>NC_058131.1:614653131-614728885 GCF_016433145.1 Gracilinanus agilis
GGTGGAGCTGTGAACTGATCCAGCCATTCTGGCTGGCAATTTGGAATCATGCTCAAAGGGCTATAAAAGAATGCCTGTCCTTTGATCCAGCCATACCATTGCTGGGTTTGTACCCCAAAGAGATCATAGATAAACAGACATGTACGAAAATATTCATAGCTGCGCTTTTCGTGGTGGCAACAAACTGGAAAAGGAGGGTATGTCCTTCAATTGGGGAATGGCTGAACAAATTATGGTATATGCGGGTGATGGAATACTATTGTGCTAAAAGGAATAATAAACTGGAGGAATTCCATGTGAATTGGAAAGACCTCCAGGAACTGATGCAGAGCGAAAGGAGCAGAGCCAGAAGAACACTGTACACAGAGACTGACATACTGTGGTAAAATCGAATGTAATGGGCTTCTGTACCAGCAGCAATGCAATGACCCAGGACAGCTCTGAGGGATTTATGGTAAAGACGCTACCCACATTCAGAGGAAGGACTGCAGAAGAGGAAACATATAAGAAAAGCAATTGCTTGAACGCATGGGTCGGGGTGGACATGATTGAGGGTGTGGACTCGAAACTACCACACCAATGCAACTACCAGCAATTTGGAAATAGGTCTTGATCAAGGACACATGACAAAACTAATGGAAATGTGCGTCGGCCATGGGTGGGGGCAGTGCGGGGGGTGAAGGGGAAAGTAGGGGCATGAAGCATGTAACCATGTTAAAAATGATTAATAAATGTTTAAATTAAAAAAATGTAATTGGGAGATATTTAACAAAATAATAAAAAACAATTACATAGATAATATTGCATTTTTAAAGTAGGATAATATGTGGCCCTTAGAGATGTTCATGTATGGATGATGGCCTCCTCTATTTGTCTGACATTACTGTTCTAGGCAACTCTAAGATTATACATTTCAGAACAGTTACTGATTTGAATTGGTAGAAGGAATCTACTGATGGAGGCACTACCAAAGGCACCAAGGAAATCACAAGTAGTGGTAAAAAAATACATATATGTGTATGTGTGTATTTATGTGTGCTGTGTATACATATATGCTGTATTTACTTTTGTCTTTATTAGTAATAATAAAATGAATAAGTAATTTAAAAATAAGTATTTGAGCCAGTAGAGAAATTGTATAAGAAGGTTAATAATTTCTAATATAAAATTAATATAATCATCACTCTTGAACTGTAACATCCTTTCCACAGAAGCAATCTACATGGGGATGAAGTACAATGAGTGGCCAAAAACAAATATCAAGCTCCTAAAAAAAGCTTTCTGTCTGTATACATTGCTTCAACAACCTCCTTTCTTACATTTCTCAACCTCTCAAAATCTGGTTCCTCACTTCATCACTCATGGACATTCTCCAGAGTTACTGATAATCTCTACATTGCCAAACCAAAGGCCTTTTCTCATTCCCAAGTCTTTCCTACATGCTTTAAACTACTTAAAACTGCTGATCACTTTTTCTTCCTAAATTATCTCTTTTATCTGAGTTTTCATGGCCCTATTCTCTTCGGGTTTTTCTTCTTCCTGTCTGACTGTGATTCCTCAGTCTCTCTGGGTCATAAGCCTGAAGAGTGGATGTGTCCAAATACTCTGTCTTGTGCTCTCTTCTCTTTTTAGGCAATTTTATCCTTCTTCTTTCTAAGGTCTAGACCTGCACCACACACTGCCTTTTGGAAATTCAAACTGAATATCCAGTAGGCACCTCAAAATTAACAAGCTTTTCTCCAAAACCTATCCCTATTTCTTTCACAGGTATCATCATCTTTCTAATTGCTAAAGTTTATTATCTGAGAGTCAATCCCAACTCTTCACTCTCTCTCACCCTACACAGCCAATTAAATGCCAAACCTGGATTCCATACCACCTCTCATATCTGCCTCCTCTCCACTTACATGGTTATTGCCCTTATTCAGGCCAGCATCACTTCTCAACAGGGCAATGACAGAAGCCTCCTAATTGGTCTCCTCCTCTAATCCATCCTCCACGGTGCCAAAGCTATGTTTCTAAGCACTAGTCTGGCCCTAATACTCCTCTGTTCTTTAAATAAACTCCAATGGTTCCCAATTACCTCTAAGACTAAATACAAATTCTTTTGTTTGTCATTTGAAGCCTTTCAAAATTCAGCTTCAATCAACTTGTCCTGGTTGATAATGTGGTACTCCCCATCCCAAGGTCCAGTCAACCAGGCCTTATGGCTCTTTGTGACATACAATGTTGCATATTCCATCTCCACACTTTTACACAGATAGTTTCCAATGTTGGAAATGCTTTCCCTCTCCTCTCCACAAAAAACAGCTGAAAGAAGTCCTCCTACACTAGCTGATGCCTTTCCTCTTCTCCCAGGCTGCTCACTTTTCCCTGACAAAATTACTTGTATTTATATGTTTACATGCTGTTCCCCCCAACAGAAAGGTGCTGCATTGTGCCTTTGCCCTTGAGAACAGGAACTCCTTCATATTATCACAGATTTAGAGCTGTAGGAGCCCCCAGCAGAGTCCAATGGCACCAGCTCCACAGCAAGACCTCAGGTGTGCTGGTGCTCCCATAGCCAGCCCTGAGCCAGACTATGTGCAAGCCAGGGTCCCCCCAACTGCCTTCCTGCCTCCCTCCAGTCAGCCTGCAGTCAGACCTCAGCCTGCCAACCCTCTCTTAGCCACCTCTTCTATCCTTGGTTCTGAGGCCAAAAAGACCTCCTTCCTTTCCCTACTCCAGCTTATGTTCCTCTTGAAATTCCTTTCCTGAGTCCTCTGATTGGGAGCACTCTGTCTTTAGTTCAGATAAGAGGCAGGTCATCCAGATGCCACAAATCTCTTTAAAAGGACAGCAGGGCACCAAGTACCTTGTCTCCAACTCACTGCCTCAGAAACATAGGGTCAGAGATTCAGAAGTAGGGTCCTTTGCTTAAAAACCCAAAGGTTGTCTAAGGGTGTCAAAAAAGGAGTACCAGCTAGTGTTAAATTTCCACAGTTCCAAGGCCAAAAAAAAACTTAGAATTCTTCTAGGTACTAATGAATATAATTTTAAAAATCTTCTTATAACGGACATATTTTGTTTCCACACCCCCTTTATTTTTGCATATATTCCTTTTAAGAAAGATTTTAAAATAGAGGGGAAGAAAATAATTCAGTAAAAAGAATTCTTATATTCATCACGTCTTATGGCATATGTGCTATTCCACTCCATGGCCCCTCCCCTCTTAAGAGGTGGGCAAAGTACATTTTCTCAACTATTCTCTGATGTCAAGTCTATAATTACAAAGTTAAACTAATATTGTTATGTACACCTTAAATAATGACTAGCAACAACTTACCTTACTGTCTTTCCTTTTACTACTATATCCTTTGGGAAAGGCTGGTCATAAACTTTTCTATAGATATCTGGAAGCTCCAACATTCTTGCGATCTGAACATTCCATACTGGATCATCCACTTTATCTATCAGGAGATGGAAAAATGCCACAGCAATTACTCAGAAGCCTATTCTCCCCCTGTGGCAAAAGCACTACTTGATACAACAATAAATGAGGCCCTTAGGGGCTCTCCCCATGGATCACACTAGGGGATCATTGATGCTGAGGTACACTAAATGGTTCCCAAGTGCTCTCCAAGAGGGAATAAAACTCCTTTATTACCTAACTGCCTACCGGGGGAATGCTCTGGAATGGGGAAGAATATGATTGTCAATCAAACCCTTGCCAGCAGAGTTTTTTTCCCTCCCTCCTTTTCCTCCTCCCTCTCCTTCTTTCCTTCCACTGGGTCTCCCCAACTCTCCTAGGCTGGAATTGCAGGGGTTATTTAAAGGCCTGTTCTCACAGACTGGCACAACAGTTTCATCTTGTTCTATTTCCAACATAGGTCAGAGTTTCAACTTTTTCCATTTCTAGCCTGGGCCAGGCTCCTATTCTTTATACAACCTGGAGCATTTTAATAGTTATATTTCATGCATGACCAAAGCCAAACACCAAGACTAGAGGGTTGGCCTTGGAGTCAGAAAGGCCTAGATTCAGCTCTTGCCTCTGACCCACACTAGCTGTGGGATCACGGGCAAGGTTCTCAGTCTCTCAGCACCCCAGGAATGCTGATTAGAGGTTACTAATCTACACTGGTGGATGGAATTTCCACATTGAGAATTCTCTGAGGACGAATTCACAGATTGAGCTCTGTGAAAGATGTTTAGTAAGAGGGTAGACTCCTCTCAATGAATTGCTGAGATGGAGTTATGTCTATCACATAAGCCCCATTTCCCAGAAACCTCGGTATGACAAAAAGTAAGAATTGAAGTTGCTTTCACTTTTGATTAGTTAAAAGTCATGTGAATAATTAAGGTAATGAGGCACTGTAAACTGAACATTCTGATTAGGACTGTAACTCTCTAGTAACTGGCTGAAGGTGAACAAGGGTGGTGGGACAAGGATAAAAGGAGCCTGCCTGCTCCCTTACTTCATATTTGTTTGTAATATTGGCTCGAGGGGTACCCAGTGCTACATTAAGGCTAAGTTCAAGATTCTTTTGATTAGGTGGTCATTTCTCTTAAGCTTCCAACCTCAACAGTATCACCAAAATACAAGAAAAATGCAAATTCCTATCCGTCTACTATATCATCCTTAAAAATAAAATGAATAAATAATGTTCCTCTAGAAATTTTAAGTAAATTAAATTGTCAGTTTAAATTACAAGAATTTTTTTTCCTGAAAGAAGATTTTTTAAAACTTCTGGTTTAGCCAAAATAGGCACTGCTTACAGTAAGTGGTGGCATGGATCTCTCGCTGCTCTCTATAGACACGGATATATCCTCTCATTCGAACGATATCCCCAATTTCCAACTTTGTTTTCTTTTCTGTGGTTTCTTGTAATTTCCTAAGAAGTGAGGTTAAACTCTGTCCACCAGCCATACTGGAGGAAACTTTAGCTATAAGAAGAAAAAAAGACAAAACAATAATTTTCACCACATTCAAGGGGAAAAAAAAAATTAAATCCCAAACCAAAAAAACTCACACAATTATTTGACTACTGTTTTTTTTTGGGGGGGGAGGGCGAGGGGGAGATTACAATGAATCATTTATTCTATTTTCTGGTTTGTTGTCTGACTGAAGGAAATCCACTAAATTTTTCATGGTTTCATTTTTTTTTGTCTAAAAGAAAAAAAACACTTGCCATAATGGTTTTAAAAAAGGACTAGAGGAAACAGGGTCTCCAATCAGGTTTAATTCAACGAACACTTAAGAGCTCACTGTTTAAGGTTGTCCAAAATGACCACATGATCTTTAAGGAATCTCCAAATGGACTCTTTTCAAGATTCTTTTCCTAAAAGTACCTCAAAAGATACTAAATTAACTATAAATTGCTAACTTTCCCAGGGACTGAGTTCAAAGAAGACTATCAAAACCTTAAGTCTCTTTCCAATCACCCTAGCCTCTGGTTATTGAATCTATGTCACTCCCAGATACCTTAGACTCTGTCTACTGCATCTTTCCCCAAGTTTCAGTGAACTCTTAAGTTACTTAAGTCACTCTCCTCTTTTCCTAAAATGCATTTAATCACCCTCTTTTCTGTAGTTCAGTGGAAGTCCCAGGCCTGAGGTTCTTTTCTCTTCCTAAGATTATATACCAGAGCTAAGATTCTTTGTGGTTTTTCTCAATTCTGATCTCCTTATCCCAATTAGAGGCTTGTGATTATAACTGCTTTGGTAGCTCTGAATTTCTTTCAGGCTGACAGTAAGAAATCAAGATTCAAAAGCAAAAATGAAGTAATTTCAACTCTAAGAGACTTATATTCTTTTGGAAAGAGCACAATATGCATGTAATTCAAGAAGAAAAAGAGCAAGAACATTAACTAAGAACTGGTAAGATCAAGAAGACTTCCCAGGAGGCAATACCAGAAACCAGCCTTTGAAAAATCTGAGAAGAGATGAGAATAGAATGCATTTTGGCATTGGGAAGGCAAAATCAAAAGTCAGAAGAAGGAATGTGGAGTTCTAGGGGAAAACAAAGCAGTAGTCCAATTTAGCCCGAGAGTTTGTAAAGGAAATACATTATATGGGAAATGAGAAAAAATTCTTAAAAGACAAAAAACCTGATGAAATAAAATCACATGCACTTGATCAAAAATTCAGTACTAATATTCTTCAAACTATAGTGATTTCAACTGTTTGAAAAGTCTATCACTCTAAAGCCAAGAGGTCAATTTCCTTTTTTAAAACTATGTACTTTCTTGAGCTAACAAAAGAACTTTATTACATATAAAGGGCTTATGTCTTTTCTGGCCATCCAAAGGTCACTAGATGCAGCCAAAGATTTCTGCAAATCTTGAGGCTAGATTCTCACAATTAGCATCAAGCCAGGGGGGAGCTTGTTTTATTTTAATAGTTTAAGCATTGTAATGGCATGCCCTTGGAAGCAGGGGTTAAGAACTTTCCAGTAATATTCTGGACTCCCTTGGCATAGACTCCTTTCTTAGAATATTTTTTTTATTTTTAATGTTTTTTTTGTTTAAAATGGTTTTTTTTTAAATCCTTACCTTCTTTCACTGTTTCTTTCTATACCAGTGTTTTGTTTTTAATCAGTTCCTATAATCCCCTTCCCTGTTGTACTTCCCTTTCTCCCCCCTCCCTTCTTATTCCCCTCTTATTGTTCTTTAAAGCCATGGGGCGCTCCCCCCCAATCCCTCTCCCTCCCTAGTATTGCTTCCCTCCCCATCAGTCCCTTTGTTTCCCTTCTACTTCTCTATAGGACATGAATCAATTTTCTGCCCCTATGGATCTCATTGTTCTTCTCTAGGTTGATTTCAATGCACTTAAGTATTGAATATTTCCTCTCTCTAACCTCTTTACCCTTACAGTGTATTGTTATTTTTTCCTGTTGATCCCACGTGCTTCTTTATGGAATATAAATTTATTCCTTTTTGTTAGCTTTCTTATTTTTCTTATTATTACCTTCTTCCCCACCCCCCAGTTTTGTATATATTTATACCTACATACATACATACATATATACATACCTAAATACATATATATATTTATATATCTCTTGACATTTCATCCTATACAGTTTGTCCCTGGAAGAAAGGACAGGACTAGGAGAGAGAATCAAAATGTCTGGGAATGCACAGTTAATAATTATAACTCTGAATGTGAATGGGATGAACTCACCCATAAAACGGAAGCAAATAGCAGAGTGGATTAGAAACCAAAACCCAATCTTATGTTGTCTACAAGAAACACACATGAGACAGACAAACATACATAGAGTGAAAATGAGAGGATGGAGCAAAATCTTTTGGGCTTCAAATGAAAAAAAGAAGGGAGGGGTGGCTATCATGATCTCTGACAGAGCCAAAGTAAAAATAGATAAGGTTAAAAGAGATAGGAAGTGTTGTGTGCAGATGCACACAATAGAAGGTAACTACATCCTAATAAAAGGCAGTATAAATAATGAAGAAATATCAGTACTCAATATGTATGCACCAAACGGTATAGCTTCCAAATTTCTAAAGGAGAAGCTAGTGGAGCTCAAGGAGGAAATAGATAGCAAAACCATACTAGTGGGGGACCTCGACCTTCCCCTATCAGATCTAGATAAATCAAACCAAAAAATAAATAAGAAAGATATAAGAGAGGTGAATGAAACCCTAGAAAAATTAGAGTTAATAGATATATGGAGAAAAATAGAGACAAAAAGGAATACACTTTCTTTTCAGCAGCACATGGAACATTCACAAAGATAGACCATGTAATAGGGCACAGAAATATGGCAAACAAATGCAAAAAAGCAGAAATAATAAATGTAACCTTCTCAGATCATAATGCAATGAAAATAGTTATTAGTAAGAATACATGGAAAGGCAAACCAAAAACTAATTAGAAATTAAATAATATGATTCTCCAAAATAATTTAGTGAAAGAACAAATCACAGAAATAATTAATAATTTCATTGAAGACAATGATAATGATGCGACACATTACCCAAACCTATGGGATGCAGCCAAAGCAGTTCTAAGGGGAAAATTTATGTCACTGAGTGCATATATTAACAAATTAGGGAGGGCAGAGGTTAATGAATTGGGCATGCAAATTAAAAAACTAGAAAATGAACAAATTAAAAATCCTCAGATGAAAACTAAATTAAAAATACTAAAAATCAAAGGAGAAATTAATAAAATCGAAAGTAAAAGAACAATTGAATTAATAAATAAGACTAGAAGCTGGTATTTTGAAAAAACAAATAAAATAGACAAAATACTGGTTAATCTAATTTAAAAAAGGAAAGAAAACCAAATTAATAGTATCAAAGATGAAATGGGAGACCACACCTCTAATGAAAAGGAAATTAAGGCAATCATTAAAAACTATTTTGCCCAATTATATGGCAATAAATTTAGCAATCTAGGGTGATGTGGATGAATATTTGCAAAAATATAAATTGCCTAGATTAACAACAGAAGAAATAGAATACTTAAATAATCCAATATAGGAAAAAGAAATTGAGCAGGCCATTAAAAAACTCCCTAAGAAAAAAATCGCCAGGGCCTGATGGATTCACAAGTGAATTCTATCAAACATTCAAAAAACAATTAATCCCAATACTATATAAACTATTTAATATAATAAGCAAAGAAGGAGTCTTACCAAACTCCTTTTATGACACAAATATGGTACTGATTCCAAAGCCAGGTAGATCAAAAACAGAGAAAGAAAATTACAGACCAATCTCCTTAATGAACATAGATGCAAAAATCTTAAACAGAATACTAGCAAAAAGACTCCAGCAAGTGATCAAGAGGATTATTCATCATGATCAGGTGGGATTTATACCAGGAATGCAAGGATGGTTCAACATTAGGAAAACCATCCACGTAATTGACCATATCAACAAGCAAGCCAACAAAAACTACATGATTATCTCAATAGATGCTGAAAAAGCCTTTGACAAAATACATTTTTGTATTCCTACTGAATTCCTACTGAAAACACTAGAAAGTATAGGAATAGAAGGTCCTTTCCTAAAAATAATAAACAGTATATATCTTAAACCATCAACAAACATAATATGCAATGGGGATAAATTAGAAGCGTTTCCAATAAGATCAGGTGTGAAACAAGGATGCCCATTATCACCTCTATTATTTAACACTGTACTAGAAACACTAGTAGTGGCAATTAGAGAAGAAAAAAAAATTGAAGGTATCAAAATAGGCAATGAGGAGACTAAGCTATCACTCTTTGCAGATGATATGATGGTCTACTTAAAAATTCCTAGAGAATCAACTAAGAAGCTTGTAGAAATAATCAACAACTTTAGCAAAGTTGCAGGATACAAAATAAATGCACATAAATCATCAGCATTTCTATATATTTCCAACACATCACAACAGCAAGAGGTAGAAAGAGAAACACCATTTAAAATCACCCTAGACAATATAAAATACTTAGGAATCTATCTACCAAAAAAACCGCAGGAATTATACGAACATAACTACAAAACACTTTCCAAACAAGTAAAACTAGATCAAAACAATTGGAAAAACATTGAGTGATCATGGGTAGGACGAGCTAACATAATAAAAATGACCATTCTACCCAAGTTAATTTACTTATTTAGTGCCATACCTATCAAACTACCAAAAACCTTTTTTACTGCATTAGAAAAAAATATAACAAAGTTTATTTGGAAGAACAAAAGATCAAGAATATCAAGGGAAATAATGAAAAAAAAAACGTGAAGGAAGGTGGCTTAGCAGTACCAGATATTAAACTATACTATAAAGCAGCAGTCATCAAAACAATATGGTACTGGCTAATAGACAGAAGGGAGGATCAGTAGAAAAGACTTGGGGTAAGTGACGTCAACAAAACAGTGTATGATAAACCCAAAGAGCCCAACTTTGGGGACAAAAATCCACTATTTGACAAAAACTGCTGGGAAATTTGGAAAACAAAATGGGAGAGATTAGGTTTAGATCAACATCTCACACCCTACACCAAGATAAATTCAGAATGGGTAAATGACTTGAATATAAAGAGAGAAACTATAAAAAAATTAAGTCAACACAGAATAGTATTCTTGCCAGATCTCAGGGAAAGGAAAGATTTTAAAACCAAGCAAGAGTTAGAGAAAATTACAAAATGTAAAATAATTTTGATTATATTAAATTAAAAAGCTTTTGTACAAACAAAAACAATGCAAACAAAATCAGAAGGGAAACAACAAATTAGGAAAAAAATCTTTATAACAAAAAACTCTGACAGGGGTCTAATTACTCAAATATACAAAGAGTTAAATCAATTGTATAAAAAATCGAGCCATTCCCCAATTGATAAATGGGCAAGGGACATGTATAGGCAATTTTCAGATAAAGAAATCAAAAGTATCAATAAGTACATGAGAAAGTGTTTTAAATCTCTAATAATTAGAGAAATGCAAATCAAAACAACTCTGAGGTACCACTTCACACCTAGCAGATTGGCTAAAATGATAGCAGGGGAGAGTAATGAATGTTGGAGGGGATGTGGCAAAAAAATGGAAAGCAAGGGTATGCCCTTCAATTGAGGAATGGCTGAACAAATTGTGGTATATGCTGGTGATGGAATACTATTGTGCTCAAAGGAATAATAAACTGGAGGAATTCCATGTGCACTGGAAAGACCTCCAGGAATTGATGCAGAGTGAAAGGAGCAGAGCCAGAAGAACATTGTACACAGAGACTGATACACTGTGGTAAAATCGAATGTAATGGACTTCTGAACTGGCAGCAATGCAATGACCCAAGACAATTCTAAGGGATTGATTTATGGTAAAGAAAGCTACCCACATTCAGAGGAAGAACTACAGGAGAGGAAACACAGAAGAAAAACAAATGCTTGAACACTTGGGTTGATGAGGACATGATTGGGGATGTAGACCTGAAATGACCACACCAATGTAACTATCAATAATATGTAAATAAGTCTTGACTGAGCACACATGTTAAAACCAGTGGAAATTCGAGTTAGCCCCGGGGGGGGGGGTGAGGAGGGAGGCCATGGGGTTGAGGGGGTGAAGGGTAAAGTAAAAACATGAATTATGTAACCATAGAAAATTTTTCTAAAAATTAAAAATTAAAAAAAAAAATCCTTACCTTAAGTCTTAGAATCAATACATGTATTGGTTCCTAGGCAGAAGACTGGTAAGGACTAGGCAAGGAGTCACTTAACAGTGAATTGCCTAGGATCACACAACTAGTAGGTATCTGAGGTCAGAGGAATAATGTTTTTAAAAGCATAAAATATGGGGCAGCTGGGTGGCTCAGTGGATTGAGAGCCAAGGCTAGAGACAGGAGGTCCTAGGTTCAAATCTGGCCTCAGACACTTCCTAGCTATGTGACCCTGGTCAAGTCACTTAGCCCCCATTGCCTACCCTTACCACTCTTCTGCCTTGAAGCCAATACACAGTATTGACTCCAAGACGAAAGGTAAGGGTTTAAAAAAAAAGCATAAAATATATAGGATTGCAAAGGCAACTAGCAAGCAAGTCCAGTCAGCAAGCACTTAATAAGCCCCTACTAGGAGTTGGACACTAAGGACAGGGACTATAAAGGAAGTCAAACAAAAAGAAAAAACCAGGCCCTGCTCTCAAGGAATGCACAATGTAATAGAAGAGAGAGTGTGGGGAGCCTTTAAGATGGTGGACTCCTCTCACTAAGGTACAAAGAAAGGAGGTAAGAAGTTGGGCCATCCCAAGCCCCCAAACCACCTCAGAGACCAGTACAGATAAACTAATCCAGAAAAGGCTATGGGATATGCAGATAGATAGAAATGAAACACTAGGCTAATTGGGTTTGTAAATTGGCATTCCTAGCTAGCTAATAGGAATGATAAGATTGCAACTCTCAAGTAATCAGCCCCAAAGAGGGATGTCTTTGCACCAGGGACCAAGATAAAAAGGAGCCTTGGGGCCTCCACTCTTGTTCTTGCTTGCTGGTTGTAACACTGGTAACACAGGCTCCTACAGCCTTTGACATACTGATGCCAAGTTCAAGATTCTTTTGAGTAGGTGGTTGTTCCTCTCAGAGAGCACGTAGACAGCCATGTTCGATGGAGATATTCATTTACAGGACAAATCAGGGGCATTTGGATTAAGAAGAATTGGGAAAGGCTTCCTGTAGAAGGTGGAACTTTGCTCAAGACGTGAAGGAAGCTGGGGAAGCTAGGAAGCGGACAGAAGGACGGAAAGAATTGCAGGCATAGGGAATGGCCAGCGATGAAGTGCCGTGTTGGGAAAAAAGCAAGGGGGCTGGTGCCGTTGGATCACAAAGTACACAGAGGAAAGTGAGGTGAAGGACAGGGTCAGGTTATGAAGGACTTTAAAGACTAAACAGAGAATTTTATATTTCCTTCTGGAAGGATAAGGGAGCCACTAGAATTTATTAATGGGGGGATGGGCCAACCTAAACTTTGGAAGATCCATTTCCTAGCTAAGTAGAGGAGGACGAGGAGACCAGCCAGCAAGTTACTGAAATAAGTTTGGATGCGGGAGGCAAGAGCAAGTAGGACACAAGGCCCAGCCAAGAGGAACGCTGACATGTAAAGATACGCTATTATAGCTCCATGTCGGCTCAAGGAGAGAAGATTCAAACAAAGAAGAAACTGCATCCAGAGGGCCAGGGAAATCAGATTCAGTGGTCTCAGTCCGGGGAGAGCTCGACCCAGACAGAGGGCCAGGGATGCCGGACCCAGAAGGCACCACTTCCTTCCCCTCTAGCTGTGAGGCTTATCAAGGCCAGCCTGGACCATCCGCAAACTGAGGCCTGGGACCAAAGGCTAGCACTTCTGCATGAGCATGTAAAATTGGCCATAGGTAACTATAAAAGTAATGGTGTTCCCCAGCCAGTTCCCAGCAAATTAATAATGCTTCAAGAGTAATAAGAAAGGAAGTCACACACATAGCCAGAGGATATCTATTTATAGAACATGTATGGACTCTGTATATATCTGCAACACATGATGTCATTTATATATGACCTAGAGGTGTGAGTTACATTATGCTTTTTTGCTATATTATGTAAGCTATGCTATATGTTCTCTTAATATATATGCACACATCATGTTTCTGGACACAATCTAAGTGTTGGGTTACTGTATCAATTAAGCAACAAGATTATAAACACCCACTAGATAAATGTCAGCGACCATGAAGAGGACTGAAGATGCAAAAAAAGAAACATTCCCTACACTCAGGAAGCTTACATTCCAATGAGAGAGACAACAAGAAGAGATAAAGTACAGGTATTCCTTCCACATTTCAACTTTCCCCTTTGCAGTTTTGATATATTGCAGGTTGGCATAAGAAATTAAATGAGAATTTTGGGGGAGTTTTGTGGAAGCTGCAGATGACACTCAAAGGCCAGCAGATGACATAGAAAAAGTTTAAAAACTCAAAAATGCACAAAACGTATATAATATCAACATATTTTATATTTTAATACTATAATGTACACAGTAAAGACCCCATAAAACAAAAAGAAAATATTCAGACTTGTTCTCTGACACAAAGGGAGAGCCAAAAAATTTTACACAGTGTTTCCACATCAAGATGGGACCCTGCCCCTAATCCCCATGATGTGGAAGGGATACCTGTATATGGAAAATAAACACATTTATATTTATTTTAAATATTTATATTAAATGTAAATTAATATATAAATATTTATAATAAATATCAAATACTATGCCATTCTTTTTATGAGAAACCATATGGCATATTTGCATATGATTTATGTATTTCATCTAATTGTTATCTGACCTATTGCTCTACATGCTAAGTATTCTGCATGTATGTGTGCTCGCACTTGCTTGTATGACATTCTAACATGGTTCGCATGTGCTGTGCATTTAGATTATTGCCTGTGATCACCGTAGGTGGGCACTCGGCATCTCTCACCAGATTACTGCAGTGGTCTCTGCCACTTACTCCAAGGCATCCATCACATTGCTGCCAAAGCAATTTTTCTAAGGCACAGATCTGACCATGTTACCCTTGAGCTCCTTATTAAAGTGGAGGAAAGTCAGAGCATATCAATCAACCAGTCAGTAAGCATTTATTAAAGTCTGGTGCCTGCTATGTGCCAGGAGCTGCACTGGTGACACAGAGACAAGAGTGACAGTCCCTGCCCACAAGGGGACCCATAGTCAATCTTGTTGAGTGGGGGATCAGAGATGACAACAATAAATAAACCTCTAGGCAAATTCAGGATACCAAATTCAAAAAATACCAAAAAAATACAACTTTAGAGGGAAAGGCAGCAAAACTTGGGGGAATCAGGAAATGTTTCATGTAGAAAGTCACGCTTGAGATTACTCTTGAAAGAAACAAGGAACTCCAAGAGACTGAGGGGAGAAGGGAGTTCCAATAACTGAACACACAGTGCAAAGACATCATGCAGAGAGATGGATGGCTGTGTAGGAGAAACAGAGAAAAGGCCAGTTTCTCTAGAAGGCACTGCCGGGGAGGGGAAGCTAGCTTGGAACCAGTTTGTAAAGGGCTTCAAACCCCCAACAGAGGAGTTTATGGATTATCCTAGCAACAACAGGAAGCTGCTGGAGTTGGTCCAGACACATCTCTACTTAGAAACAATCTGGCAGTAGGTGAGGAAGGAAAAAAATGAGAAGTCATCTGAAGCAGGGATACTAGATGGGAAGCCAGTGATCTAGGCAAGAGGTAATGAGGGTCTCAACTCCAGTATAGGTACCCCCAAATGAAGGGGCTTTAAGGGGCGGGCAGAGGAAGGGATGTGGGAACCAACCATGGGGTTGCAGGCAAGGTTCGTTCCCATGACTTTTTTGGAAAACTCAACATAGCCAAAAGTTCCCAACCACTTCTTATGAATAACTGAGGTAACCCCTTCTCATTGTGTTGGGGAGACAAAAGGTTAATTACAAGGCACAGAAACTGCAGGAAGGAAAATCCTCTCATATTTTGCTTAAGATACAAGGAGAATGTAAAAGTATTGTGGGGCAACTAGGTGGCTCAGTGGATGGAGAGCCAAGCCTGAGACAGGAGTTCAAATCTGAACTCAAACAATTCCAAGCTATGTGATCTTGAGCAAGTCACTGAACCCCGAGGGCCTAGCCTTTACAGCTCTTTTGCATTGGAACCACTATTTAATATAAATTCTAAGGGTTTTTTCAAAAGGGAAAGAAAGAAAAAAAAAGAAAAGGTACTGGATTCATATTGAAATCTGTATGTTGGGAGAAGGCTTTTAAGATGGTGTGAGATTATTTTCTGTTTCCTTTTTCTCACTGCTCTCTTTGCACTTCTATTTTAACTATGTTTATTTTGTTATATGTTATTTTATGTTTATATTACATATATAATCTTTTGTTATCTTACTACCATGATGTGTATACTGGTGGTAAGATTCCAGTGTTCAGAAATAAAAGAATTGGTCAGTCAAAACCAGTTACAGGAACATGTAACTTGTGAAATGTTACTTGTATAACACTGAGATGTTATACCTGAAAAAGAAGTGTGTCCAATATAGTAAATATTAAACTGTAAATATATCCAATTTTTCCTCCTCCTGGCTAACATTCATAGATATGTTTTCAGTTGTGATTAATGTTACTCATTTCAAGTTAATGGCACTGTAGCTTACCAACAGTATTTTAATATACTCTTGATAACAAAATAGGGAAAACTAGGAGGGCATCCATCAGTTGGGGAATGACTGAACTAACTTTGGCATATAAAAACTACTGGGCAAATAGCAAAGAAATGGCAAAAGGGACAGTTCCAGAGAAACCTGGGAAAATCTGTATGAACAGAATGAACTGAACAGAACCTGGAGAACAATTTATCATATTATTAAATAACAATAACTATTAATAATGACACTAATAAAAAAACTTTGAAAGATTAAGCAATGATCAACCATAATTTCAGGGGTCTAACAAGAAATCAAACCACCCAACTCCTAACAGAGGCAACAGATTCAGAATGAAGAATAAAATATCTTATTTTTATACATGGTCAATGTGGAAATTTGTTTTGCTTGACTATAAATATTTGTTACAATAGTTTTTTCTCTGACTCCTCATCACCATCACACTATGAGGGTAGGAAGGAGAGAAAATTGATATTTGATCATTAAGAAAATTAAATTAAATTAAATTAAATTATAAAAATAAACGTTTGTTGTCTAACGTGGTATTATGAGAAAAAGTACCATGTGTAGAGTTCATAGTCATGGGTCTATAGCTCTGCTCCTTTAGTATCCTTATATAAAATAAAAGCACAGCAGGCTTGGCTGAGTCAGGAAAGGGAAGGAATGGCCGGCTGTAGGAAAACAACTGAATCCAGAGGTCAGGGATTGTCCCAGTGCTTTATGCGGGGTTATGAAGGGAGCCAGATAAGGGGCAGGAAACTGGGGTATCTTAGATCAAATTGGATCACTTTTGGTGGGAAGAATGCATGCAGTGAGAATGAGTGGAAGGCCCAGGGCAGCTGCAGCCTTAGTGTTTGGTCCTGGCTCTCCTCCCCTGTGGGTCAGCACTGGGATATGAGGCTGTCTCTGGTATCTGCTGCACCAGGGTCATGGTTCATGCTCTCCCAAAAGCCTGTAGAAAGTCTCTGGGACAGAAATGAGGACGTAAATAATAAAGCTGGGGTGCCTTATGAACTATACTGGCTAAGCTACTGCAGATTTCTCACTGAGAAAAGGTTGTTTAGTGAGCACAGAGCACAAGAAACAACTGCAGTCTGGCTCCTCTGTCACACTGAACGGTCTGGATGAGGGGTGGAGAGGGCAGGAAACGGTGAGCCATTAGCAGCTCCACTCACAGAGACACACTGTGACAGCTCAGCTCAGTCTCCATCCATTTCCTGGTGGCAGCCTGAGATGTTTGCCTTCCTTGGGCAGTGACTAGTCTTTGGGACTCGGCCTTTGCAAGTGACAAAGCACAAACAGTTTTTGTTACTGAGAAAGGAGGAGGGACCATACTGAACGTCTGACGCTCAGGAGGGAGGAGGGAAGCCCTCTACTGGGGACTATCAAAATCTTGATAGAGACCGATACAGGGGTTCCATGTGGATATAAGGCAGGAAGGCAGACCATTGTTCATACATTATTAGCAAGTTTCACCAATTTATAGCCACCCAAGGATAAGCAAAAGTAGTATGAACAGACATTTTAAAGGAGAGGAACAGGGTAAGAGCAAGAGCAGCACTGGAGAGGGATATAAGCACTAAGATGTGTTTGGACCCTTTCTCCTCTTCCCCACATGGCAGGGGGCCACATTAGCACATTACATACACTGTCAAATGCAGTCACAGTATCGGGTGTTTTTGCTAATTGTTTTTCTTTTGCTACATGGGAAGGTTAGACTTTGGCAGCCTGCCAAGTGTGCACATATTTCCAGAAATGGCTGTGATGTAAAAACAAAGGACATTAATGAAACTATGTTTTTAATAAAGGAAATTTTTTTAAGGCAGGCCATATCCCTCCCAGGTAATCTGGCATATCTGATGGACCCATCCAGATTCAAATATAAAATCCTGTTTGACTTTAAAAGCCCACCACAAGCTGGCTCCTTCCTACCTTTCCAATCTTCCTCTCCTCCAAATACTCTGTGGTCCAGAGACACCAGCCTCCTAGCTGTTCCTTGCACTCCATCTCTCAAGCTAAGCATTATCATTGGCTGTCTCCTTTTTCCCTCCTCACTTCCCTACCTTTTTTCGAGTCTTGGCTAGAGTCTCACCTTCTGTAAGACTTTTCCTGGTCTTCCTTAATATTAGTGCCTTTCCTCTGAGACTGTTCTAAATTTATACCAATCTGTCCACCCACCATATATATGGGGGAGATAGAGAGACAGAGGCAGATAAAGAGAGAAAGTGAAAGAGAGTTTATACATAGCTTTTTGAATGATGTTTTCTCCATGGTTTTTTTTACACCATGAGCTCCTTGAGAGGAAGGCCTACTTTTATCTTTCTTTGTATCCTCAGCACACAGCATGTTGCTTTGTCATAGTGAGCACATAATGAACGCTTAACTTGATAAACAGAAACAAAACAGTGAAATAGGAGCTGAATTGAGGACTAAGAAAAGATGAGAGTTCAGACAGTCAAGAGAACCCATAGAGCAAGGAGCTGAATGATACATAGTTTGACACTTAAATAATACTTCTGAATCAATGTTTAAAAAATAAAAATCATTCCTCCTCTCTCCCTCCTTGTCAAGAAGTTATTTCTTAGATTCCTTTTCTCAGACCAATTTAAAATAGCTCCCATTCACCTAGTCCCTTAGAAAGCAAAGTTATATACCCTCATTTGCTTGGTGGACTGTGGTAACTTCAACTTCCTTGTGTGTTTACTTATGTTTTACTTATAATAGGTAGGCAAGGAAGCAGGGCAAAGGGGAGAGAGAATTAGGCCTCGAAGCTAGAAAAACCTGTTCCCTGTGGGAAAATTCATTTTACTGTATGTGGTCATTCCATATCAGCATCTTCTGCCCTGGATCCCAGGAGAAGGAATCACAGGGGTCATGAAACAGTTTTTACTAAGATGTGGAGTCAAAATAGGCAACATTGGAAAAAATATTCACATTAATATTGATTTCAACAAAGTACAGATTTAAGTTATTTCTTCCCAAAACTGTTGCTCAAAGTTGTCCCAAAGCATTTAATAAAGTAGTGATTTCTTAAACAGTATTATGGCAAGCCTTATTTGCCACCTTTAGAAGTTACAGTAATTTGAATCGACTTCATTCTGTTCCATCAGTTGTTATCTGATTTTTAACACAATACAAAATAGTTTTAATAAATGCCACTTTCTGAGATGTTTTCTGATCCAATGAGACTAAGGCTCTCTAATTTCTTAGATATAGCCTAGAGATTCCAAATCTATACTTTGGACACTTTAGGTACCTGTGAAGCTACCTATTACTAGGGGTCTGCAAACCTATAAATGGGCAAACAGGCCTCCACAAACAGAATGCTGTGTTATATATCTGTGGATTCATATTTTCAAAGCTATATAGATAAAATACAAGTTCATTTACAAGCCCTACTAAGTTTCTATTAAATTTTTGTGCTTCCCTCCCTCCCTCTTCTCTCTCTGGCCCACTTATCCTGGAGATTCACTCTAAGTGCTATGGACAGACTTTGCCTCTAGCCTGGCTGCAGGTCAGAAAGCTCAAGCTCAAGCAATCCACTTCCCTGAGAGAAGGGTCTACACAGGTTTGTGCTACTATGCCTTGCTCACTACCTATTTCCTCAATAAAATGGATACTAATAATGTAACTGCTATCATATGATTTCTGAATTTTTTTAATGTTAAAAAGGGCTCTTATACTTGAAAGGCTGAAAGCCCTGGCCTATATGATAACTCAGAACATAGCAACTTAGAGAATACACTGTGACCTAAATAGGAATATTATTTTAAAATATTTAATTTATAATGCTGTCAAGTTCTCTTGCTAAAATATAGCAGTATTCTTGACCTGAAAGTCAAACCCACTCTAAAATGGCAAAATTAAAGGATTAAGTCTTCTTAAATTTAGCCCTAAAAGGACAACCCAAGCCG
Organism: Gracilinanus agilis; assembly: GCF_016433145.1. NCBI lineage: Eukaryota > Metazoa > Chordata > Mammalia > Didelphimorphia > Didelphidae > Gracilinanus > Gracilinanus agilis. The sequence continues at coordinate 614,672,697 of NC_058131.1, forward strand.
TTCTCTCAAAATGGCATGTTTTCAGAAGCAAATATTTTACTTTCAGGTGTTAATTGACATGGAAGCAATTTTAGTTTGATGATAAAATTGTGCCTGACAAAATAGGCAATGAGGAGACTAAGCTATCACTCTTTGCAGATGATATGATGGTCTACTTAAAAAATCCTAGAGAATCAACTAAGAAGCTTGTAGAAATAATCAACAACTTTAGCAAAGTTGCAGGATACAAAATAAATGCACATAAATCATCAGCATTTCTATATATTTCCAACACATCACAACAGCAAGAGGTAGAAAGAGAAACACCATTTAAAATCACCCTAGACAATACAAAACACTTAGGAATTTATCTACCAAAACAAACACAGGAATTATACGAAAACAACTACAAAACACTTTCCAAAAATTAAAACTAGATCTAAACAATTGGAAAACATTGATTGCTCGTGTGTAGGATGAGCTAACATAATAAAAATGACAATTCTACCCAAATTAATTTACCTATTTAGTGCCATACCTATCAAACTACCAAAAAACTTTTTCACTGAATTAGAAAAAACTATAACAAAGTTCATTTGGAATAACAAAAGATCAAGAATAGCAAGGGAAATAATGAAAAAAATGTGAAGGAAGGTGGCTTAGCAGTACCAGATATTAAACTATACTATAAAGCAGCAGTCATCAAAACAGTATGGTACTGGCTAAGAGATAGAAGGGAGGATCAGTGGAATAGTCTTAGGGTAAGTAACATCAGCAAGACAGTGTATGATAAACCCAAAGAGCCCAACTTTGGGGACAAAAATCCACTATTTGACAAAAACTGCTGGGAAATTTGGAAAACAATATGGGAGAGATTAGGTTTAGATCAACATCTCACACCCTACACCAAGATAAATTCAGAATGGGTAAATGACTTGAATATAAAGAGAAAAACTATAAAAAAATTAAGTGAACACAGAATACTATACCTGTCAGATCTCTGGGAAAGGAAAGATTTTAAAACCAAGCAAGAGTTAGAGAAAATTACAAAATGTAAAATAATTTTGATTATATTAAATTAAAAAGCTTTTGTACAAACAAAAACAATGTAGTCAAAATCAGAAGGGAAACAACAAATTGGGAAAAATCTTTATAATGAAAAACTCTGACAGGGGTCTAATTACTCAAATATTCAAGGAGTTAAATCAATTGTATAAAAAAATCAAGCCATTCCCCAATTGATAAATGGCAAGAGACATGAATAGGCAATTTTCAGATAAAGAAATCAAAAGTATCAATAAGCACATGAGAAAGTGTTCTAAATCTCTAATAATTAGAGAAATGCAAATCAAAACAACTCTGAGGTACCACCTCCACACCTAGCAGATTGGCTAAAATGATAGCAGGGGAGAGTAATGAATGTTGGAGGGGATGTGGCAAAATTGGGACATTAATACATTGCTGGTGGAGTTGTGAACTGATCCAACCATTCTGGATGGCAATTTGGAACTATGCTCAAAGGACTATAAAAGAATGCCTGCCCTTTGATCCAGCCATACCATTGTTGGGGTTGTATTCCAAAGAGATCATAGATAAACAGACTTGTACAAAAATATTTATAGCTGCGCTTTTTGTGGTAGCAAAAAACTGGAAAATGAGGGGATGCCCTCCAATTGGGGAATGGCTGAACAAATTGTGGAATATGCTGGTGATGGAATACTATTGTGCTCAAAGGAATAATAAATAGGAGGAATTCCATGTGAATTGGAAAGACCTCCAGGAATTGATGTAGAGCAAAAGGAGCAGAGCCAGAAGAACATTGTACACAGAGACTGATATACTATGGTAAAATCGAATGTAATGGGCTTCTGTACTAGCAGCAAAGCAATGACCCAGGACAATTCTGAGGGACTTATGGTAAAAAACACTACCCACATTCAGAGGAAGAACTACAGGAGTGGAAACAGAAGAAAAGCAACTACTTGAACACATGAGTTGAGGCAGACATGATTGGGGATGTAGACTCGAAACTACCACACCAAGGCAACTATCAACAATTTGGAAATAGGTCTTGATCAATGACACATGTTAAAACCAGTGGAAATGCGCATCAGCTATTGGGGGGGTGGTGAGTCAGGGGGTGAAGGGGAAAGTAAGAGCATGAATCATGTAATCATGTTAAATTTTCTAAAAAATAAAATTATTACATAAAAAAAAAGAAAGAAAAAGAAAAAAATTGCGCCTGAAAAAGATTTTTCTAGGATATTTTCCAGTAGGAAGGTTTTTAATTGAGACCAATTATATTAAAATAAAAGAATGAGCAGTTAAATGACTTAAGAAAAAAACATTACCTTACCTACATTGGTTACCTACAAAGTTCTACACTCCAGTGTCAGACTGTGGCATGGAATAACTGAGAGATGTTTGGGGTTATGGAACCAGATAGCAAAATGGCAGGTTCTAGCATGCTGGCCTTGAGTATAGTTCAGATTATTCACTTTTTAAGGACCAATTTAGTTAAAGAGGCTCCTCACCAGGAGGCTGGCCATGGAAGGGGAGATATTGTGGTATAATGGAAAGAGCACTGGATTTGGAGTGGGTTTAAATTTCAGCTTTTCTATCCGCATGACTTTAGATGACAAATATTTATATAGTACATGTGTTATCTCACTTGATCCTTATAACACACCTATGAGATAGGCATTATTATTATAATCTCATTTTTTGGATAAGGCAACAGTCTGAACAAGGATAAATGATTTGCTCTAGGTCAAATAGCTAGTAAGTGTCAGAGGCAGAATTTGAACTCGGGCCTTTCTAACTCCCACAATCTATCTATTTTGCCAGTTATCTGCCTACTCATATGACCTCACTGGGCCTCTGTTTCTGTATCTATAAAATAAGAGGGTTGTTTCAGATGGCCTCTAATATCCCTGATAGCTCTAAATCAATTAAATAATCTTTTTTGGTGCTCATTCTGCTTTGGCAGTGATAGAGAAAGAATGGCAAAAAGGAGTCACAGGGTGCTAACAATCACACAATTTTTAGACTCTACACTTTTTTATGAAAATAACTGGGGCAGCTGGGTAGCCCAGTGGATTGAGAGTCAGGTCTAGAGACGGGAGGTCCTAGGTTCAAATCCAGCCTTAGACACTTCCCAGCTGTGTGACCCTGGGCAAGTCACTTGACCCCCATTGCCCACCCTTACCACTCTTCCACCAAGGAGCCAATACACAGAAGTTAAGGGTATAAAAAAAGGAGAAGAAAAATAAAAGAAAAAAAGAAAATAACTTATTTAGACTCTACTTATTTATGAAAATAACTGTTAATACTCTAAATATGAGACCAATGACCTATAAGTGATCGTGCTAGAAGAACTGAATCCTATGAATCTCAATAGTCTCATTATAAATGAAACCAGAAGTTAATATGAAGTTGCAAATAAAAAGGCTTGATCACAGTTCTTCATGGAAAAGGAAATAAGAGTTAAGATTTTGTGTGTGTGTGTGTGTGTGTGTGTGTGTGTGTGTGTGTGTGTATTCAAAGGCAATTACAACTATCATTTTGTGGGATACTTGATTATCTCATATTGCAGCATTCATGGAAAGCATTTACAAAAAAAAATCATCAAGAAAATCATAGGTAACTCATGTCAACACCTACTGTAGAAGATTAGGAAGCAATGAAATTCTACAAAAGTTCAATATTTTAAAAACGAAATCAGCTTTATTATTCAATGACTTCTAACTCTCTTTTCCAATTTCCTCATTGAGTGAAATGTATTTCTGTATCTAACTCTGTGTGTGTGTGTGTGCATGTGTACTCTTCCTTCCATTAACTGGTTCAGATAAGAGTGAGGTACAAGTGTCAGTCACTCCCTCTTCTCCTTTCTCTTTGTTTGTAGAAACTTCTACTTGCACACTCAATTAGGTGAAATTATTTCCCCTAACCTTCTTTTCTCTTCCCCTCCAAGACTATTTCTCTTTCTTTCCCTTTCCATTCTTCTTTCAAAATCATTAAGACAAAACAGAACTGGTCCCAGACTTTGTCTAATGAGGCTTGCTCTGTATAACCCCTAAGGATGATAGAGTTTGAAGGGAGGAAACCTTGCTCTTACTTTCCTATCTCTATAAAATCTTTATCAGAATAATCTATCTACATATTCATCAAGGTTATCCTAAATGAATGAGTATGAAGGGAAAAGGCAGGATTTCATAAGATATACCCTACAAGGCACATCTTTAGAAACCCAACAGACTAAAAGGTACAGAGAATAAAAGACTCTACTGTGCTTAACTGTTGGCTATAAAAAGGCATTTTCTCTGGCAGATAAAAATGCTTCCCTAAAAACTCTCCTTTAACAAGGTGTCTAGTATAAATATGCCAAGACTGTAAAGATTTTCTGAAAGGTGTAACAATAGTCATAACTCTGAGAATCTTGATTATTACTATCAAGTGAGGTATGGAACTTGCCTGTCTGCTCCCCAAAGTATTTGTCACCTCTGTCTTAAGAGGACATTCAGCCTGTAGCCTGAAGAGAAAAGGGATTTTCTCTATATGAGATCCCGAACTAATTTAATCAAACCCTGGAATACTGTGAATACTCCTAAATGAGATCCATAATCATTCAAAAGAATTTGACGTAATTATGCATACAGGGAAATCCTGTGAAGGAAGTGAATGAAGAAAGCTGACTTTTTAGGCATTCTGATGGATAGCCCAAAGAGACAGTCCATCAGCCCACATATACTGAACACTCCGGATGGACAATGACTTGATCCTATATTTGACCAGAAGTAAGAACACAAAGCTGGACTGCCAATGAGAAACTGAGTCCAATTTTTTTTTTTCTGAAATGAAGGCTCACTTCCTTGACATCAATATTCTTCCAGTGATGCAGTGAATAAGCTGTAACAAATACCTTTTCAGTGGAGTGAGGCACCTACTATAATGCAAGCATTGTGCTAAGTGTTGGGGATATAAATACAAAAAAAGAAGACAGTCTTTGCCTTTAAAGTACTTATAATCTAAAAGGGGAAAACCACACATAGAAGGCTGGAAAGCCAGAGAGAAGGGTACCTGACATGGGCTCATAATGAAAAAAGTCAGAGAAGATCCAGATCAATACAGCCAGGTGAGAAATGAGAAGATATTTGAGCTGAGCACCCTCCTTAAATGGAAGAATTAGAATTCAGGGCCTCATCCTTCAAAAAGAGGGTCAGTGCCAAGAGTCCCAAGGCTGCTGAAATCTTGCATGATGATGAGGTTTTCCCAATAATGAGCTTCCTGGGGCACAGTAGAAAAGTTGGGAAAAAACCCCAGAGTAGTGCATTCAGGTGAGAAATGAAAAATAATGTGAATAATCTCATCAGAGAACTTACTACATGACCAGAAAAGGAAGGGGGGTGGGAAGGTCATCTAGTCACAGAGTAAGAATGAGGATTAAATGAGTGTATAATCTGTATACTCCATTTGTATCCAAAAAATATCAAAATAGAGAAAACAAAGGCCCTCTACCATCATCACTCAGTAACCTCTCTTCTTTTGAGGGTCCCTCAATTCACATTTTTCAGCCAATCAAGTTTCTGATGGCTGCTGTCTAACTGACCTCATGCCATCATTTTTAAACAAGTTCAGTGCCTGGCTCACAATCTTTCTCTCCTCTCCCAACTGCTGCCCTCATACTAGGGGACTTCAAATACCTATTGAATCTCCCTCAAACACTTTATCCTCTCAATTTCTCAACTTACTTCCAAGGACCTACTACTTTATTCTACACTGTTTACCCAATGAGATAGTCATTCCCTTGATCATCACCCACAAGTGTTCCTCATCCATGTTAATGAACTCTGAAATTCCTTTATCTGATCAAAATCTATTGCCACTCTATCTCTCTCTTTGCCTTTCATTCCCTAACCTTATTCTTCATCTTCACTGGAGCCTTCAATGTCTCAACCACTCAGTTCTTTACACTCTCCTCCCTTCCCCATCTTGATTCTTTGGTGAACCAGTTCACTCTATACTTCCCTTTCCTCTCCAGTCTCTTGTCCTCTTATCCTACTGCTGCACTTGCCCTGCCAAGCTTCAGTCTTAGATTACTCCCACCATCTATTGCTTTCATTCCTATTCAGATGTTTCTGAATGAAGCTAGAGAAAATCATGGAACCTAGCTGACTGAATATGCTACAAATTTATGCTATATAATTTCAACTGTGCCCTTATTACACAGCAAGACAAACCTTTTACACTTCCCTAATTGATTCCCTATTCTACTCACCATAGCAGTTTTTCCAAACATTTTCATCTCTCTTTAAATCTTTCAAGGGTCCTCCTTGCCCCATTCCATTAGTTGAGAATTTTGCCTCATATTTTACTAAAAAAACTAGGACCATTTACAGAGAGCTCCCTCTTCTTTCCTGCTTCTCATCCCACACCACTAAGATGCTTTCTACTCCCATCTCCTCTTTCACCCATGAAACCTTTTACTGCCAAAGCAAATCCCTAGCCCTGCATGAATGATCCCATTCCAAACTCTCTCCAGGCAAATTGCTCCTTCTATTATCCACACTCTCACTTATCTTCAATCTCTCCCTCTCTACTGGCTGGTTCTCTGCTACCTACGAACATAACCATCTCTCTTCCAACCTCAAAAAGCCTCACTTGACCCATCCATACCCGCTAGCTATTGTCCTATATACTTCTTCCTTTTCATGGCAAAACTCTTTGGGCACATATTTCCATAATAAATGTCTCCATTTTCTTTCCTCTCATTCTAACTCTCTATAGTCTGTCTTCTGATCTTGTCATTCAACAAAAACTGCTTGCTCCAAAGTAACCAGTGATTTGCTAATTGCCAAATATCAATCTTCTCTTTTTCTTTTAGAAATTTTTTTTGTTTGTTTTAACGGATAGCTCTCTGGGATAGAAGGAAACCTAGGCAATGTAAAAACAAAATATAGCAATAAAAAGTTATTTTCTAAACAATATTTTTAGATGCTCCCTCAAAACTAATATTCTACCTACTCATAGATCACACAATTCCTGGGATATTATGTGGCACACATAATAAATCAGAGATATTGATGTCACGCCAACTCAAGACTTTGAGAGTTTAGTTTTGCTACCATATAGGTAAACTTCAAGACCTTTGACCAATCAACATGATCTCATGCTGAAATTGAATAGTTGTTCTGTCCCACTCAGTAATTGTCCTAAATAACAAAGACCCATAACTGCCGGACTTTCACAACATTCTACTGCATTCCCATTAGCACTGATGAAAATGAACCCCAAGTAGATGGAGAGAAGAATCGTGAAAATGTTGGTGAACAAACCTGAATGGTTACACTATACTACATTATCAGTTTTCGAAGCAGCAGCAGAAGTTTTAAGTGTGTCACTGATTGCCTACAAAACACAACGGACTAATGTGAAAATATAGGTTTACTGTTTTGATTCATTTATACAAATAAAATGTATTGGTTAAATCAAAGGTGAATGAGTGTGGCCAATTAATATCATCTTACCTGGAGATGGCTTAGTATCTTGTGAGCTTTTCCAACAGATGCAGTTTATAACCCCTGTACTGTCATCCACTACAAGAGAAATGTAAATACAGCAGATCAGAGATGGTGGTTTTCCTTGGATGATAAGCATGTTATCATAATACCTTTGTGCTTTTGTTAGTGACAGTGAAAAAGGTCAAACTATTTATATTTTTTCCCCAAGAGATAAATTTCTTAATTCCAGGGCAAAACACTTACTCAAATTTTCCTACCTTCAGATAATATTTCTTATTTCTCTTTGAACTCTGCTAATTTTTTGCATTCTAGAAAATCAGCTGCACAAATTGTACATTTTCTGTACTCCACTAACCTCAGACACTCAATATTTTTGCTTCCCAAAATAATACCCTGGAAAATAATTGTACATCTTAGTCCAAAGTGCTCAGACAGATGAATTAGCTAAGACAAAACATATCGGCATAATTATTTATACATTACAATGGGTTTTGTACTGTCTTCTTATCATTATCATGGAAAGGGGTCTTGAGAAACCAATTGAAGCCCTTATGCCTCCATATCACTTTCTGAAATACTTTCTACTCCTAACTTTACCTACTACAGATAATGTGAGAATAAAAGTACTTTGAGCTCTTCAGATGAAAATGACTACAGAAGAACAAAGTTCTGCAAGGTACCATTCTGGGAAGTCAAAGAAGGTAGAGGCTGACATTTGATCATAATTTGGTTGCTTTATTTTTTTTTAATTTTCTTTTTTATTACAACCTTAGGAATCATCATATAACAAATATTCCAATAAACAAAGAACAAAAAGCATGTTTATGAAGCCATGAATATTTGGTACATGAAGCTTGTTTTTTTAAATTGATTTAAAATTTTTTCTTTTTAACTATGAATTTAAGAATCGTTAAAGAACAAAGTATCTTAACATACAAAGAATAACAAAAGGAAGGATCTACATATGATTTTATCAGTGTGGGGGACTTCCAGTGTGAAAGAAAGAAAAAAACCATTACTAAAGGCTTATTTTGTGCCAGGCACTGTGCTAAATACTTTACAAACATTATCTCATTTAATTTTCACAATAACTCTAGAAGGCAGGTGTTATTATTACTCTATTTTATAGCTGAGGAAACTGAGGCAAGCAGAAGTTAAGTGACTTGCCCGGAATAACACAGCTAGTAAGCATCTGAGGCCAGAACTGAATTCAGGTCTGTGTTAATGGAATTAGCTCTAGCCCATTCTTAGTCAAAACTCTACCTATCCGAGATGATGTCATCCCCACCTCCCTTAGTGGGGAGGGGAGACAAGTTACCCACATGTGACAATAAGTAACAAATCAAGAACAAGGGACTGCCCTTTGGGCAGTCCAAATCAGTATAGAGGCTGCCATTTGTCGACTTGAATTAGAGGTGGAGCCATAGGAAGTGACAAGAGACACTCTCTTCAAGTATGTTGGTTACTTCCTGCAAAGGGAGGTTCCCGCTTTGAACTTGGTGCTGAAGGATCTAGAGGGAGACCTCAGGCAGCTTCTACTCTGAATGGTCATGTGGGTAAGTTAGGCTGACTTCCTTGGCCTACCTTGGCATTTTTCCAAGACTCTACCTTAAGTAGGCTCTAGCCTATCTGATTGCTAGGCCTTGTGGCTTGTAGCCTAATTTATTTAGCCTTTTAACCTTTCTCTGTCCAGGCCTCTGCAGGCCTGGACTAGTCTCTCCCTCTCTCTATTTCCCTACCTTTTACCTTCCTAATTGTAAATAAACTACCTTAAACCCGATCCTGACTTGGGTCTATTTTAATTACCGAATCAATCTGAATTGTTGATTCCTGGCGGCCACACTTTAAATATATATCTATAATATCTAAAATCTCCCTCTTACAGGTCTTACTAACTCTAGGCTCAGCATTCCCTAGCTGACTTTTTCCCCAGGCAAGAACTACATACAAAATAGATATAAACAAGACAGAATGCAGGTAATCAACAGAGGGAAGGCACTAGCATTCAGGGGGATTAGGAAAGGCTCCCAATAGGTGTGATGTCAGCTGGGCCTTGAAGGTGGCTAGGGAGCAAGGAGACAGAGAGGAGCCCAGAAAGGATCCCTGGCATGAGGGGTGGCTAGTGAAGATGCAGTCAGGAGATAGGAGGATATTGAGCGGGTGATGAGGCTAATACTGTTGGAATGCAGAGAACCTGAAAGGCTGGAAGAGGAACCTGAGGCAGGTTATGAAGAGGCCTGAATGCCTCTTTGACGTGATGGGGAGCCCCTGAAGTTTATGAAGCAGGAGGGTGACAGGGCCAGTTTGTACCTTGGAAAGATCAATTGCAGCTGAATGAAGAGGAGGCTGGAGAGACAGGGGGTGGGGAGCCCAACCAGCAGGCCACTGCCATTGGCCAGGGTGGCGCTGAGGGCCTGCCTAGGGAGGTGCCAGTGTTGGAGGAGAGAAGGGGGCATATGGAAGAGAAGTAAAAAAGACAGAACCAACATGATTCACAACTGCTTGAATTTGGGGAGGGTTGAAAGAAAAAGACTAGAAGGTGAGGTCAAGCTTTTTGTGACTCTGGGAGGAGGATGGTGCCCTCCAGAGCAAAAGGAAAGTGAGAAAGTGGGCAGGAGGGGAAGTTGGGAGTTCAGTTTTGGACCTGTTATCAGTGTGGTGGAACACTGGATAGGGTGCTGGAGCTGGAGTCAGAAAGACCTGGGTTCAAAACTGATCCCAGATATTTACCATCTGTGTGACCTTGGCAAGTCATATAAGTTCTGCCTGCCTCGGTTTCCCTGTCTGTAAATTTAGGATAATAATAGCTCCCACTTTCTAAAGTTTTGAAGATAAAAGACCATCTGTGTAAAGCGCTTTGCAAATCTATAAGTACAACATGAATACTATTACTATAGGCATCCATTTCAAGATGTCTAACAGGCAGCTGGGGACATGAGAATGGAGGTTAAGAGAGATGACGGCTGAATTAGGAGATGTAGGAATCATCAGTATTGTGAGTCACTGGTTTGAGTCATGTCTGACTCTTTGTGACCCCACTTAGGGTTTTCTTGGCAAAAATACTGGAAAGGTTTACCATTTCCTTTTTCAACTCATTTTTCAATGAGGAAACTGAGGCAAACGGGGTTAAATGACTTGCCCAGGGCACATAGCTAGTAAGAGTCTGGGGCCAGTCTTAAACTCAGGAAGAGGTGTTTTTCTGACTCTAGGCCTGGCACTCTTATCACCTGTACCACCTAACTGCACTATCATTAGCAGAGAGATCATTGGAGAGCCCTGGGGGGCTCCCATGGTCATCAGGCACACTTGGAGGAAGACCTAGCAAAGCAGACAGAGGAGGAGTGCTCAGAGAGGAAGGAGCGCAGGAGGGAGCAGTCATGAAAACCTAGAGAGGAAGGAATATCAAGGACAGCGAGGACCAGAGGCTGGAGGGGGATCGAGGAGGATGAGGACCAAGAGAGTTATTCGGTTTAGTGATTCAGAGATCCCTGGCACCTCTGGAAAGAGCAGTTTTAATTGAATAATGAGGTCAGTGGCCAGACTGCAGAGAATTAGGTGGGCAAGAGGAAGGGAAGCAGAGCCACTCTCATAGACACGTTAGAGACACGGCTCTTTAGGGGTTTTCTTTCGCATCTCTATCACTACCCACAACTGTCCCATTCTCCCCCAACAGATGTACCACTTGGAACAAATCAGTAAATTCAAGAAAAACAAATCAACACATGGGCGACGGCTAAAAATGTATGTTTTACTCTGTGTGGCCACATTGTCTTTAGAACTATCTCACACGCCAACTGTAGGGGTTGGCTTTAACATGTTGGGCTGGTTATTTTGCTTTAGGACAAAAGAAATCAGGGTGAGTTCAAATTAATGTCAAAACAAAGAAAAATGGAGACCTCTCTTTTCTTTCCCTTTTATTCATGACTTTTACATGAACTCATCTATGGAAGGACACTGAGTCATTCTGATCCTGTGACCCAGGAAACAGCAGATTGGGATGGCAGGAGCCAATCTAGAGGAAGCCAATCCATACTGGGTGGAACAACTGATTTTTTTTTTTAAATTTATCTTCCATCTTATGATCAAAACTGGTTCCAAAGCAGAAGAGTGGTAAGGGATAGGCAGCAGATGTTAAATGGCTTACCCAAGGTGACATAGCTAGGAAATACTTGAGTCCAAATTTGAACCCAGGACCTTCATCTCTAAATTTGGCTATCAACCCACTGAACCAACTAGCTGCCCCTGACAAATGATGTTTTAAAATTTTCTACAAAGTGACTACAAAGAACAAAGATAATGATTGATAAACCAATTTAATAATAAAAAGCCTGTAACCAATGTTTGATAGAAGGGAGAGAGAGAGTCTGTATGGTGAATCTCTCTTCTAGTTCTCCCCTGGGGCCGAATATACACTGGGAGACTTCAAGAGGGTGTCACCCTGAAACTTGGTGACCTGGATGGTCGTGCCACCCCACAGGAGTTCCCACGAGGCTTCCTTATAAGATGATGTATGTGGTACCCCAATCTGATTCTGAATGAGGATGGGGTTCACACAAGCCTCCCCTGAGGTCAGTCAACTTCACAGCAGGTGGTCTGGCTTCAAGATGGAGGCAGCCAGACCAAGCTGTGGTTCCCCTCTCCCTTGTTGTCTCTCAGGCATGCTGGAACGCTATCTGACTGATGAATGGCTTTTATTATTCACAGTTCAGGGATTGGGGAAAGGGGTGAAGGGTAGAGGGATTTTTGGGGTGCCCTCTTCTCTATTTCTTTCGGGTCCATCACTTAGGTGGGAAACTCAATGGTTCCCACTTCTAAGCTTCTTCCCTCACCCCTTCTCCTTCTGTTTCTGTTTCTAATTTTCTGTTTCTATCCTTTTTCTTTAATTGTAAGTTTTGACTGAAAGAGGGTATCTCAGCAAGGTTGGGTAATGGGAGAAGGAGACTAAGAGATTGCTCTCAAAATGGAGTCCAAAAACTTAGCTGACTCTATGGTTGAAGTCTTGATGGGTGAGATGCGAAGGAATGGCTTTGATCAGGGAATCAGGGTTTCAGTTTCCAAACAAAAGATCCTCAGGAAGCCCTCAGGACTGGATCTAAGCTGGGATGTCTACCTCCTCCCTCTCTCAGTCCTCCACCAGAAGCCCTCTTCTCCTTCCTCCCCCAGAGAATCTCCCAGAATCCTTTCTGGTCTCAACTGTCACCAACTGTCAGCAACTCCTTCTCTGGCTCCATTTGTACCATCCCCCTTGCACAAATCCCATCCTTAAAGTATAAACAGGCCATAAAAGAATTTAAGAGAGCATTGAGACTTTCTGATCCCACATTTTCAGACACTGAAATTCTTCTTTCTGAATTATTTACACCAGCAGAGAAAGCACACTTTATTGAGGAGACCCTTAGAAACACAAGCTTAACATCTTGGCCACAGTATTATGAAGATCTAGAATTAAACAGTCATCAAAACCTACTATACCTAAGAAGAGCTAGGGAAGATCTTGTAGAAGCTATGAAATCCTTTGCTAAGCATCCTGATTCCTGGGGAAAATTTGAAAAATTAAGGCAGGAGATAAATGAACATTCCTCAACATATTTAGATAGGCTTGTCAAAGCTGGGAAAACAATTTTGGGGTTCCAAGACTTAAATGAACTGAACTTGCAGCACATAAGGAGGTAGTTTATTAAGGGCAGTTCCCTACCAATTAGGACATACTTTAATTTGCATTGTTCAGGATGGGAATCATTAAATTTGGAAGACCTATGCAAAACTGTTGCATATGTTCACTTGGGAAATCAGAAAGCCAAAGAATCCGAAGAATCCATTAGAGAAAAAGATGATATCATAAAAGATTTAAAAGAGCAATTAAAAGAAGCTAAATCTACCATCAAACAAAAAGAAATAGAGGAAATCAAAAAACCTGGCAGCCTTACACGCACATAAAGCCAGACTTCAGTACCAACAACCCAAACAAACTAGCAATAACTTTAATAATAATATAAGGTGTTTTCTTTGTGGGAAATTAGGGCATATAGTGAAAATTTGTCACTTCAAAACCCAACTTAAGAGCAACAACAACAAAAGAAGCAATTACAATAATACATGCACAAATTCTAGATACAACACTCACGAAAGAAAACAAATGTTGTGATCACAATTGTGTATCATCTAGTCAGCGTGCTCCCGACCTGCAGACTATGCAAAAATACATAGCAGAGGGCGAAAAACCACGTTATTCCCAAGTACTAAAAGGAAAACATGATACCTTATGATGCCAGGAATCAGCCCAGTAACATAAGGGAAAGCCCAAGTGGTGTGGCAATGGGAAAAGATATAAAAACCATGATATAAGAGACTTGGGTGTGGAAATACACTATGGAGATGGAAAAGCAAAGATTAAATCTAGGGATCAAATAGAAGAAGAGAATCAAACAATCAGGGATGTAATAGAAATCAAAAACAAAATTTATGGGATAAAAGACAATGATTCAAAGAGAAAGGAGAAAAATACAAATGCATTTACACCAGACTTTAAACCAAACATAATGACTATAACACTAACAAATAATAAGGAAATTGCAACATGCAAAGTACCAGCAACAACAGATTTAAACTTAAAATCCTCAACACTTAATGACAAGAAAGTTCCAGATATACAAGATCATAGCATAAAGATAGAACATGCACAAAAAGATCAACTAATGACAAATCCAAATGCAACAGTTCAAGAGATATGCTTAAATGGGTGTTCTGAGCAGTTTCACATGCAGACAGGCAATGATATGAAAGAAAGTGCAAAGCAGCTTACAGTAAAGAACATTGGGAAGGAAAAAGCATTATCCTTAAGCACTGACACAAGAGAGTTGGCACATGAAAAGGGTAACAGAGAAAAGGATTGCATTGGCATACTAGGACATTCAAACTTAAACCCAACAGTAAAATACTTTGAGCCAAAAAAATCTCTGAGAAAAACCTTGATTCGAACTTACAAGCTTGTGTTACTTCAGGAATGCCTACACCTGGAGAGAATTCTAAATGCATAAGAGATGACCAAATAGAGGAATCCACTCACACAGAACAATGAATCAATCCATAAAATAGTACAGCCAAGCCAGGGTAACAATCAAGATAACAACATGTTAATGCCATACAGAAACAACAATGTAGGGGAATCAAATGCATTGCAAGATCAAAATGCATTGCAACCTGAGGGTCCAAAGCCAGAACAAATAGTAGCCACTTTACAACAGGAAGGGGCCATGGGATATACAGAGATAGAGATTCCAGTGATTCAAATGAATCAAAAAACAGAAACAGCTGAACCCATGAGCCAAGTCAACCGAGAAACAGAAAACGACAAACTACACATGACTAGTATGCTACCAGAAAATGACTTAGCAGATATGGACATGGAAGCAGTTTTAGCATTAGATGTAATTAATACGAAGCCATCACAACCATACCCTGTTTACACAGACTCTGATGACATGATGAAGAGGAAATGAAAAGACCATATCAAGAAGCAAATGTACAGTAATCAGGGTACCACACATAGGCATTGAGGAAAGACGTGAGTGGCTATGTTTCATACATGTATTAGATGACTAATCATCAAAAGTACAGAACACCTAAAGGAAAACCTAAATACAGAAGGATTACAAACATAATGAGGAGTAGTCTGTAGCAATGAAAACAGTATATGAAAGGAAATCAAAACAATATTGGGGGGGGGGCAGCTGGGTAGCTCAGTGGATTGAGAGTCAGGCCTAGAGACGGGAGGTCCTAGGTTCAAATCCGGCCTCAGAAACTTCCCAGCTGTGTGACCCTAGGCAAGTCACTTAACCCCCATTGCCCACCCTTACCACTCTTCCACATAGGAGCAATACACAAAAGTTAAGGGTTAAAAAAAAAACAATATTGGATTGCTAGTTCCACCAATAGAGAACATTACCTCTCCAAAAGGAAAGCATATATAAGTCGATATTGATCCACAAAACCTAGCTAAATCATTGCAAAACATCTGAAAATGTATATAACATACATACACACAAACAATTGACATCACTGACAAAACATAACAATCCACACTGTTCCTGGATGCAAACTAGAGAGCCTGTCCGACAACATGTACGACAACTGACAACATGTGACAGAAAAACAGAGAAGGGGAAAAGAATCGAGAGAAGAAAAGGAAATTGGGAAAATCACCAAGAAGAAAGATGCAAGAAAAGAGTACTTGAAAAGACATTGTGAAAAAAACTTTTGAACTTTGCAAAAATGGACAACTGCACAAAGAAGAGGACAGAAGGAAATGGTTTACATAAGACTATGGTGCAGTAATAGCACAAAAACACAAATAAACCTCACACTTTAGGGAAAATTCAACCACAGTACATAGCATCAAAATACAAGAGAAATCTACAGACAACTTGAAGAAAATTGACAACTTTGAAAACGAGTATTTTGCATGCACAGTACATAAAGAGAACACAAAACACAACACAAAAATGATATCTAGTCGAGACCTCGTGTAAATAAGTGAGTGTCTGAAGATTGTGTAAATATAAAATGTGTATATGTCTATAATGTAAATAGTTGCAAGTTCCATAAGATTTTAACCACATAAGAAGATCAAACAATTTTATTATCTGATTAACATTAATATGCAGGACTAATGCTTGTACAAATGTATAATAGTGTATATTGTGTAAAATTTATATATACCTGTAACAGAGGTTGGAAAAGCAGAGTAGAATTGTAAATAATAGTCCCTAACCATGTAGATACTGTAGCATACTAATAATTTAGCAGATATTTTGGACATTAGACATAGGGAAAGTGCAGAAAGGACTAGGGAAGTTAAAAAATTTTTAGTGAGCTAGTGCAGGGAAAGCATAAGAATAAAATCTGTAAGTGTTATAGGATAGATAACTAAGAATACTAATATACTAAAATAGATTCTCAATATAAAAACTAACATTGCATTTAAAACATAGGTAGTTTAAACAAAATTTGATAACAGCTAAGAATAATAAGATAGTTGTATTGCATTACTTGATAGACTTATACAATAAAAGTAGAAACAAGTTAAAATTCTGTTAAAATCAGATGGGTTAAATAATAACTTAGAAGAGTTTAAGGATAAGAAAATTGTTACACTGTAAATTTAGACATTGTGTTCAATTGAAAACTTTTCTTGTTACAAAATTGTTTTACACCCTATAAATATTGTTATATAAATTGCAACCCTCATCCCCCTACCAAAACCTATCTTAGAATAGGAATAGAAAATTAGTATAGTGATAAGATAAGATAAGGATTTATTATTTTGGAGGGAGGAGGAACATAAGATAGGAATAGGAAATAGTTATGCATGAATTAAGTGAGACTTTTGGAAAAAGTCCCACCACACAAAATCGGGATACTGTAAGGATGGGATTTGTGCAAGGGGGATGGTACGAATGGAGCCAGAGAAGGAGTTGCTGACATGACAGTTGGTGACAGTTGGGACCAGAGGGGATTCTGGGAGATTCTCTGGGGGAGGAAGGAGAAGAGGGCTTCTGGTGGAGGACTGAGAGAGGGAGGAGGTAGACATCCCAGCTTGGATCCAGTCCTGAGGGCTTCCTGAGGATCTTTTGTTTGGAAACTGAAACCCTGATTCCCTGATCAAAGCCATTCCTTCGCATCTCACCCATCAAGACTTCAACCATAGAGTCAGCTAAGTTTTTGGACTCCATTTTGGGAGCAATCTCTTAGTCTCCTTCTCCCATTACCCAACCTTGCTGAGATACCCTCTTTCAGTCAAAACTTACAATTAAAGAAAAAGGATAGAAACAGAAAACTAGAAACAGAAACAGAAGGAGAAGGGGTGAGGGAAGAAGCTTAGAAGTGGGAACCATTGAGTTTCCCACCTAAGTGATGGACCCGAAAGAAATAGAGAAGAGGGCACCCCAAAAATCCCTCTACCCTTCACCCCTTTCCCCAATCCCTGAATTGTGAATAATAAAAGCCATTCATCAGTCAGATAGCGTTCCAGCGTGCCTGAGAGACAACAAGGGAGAGGGGAACCACAGCTTGGTCTGGCTGCCTCCATCTTGAAGCCAGACCACCTGCTGTGAAGTTGACTGACCTCAGGGGAGGCTTGTGTGAACCCCATCCTCATTCAGAATCAGATTGGGGTACCACATACATCATCTTATAAGGAAGCCTCGTGGGAACTCCTGTGGGGTGGCACGACCATCCAGGTCACCAAGTTTCAGGGTGATACCCTCTTGAAGTCTCCCAGTGTATATTCAGCCCTAGGGGAGAACTGGAAGAGAGACTCACCATACAGACTCTCTCTCTCCCTTCTATCAAACATTGGTTATAGGCTCTTTATTGTTACACCAAGGAAGAAGCTGAGCGAGAACTGCAATCAGCAAAAAGAAACACCTCTTCATTGGTTAATGGGTTATTTTGGACCCTCCAATAATCTAAGATAGATGCCATCAATCCCAGCATTATTAAGTACCTGGACAAATGTTTTGCTTCCTTTGTTAGAGTGGGAGCTCCTTGAGGGCAAGGGCCATGTTTTTCTGGCTTTCTTTGTTTCCCCAGTTCTTAGCCAAGTGCCTACCTAGTACAAGCTTAGTCATTGTTTGTTGACTAACTTCTGTACTTTATAATACATCTGGAATTCTCTCAAGTTTTCACCTGGAGACAAGTTAATTTCTTGAAGCAAGAAGACATCTGACTCCAGTAGAAAATACTGTTTTAGGCTGTTTTCACTGTAGTATTCATGTCCATTCAGGAGCAAGACAAAGGCCAACAGCCTTTTAGAATCTCCCCCTAGATCCTTTGTTCCAGCCTCCCCAGGCCACTGTGTGGCCAAATGGATTAGAAGAGGATGGATTCCAGCATGCTAAGTAAGGCAGCACTCTCCCAGCTGATGCAATAGCCATTCCTCTCCAGGCTGGCCCTGGCCACCCTTTTGTTTTCAGCTGTGAGACAAGTCAAACAGTATGAGCAGGAAACAGCCCAAGTATAGCTCCAGAGTGAGTCAGGCTGACCAAAGCTGAGGAAAGCACAGGGAGGGGCAGCCTGGCAGGTATTCTCAAAGCTAAAATAAGGCCTCAGGACCGCAGAGACATAAAGAGCTTTGACTCAAATCAGCAGGAGAGATTAGGTCAGGGAGTTATTTTCATTCTGAATTATTCCACTATTCCCAACACAGACCTCAAAGTTTTTTGTTTTTTTTTGGTTTTTGTTTTTGTTTTTTTCCTTTTGGGAAACTCACAATCTGGGAAAGTTTATTCAAGTATGGTCAAATACTCCAAATCTGCCTTAGGTCTTGATTTATTTAATGGGACAGATGATATCCT
Organism: Gracilinanus agilis; assembly: GCF_016433145.1. Lineage (NCBI taxonomy): Eukaryota > Metazoa > Chordata > Mammalia > Didelphimorphia > Didelphidae > Gracilinanus > Gracilinanus agilis. The sequence continues at coordinate 614,691,550 of NC_058131.1, forward strand.
TGTTTAGATCTATGTAATGATTCTTTTAAAGATCACTGATGCTCTTCCAGCTGACTGCCCACAGACAAGAAGAGTTACAGTATAATATAGAAAGAGCACAAGTCAAAAGCCCTGGGTTCAAATTCTGAGTCTGCAATGGCTTGTTATAGGACCTCAAACAAGTTCATTGGCTTCTCTGAGCTTCAGTTTCATCATCTAAAACTGGATATACTATTTCTACCACAGACCTCACAGGGTAGTTATGAGGACTGAGAGAGAATGTCTACACTTTTCTATAAAAGTCAGGATCAATTAGCAAGGCTAAGGTCAGAACTGGCACCTTGCTCTTAGTCAGCTTGACTTAAAAAGAAAACTACAAAACAAATGCTACTGACCTTTCCTTTGGAGTGACTAACAGGGAAAAAAAATCAGATTACTTCAAAGAGAAAAATCACTTCAATACAAATCACAAATGTTAGAAAACAGCCACTACAGAAACAGGGAGATTCTCCCGTTTTCTCTAGGAGCTCCTGGGGAGAGAGGGCTGGGGCGGGTACCAAGGAATTAGCACATTCTTCTCTCGTTTTACTACAGAACACCTAACTCAGGGCTGGGCACAAAGTAGGTCTTTAATAAATGCCTGTCCGAATGAGCAAGCCGGCAAAAATGGAGGGGGTCTTGCATGCCTTTTTCCTAGAGGTATACAACTGTATAACATTAAAAAGAGAACTCTGGCCAAGAAAAGCCTCAGTAGAGAATACTTGACAAGACAATCTATTCTAGAGTACAAATAAAGACAATGAGAAGAGGCAAAGGACATGGGAAAAATTCTGAACACTCATACCCTATAAGTACAAACCAATCGACAGCTAGTAAATCTAATCCATGTCAAAGATACTTGTGGTAATATTTTATCTTTTTTATTTACTGCCACTAAACGATAATACAAACTTATGACCTGGCTCCTTCTATCAGTTCCCAGACAAAGCAAAATATGAACAGTATACCACACACAGACACACGGCAGAAGATTAAAAAATTAGGTCACTTGTCCAGCCTTCTGGAAGCATTAAATCAAAAGTCAAGTTTCCCACAGAAAACTCCTTACTCCTTCAATATACCAATTGCAGTGGGCTCCTCCACCTCTGTGATAAGCATGTTCTAGCCACTACCATGTTTTGGTGGGTTGCCTCATTCATCATCATCACAACTGTAATAACTTATTTATATGGTACATATAACCCTGAGTAAATAATTTAAATTAAACCCAATTGTCTAGCCCAGGGATGGGTAAAATTTTTAAAGAGGGGGCCAAAGGAAAGGAAATGCTCATCTGTCAGTCTGTTTCTAAGGCAACTCTTTCGAAGTTTCATTGTATTCGTCAGATTAGGAATAATGTTGTGCAGCCGGATAGAACATTTCAGGGGGCCATATGTGGCCCACGGGCCATAGTTTCCCCATCACTGGCCTGGCCCATTACAGTCTTCTGCCTTGGAACCAATATTCAGTACTGAATGTAAGACAGAAGGTAAGTATTTTTTTAAATAATAATAAAATACACTGGCTCTCCTTCCCTGCCTTCTTAAGGAGACCATACTGAACATAAATTAACCTTTTCATGATTCCTCAGGGTCTTTCATTATGATTAATTATCATAAATGCTTTAATATCTTCGTGGCTACGAATATATGCAGGACTACCTACCCTGCCACTAAATAGCTCGTGTTCTCTAACTTCTTTTCAAAGTCTATGCATGTCTTTTCTTAATTATCACTACTCATTGCTGATATTCATGTTTATTTTAATTTGGTGCCTTACTTTCCCCAGTTTGAAGGGAATAACTCCCGAGAGGTCTCTCTCACAGAGTCCAGCCCACATCCATTCCCCATTTGGAGATAATGTACAGAGTAATATCTGGCCAAGTGGAGGTACAACTGTCACAAAAAGACAGTAGGGAAGAGAACTGATCTTACCTCCATAGCTGTAAAATGACTCTCTCTCTTTCACTCCAACTACTGTCCCCAAAATATCCACTTGTTTTATTGGGTGTCCATTGTAAAAAAATACACCTGCAAAAGAAGTAACCAGAATGGCAGAGTTTCATCTTTCATATATCATGCATGAAATAAGTTATATTGGGAATGTACTATCGATGACATTTTTCTCCTATGGTATCACATAGTTAAGTATTCAAAATCCAGCTTTAAAGGGATTCGAGGATCATAGATTCAGAGTTGGAAGGAAACTCAGAAATCATCTGGTCCCATACCCTCATTTTAGAGAAGAGATCCTGAGGCCCAGAGAGGTGAATTCATTTGTCTAAGATCACTCAGGTAAAAAATGGCAGAAATGAGATCTTAACCCAGGTTTTCTGAGTTCAAATGCAATACTTTTCCCACTGCCCCATTCCTGCCACTTGGAAAGTCAGACTAAGAAAAAAAAAATCAAGTGATTCAAACAAGGACTTTTCCATAAGTATGTGACACTAGAAATTAATTTAAGGTGGTTGAGGCTAATACCAAAAGAGAAATATGAGGTTTACTTTATTGATTTTTATTGATTTAAAGAAATAAAAATGTACAACTTTAATGTATGAATCCTAAAAATATCAATAAACTATTCTAACACATAGACAAACAGTATTTGGGGAAGTATAAAAAATGGCCTAACAACAAAAAGTAACCAAGGGAAGTCCTGGGTCGATCTGTATCTGCCAGTGTTTCTTCTGAATATTAGTCACTATTTCTTGGAATACTTCCTCTCTTACAAAAAAAAAAAAAATGAATTGTGTCATCTTAGCCAGCCCTCTGGAGCCAAAAGAGGACTGCTTCACTCCAGGCGTCTGGAGTAGTTGTCACATTCCCTGGGCCTCAACAGGGATCCTGAGTGGAAAAACTTCATGGTACATGGTCTTGATTATCTTTTTTTAAAGGAAATGTTATTTCTGGTTAGTTGAATACCAAAGAGCACCTTTTATAAGAGATCAGAATGTGTTACTGATCTTAAGCAATGTTTATAATACTAAGATTTCTGTCATCTCCCCTCCCCCCCAGCCTCATCTACAATGGGGCTCTTTCCATATGGGTGGCATTTGGTATGATTTAGCTTCTTCCTAAGGAGATGAGCTATGAAGAATCCTAGACTGTTCTGGAAAACAGATGCCTGTGGGAGAGGCTGGCTGTCTTCCAACAGGAAACAAGCAAAAAAATATACCATTTCCAACAATAATTAGGTACAGTATAGTGAAAATTACAGAGTAAGAGGCTATCTAAATGTTACGGGTATATAGACCTAAGCCATAAAAAAGCATGTAGTAGGCACCTATGTGCCAAGCAATATGTTAGACACTACTAGGGATAAAAATATAGCAGCTAACATCTATATAGTGCTTACTAAGTGCCTGGCACTGGGCTAAGCACTTTACAGTTGATCTCATTTGTTCCTCACAACCAGGGAGGTAGGTGCTATTATTATCCCTATTTTAAAGATGAGGAATTGGGGGCAAACCAAGGTTAAATGACTTGCTCAAGGTCACAGAGTTATTAGATATCTGAGGCTGGATTTGAACGCAGGTGGAATTTTATCAACCTCACGACCCAGCTTACTCTCAAGGATCCTTACATTCTGTTGAATGCCTAAAGTTAATCTAGTAGACAGAGTGTAGGAGTTAGAGTCAGAAGACTTGGATTCAAGTCTAGCCTCAGAAGTGTGATCATGGATGGGCAAATCACTTAACTTTTCTGAAACTCAGTTCTATCTATAAAATGGGAATGGCAACTTCTATAGTACTTATCTGATGGCTTAAATTAAATATGTTATGTGACAGGGGCAGCTGGGTGGCTCAGTGGATTGAGAGCCCAGTCCTGAGATAGGAAGTTTTCTAACATTAAAGCACTATTATAAATGGTATTTATTTATAGCATTATTACTGTCTCAACAAAATGACAAAACCCCACCCTAGGATAAACTGCCTATGAAACCACCAGAGACTTAAGTAGGCTTCCAGCTTGGGTCCCACATTTTAAAATAAGTATAGCAAAACATAAAGCCTGGGAAATAAATATTTTTAGTGAGACTCTGACATGGCAGAAATCTTCCACTGGAAGGAAAATAATTCTTACACCCATGCTCACTGATCAATCTTGTCCCTAAACACCTATTTATTTGCTGTTAGGCAGACATGAAGTAGTATGGAGATGAACATTGACTCAGAAGCACAAGAGCTGGGTCTCTTACTGGTTTAACCAATGACTAATTATGCAGGTTGGGACAAACCTAGTTGCATCCCTCAGGGGCCATTACTTCATCTCTGAAACATAGACAATATCTAATCACCAGCTAATTGTGCTGTAGAAATGTGAGTTATCCCATCTTTGATAACGTCTATGGAAATCTCCAGGTTAAAGGAAGAGGGCAAACCCTAAGAGAAAGCAATGGAAGCCAAATGGAAATTTAGACAACTAAAAATCTGATCAGACTACAAAGTAAGTACAGGCAAGGTTCCCTTCTTAAAAACAATCCTCTTGGTTTTTTTACAGATCTCTAAATAAACAAAAATATGCTTAATTTGCTCCTAAATTGAGTAAAAAGTGCTAGTCATCTTCACAGGCACCCAGGAACCATTGCAACATTTTCAAAATATCTCTATGCTTTGCCAAGTACCCAAGTAAGCACTTAGCAAACTTCATGTTGACAATAAGACTTGCAATCACCCTTGCAGTCAGGTAAAGGGCTGGTTGTGCCAACTGTCCTCGAAAACGACATACCTGGAGCTTGCTGGGACTCTTTGATGTTCAGGATATCCTTCACATACAATTTTGCAAAGGCTAAAAACACAGGATCCAAGCCCCACAAAAGGGATGGGGTCTCCTCTTCACATTCTCTGGACTCCTGCTGCATTTGGAAACTGGATTATCAATCCCAATTAACCCTGAATAGTCCAGGATCGCCGATAATAACGCAACCTGGATGCATAAAACAAAAACAAGAACCTAAGGGATGGAAGTGGAGTTGGGAATTCGGTTTAAGTTAGAGGACCACAGTTACAGAGGTGGAACAGACCTCAGAGGGGAAGTCCAACCCTCAATTTGCAGATGAGAAGCCCGAGGCTCAGAGATTTTAAGTGACCTCACAGGATCACAGATCTACAGCCGGAAGCAGCCATGCTCAGAGGCCATCTTGCCAGCCCCCTCATTTTACACCAAGGGCTCACAGTCCGTAAGTAGCTGAGTCAGCCTGTGAACCCAGAGCCCCAGAATCTTCATTTGACTTCTCCTTGTTGAACCTATTGCATCTTAAAATATGATCATTTCTAAATTACTGATTCCAACATAATTTAACAGATTGGCCTTATCCCCATCAAGTCTTGTACCCTTGAGGCTTGCTCATCCAAATCTTATGCTTCGGAGGCTTTTTTAAAGGGCTACCCTCCGACCAAAAACCTGCTAGGTCCACCTCCCCACCGTCGGTTTCAGAATTAGGAACTTGCCGGGCCCACTTGGGCTGAAATTAACAACTAGGAAATGGCCTAGCACCTACTTTGGAGCGATTAGATGGAGGCCGCGCCTTGGGCACACAAACCACTTTGGCTTGGGTGGAAAGACCCGAGTACCAGGAGGGGACGCCTGACACTAGCACGTGATCTCAAAGTCTTCCACCTCCCCCCTCGCCCCCTGGAGCTGGGTGGGGCCGGCCTCCCGCGATCTCTCTTTACTACCCCACCCCCTCCAAGAAAAGGGGAAATGAATAAGGAGCCCTAGCCCTCTAGTCCCGCCTTCCGGCGCACGCACGCTTTAGACCTCTGACGCGCCGCTGGAAAACTGGGAGGCTGAAGTTCCCGGCCGACCGCGCCTCCTCCGCCTTTCTTCGCCCGCGGTGATGCACTCCCGGGCCCCAGCTCTCCAGCAGCCATTGGCTGTTCCGGCTCGCGGATCAGGCCTCGAAGCCCGGCCCACTTGGCTCGCTCCTTCTCCGCTCCTTCCCCGCCCCTCCCCCAGCGTACTCTGGGAATGCTGCTGAATGCGCGCGCTCTGGTCCGCCCTGGCGCCTCTCACTAGCCTCTTCCCGTCCCCTAATCCTAGTCCGAATCGAAGCTGGAAGCAACTGCTTTAGTACCCCGCCGGCACCCCAAAACCACGACTGAACAAAAAACTTCAGTGGACCAGCGAAGCAACCCTATTGTTAGGGCCGTGGCCTGGTCGTGCCCCCCAAACAACTTTACTTATCATTATGCCTTTCTCCTGGGGCTGGGTCAAGGAGCTCGTTTTCCTCTTCCCTACCCCTTTCCTTGGCTAGAAGGGGAAATTTTTCTTTACCTAAGGGGGCCTTTGAAAAGGTGCTGTTTTATTTTTGTTTTTGACCGTCTGGGGAAGGTTTACGTCTTTAATCCCGGAAGACCCCCTAAGCAGAGGATAGGGAAGGATCGGCCTAGGAACCGGGAAGAACTCTACATGCCCCTCGTTTGTGACCCTGGGCAAGTCACTGAAGACAATTTGCGTTTTTTGGAATTGATAAGCCTGTTTTCAAAAGCAGTGTGAGCCTAGAGAATGTGAATAGGAGACTCTCATCCCTTTAAAAATTTTTTTTATCCCATCCTTTTTGTGGAATTTGGATCCTGTTTTTAACTTCGCAAAATTGTACTTAAAAGGATATACTATACTGAACATTAGAGTTCCAGCAATGTGTATTGGTAGAAGGTTATCTCTAACAAAGAAATCAGAGATCCAGCCCCTCCTCTATTAATAATGTAAATCTAAAAGAGCTTCCATTGCTTCCCCACAATTGTCCCAAATTACAATAATTCACCTGAGTACCATCCTATACAGTATCTTAAACAAAGCTAGACAACTGTTGAGTATTTTGAGGAGGGTTAAGTGGTTGACAGAAGAATCAAACTTGGAGACTGGAATGGAAAATGTGTGTGATTAGAATGATGGCAATTAATTGAATCCTATAACACTGCATGAACCTTCTTGGTAGATTTCTGCAATGCCTGACTGAAGCAAGGGTCTCAAATGTATAATTTTAGATTCCAGGCTCTTCCTTAGAACTCTCCAGAAAATGGATGCTTCTAAGTGACAAGAGCCAGATGGAGGAGGCAAGAGACAGGTTGAACTACATTTTCCTAACCACATGCCTCTGAACCAGGGTGGGGCAGAAGCAGAAAATCACTAGTTGTGCATACTTAGAGCCATTGGATAATTAATGAATTACTCCCACAGGAATAGCAGAAATAAGTTACCAAGGGAGCATACTGGCAGCTCCCCCAGAACACCTAGTTTGCATAAAGGAAGCAATGTTCACCTGACTTCAACAAAAATTTATTAAGTGTTAAGGACCAGTGGAAGAAGTACTAGAATGAACTGTCCTAAGGAGTAAAGATCATTATGCTGAGGGAGGTGCAAAGTTTAATTCAGATCCTGGCCTTCTTTTCCTAGGGCTTGAAATGAATACAGGATGCTTAAAGTCTGGTGAGGTTCCAATCCGATATCTATCAGCATACAATTTGAAGAAGTAAATGTAAACAAGCAAAAAATTAGACATGATAAAGAATTTCCTATAAAATCCACGAGGATAGGGACCTTATATTAGAGAAATTTTTATTTATCCTCTACCTCCTTAAATTTTAGAAAAGTGCTTAATGAATGTTTATTGAATTGTATTGAATTTGACTGAAATCAAGGATTTTTAAAATATTAGAATGTGTGATAAAACAAATTCACAGAATCTTCCTCTTTTGGGGACTTCTCTAACTGGAGAAGTTCTGGGGTGGGTTTCCTTGGCCCAAAATGAACCATGGGGTTCCTCTGACTTTGTAAGGCACTGTATAGCATTCCTATACACTCATACCTGTTCTAATTTGTGTTATGCAGATAATTATTCCTCACCCCCTAGACTATAAACTTCCAAAACCCAGAAAATATGACTTATTGAATCAGCACTTAACCCAGACATTTAATTTTAAAATTTTTTAAATTTGCATTTGAATAGGTTGGATAGTTCTGCATGAAGGAAGTTTTAGTCATTTGATAAGTATTTATAAGTACCTAGATGATCCTTAAAATACTTTCAGCCTTGGAATTCTGTAATTCTACAAAGTAGGATTTGCAGTGCTCATAAGCATATATCCCATGATAAGGCCTAAACTCTTTAATGGCTCATCAAAATTAACTGGACGTGTTGCTCTAAATTCCACATGGAATATAGACTATGTTGTGAGAAGGAAGGGTCATGAGACAGCCACCAGCTAGAGTGAGGGTTTGTTTATATTTGCGAGCCTTGGAAGACAGGTGGAAAAGTAGTTTGAGGCCAGGCTGTAGGCCTCAAATACTAAGCTAAGAAGGGTAGACTTTATCTTGCAAAGGAGTAGGGAACCAGTGGTGGTTACTGATCAAGGGAACAATGTAAATAATTCAGCAAATATTTAATGAGCACTTATGTTTAAGGCACTGTGCTAGGCACTTTAAGGACATAAATATTAATGTGATGGTCCTTTCCCCTTGAAGAGTTTACAGTCTAGAGGATAAATTGGAAGCAGGAAAACTTTTGGGGAAATTACTACAGTGATTCAGACATGTCAGCTAGAATGGTTTTAGTGAGAATAGATAATTAAAAGTAAAATCAAGAAAAAATTGATAGGGGGCACAAAGTAAAGGATTGGGAAGAATTAAGATTTCAAGATGGGAATACAAGGAGAATTAACTGCAATAAGGAAGTATCTGTTTTTGAAGGACATGATGAGTTTGTTTTTATCTTAGCATCCAATGGATGCTTAATCAGTGATTGGAACAGGTAGGTGGCATTTGGATAGGACACTAGGCCTGTAGTCTAGGAGACTAAAGAAGTTGAATCCAGCCTCAGACATTTACTAGTTCTGTGATCCTGGACAATTCAGTTAACCCCTTTTTTGCCTTAGTTTCCTCATCTGTAAAATGAGCTGGAGAAAGAAATAGCAAAGTATCTTTGCCAAGAAAATTCCAGATGGGAACATGAAGCTCTCATATAACTGAAACAACTTAAAAAAAGAACAAAACTATGTGATTATTGAATTTAAATGAATAGACATGTTGATTTTGAAGTGAATGAGAAACATCCAAGTGACCTTGTTTAGTATGCAAGAAGCCAGGGGCAGAAATATACATATTAGGAGACTGAGTATATAATTTAATAGAAGTGACAGTTTAAATCATTCAGGTTAACAACTTCAATTCAACAAATATTTATTGTCATTATGCCTATTGACTATGCTTATATGTCATATTATCTAATGACAATAATTTCCATTCCTATTATACTGGAGACCTGAAAAAAAAGAAGTAAGTTCTTCAAAGAACAGTCTTATCAATAAAAATTGATAATGTAGAAACATAACAACATGTAGAAAAAAAACTTTGACAAAAAGGAATACTCATTTGTGCTAAAATCCTACAAAGTACAGACATATGAGGATTTTTAAAAGCATGACAAAAAAAATCTATCTAAAGCTAAAAGCTTAATTCCATGAGAGAAAGAAATAAAAGAACATATCTTTACCAAGAAAATCCTCTGGACAGTATGACCCATGGGGTAAAAAGAGTTGGTTACAACTGAACAATAAGAAAGCTAAAAGCAAGAATTTCATGCAATAGGAAATACTAGAAGCTTTCCCAGTAAATACTAGTGAAAAATAAAGTCTTTCCCTACTATTATTCCTCACTCAACTTTGTGTCTGTTACTCTGGTTTCAACTCCTCAAACAACATGGGGGAAAATTATCTTTATATGCTGGTGACCTAGTTTTTAGAAAATCTAAGAGAAACAACAAGGAAACTGAGATAATAGCTTCAGCAAAATTGTATGCTATAAAATCTATATCTATAGAAATCAATAGCAGTTATATTTTATAACAGTAACCAAAGTCAGTAAATGAAACTGTAATAGTTAAAATTGGTTTTGGTCAAATTAAGAGTTATAAAAAGTTATTGTGGCTGTTTATAAAAATTAACTCTTAAGTCATGAGGCTGTTAGTAGCTTTAGTAGCTTTATTACAGCAAAGTAGAGATAGTAAAGAGAAGGAAATGTAGGAAGAAGCTAGAAAATATTGCCTAGCTAAATACCCTATAATTGCCAATCCAGGGGAATCCAGCTTAACTCCAACAAAGACTCCCTCAGGTCCCGATCTCCAACCAGGAGTCGTGGTAGTTTCTTCAGCAAGAACCACCAATGTAGAATCCAATGCAGAATCTGAATGTCCATCAGAATCCAAAGTCCAAATCAGGAAGCTGAAATTATAAGTCACATCCAAAATGAGAGACTGAAATGGGAATGCCTGACTTCTGTTGGGTCTCACCTTATAAGCACTTTTTTCCACCCAACAGTTCTCCCATGGTCACATCTCAGGAACCAATTTTAGTTCCTTAATTTGTCTAGCATTGCCCAGGGGGGCCACTCCAAGTTCTTGATTGATTAAGTTAAAATAAAGGGAGTTTTAAAAATTCCCTTTCACAAAAGGGAAGTCTTTCAGAATAACTTTAAAAACACATAAAATTTTTGAGAGTTCATCTACCAAAATACACTCAATAATAATATATGTTTAATTATATATGTTCCTTAAAGAAATAGAAAAATTAAATAGCTGGAGTTCAGTGCTCATGACTGGACCATGCCAGTATAATAAAAATGGTAGTACTATCTGTGTTAATGCTATACCAATTGAACTGCTAAAGAGAAATTATACAAGAGTAGACATTAACAAAATTCATTTGAAAGAACAAAAGAGCTAGCATATCAAATGAATTAATGGGGAAAAGGTAAAAATGAAGGAAGGGTAATATGTAAGCACCTTAAACTATTTAATAAAGTAATAATCAAAATCATTTGGTATGGGCTAAAAAATAGAAAAGTAGATGAATGAAATAAACTAGACAAAGAAAGATTAGAAATAATTGAGCTCCATTGACCAGTGCTTGAAAAATCTCAAATTATGAATTACTGAACCCATCATATTATGTGTTGAGGGGGTGGGGTGGAAAGGTCTTAAGAGATGAATGGAAACAATCCTATTTTAATTCTGCTTCAAAAGACTTGGACAAATACTCATCCATCTGATAAAAGCGAGAAAAACTGCCAATTTGGCAAGGTTAGCAGATAAAGAAAACTGGTCATATCAGCAGTAAGCCTTTAACATAAATGTCATCTTCCTATCAACAATATTGCACTGACTAGAAACTATATTAGATATGGCCTTATTTTTGCTTCTTTTTATTTATAAAGCTCACAAAAATGTTGCAAAGATTTGAACAATTTAGATTTCTTCAAAGATCAAATTCCAAAAAATATGAATAAATGTTCAAATAAAGGTGAAGATAAACAGTAAGAATTTGGTGGAAGAGAGCATAACTAAAACTTTCGAAATTATGTAATTCCATGAGAAAATAATATTACCATTAAAAAGTGGAAAAAATCAGCTTGATAAGAAATCAATTAAGGGAATTTTTCTAGTTAGAGAGAGTTTCCATCAAAAAGATGTTTTTATATCAAAGATCATCAATTTAGAACTGGAAGGGACCTTAAGAAAACATCTAATTTAATTCTCTTGTTTTTCAAATGAGGAAACAGGTCCAACTAGATGACGTCACTATTATTTCTCTAATAACTTATATCCTTTTCTGTTCTTTAGAACTCTAAATAACTTTCTGGAACTAGGCTTCATTACCTAGATCCAAATGCTTCAGCATCCTGAAACCTAGAGGAAACAAATACCAATGATCACAGTCTTGTTTATATATTTATCCTATATGAGATGTGTTGTGAGTTCTATTTTCTCCATTAAACTATACACTTATATTAGACATCTTCCTCTATTTTTCTCTATTGCTTAGTGGGTGTTATATATAGAATGATAAATGTTAACTTATTTATATTTAGAAAATCATTCTCGATGTTTTAAAGAATTTAAAGAAACATGAATCTTAAGAAAGCCAGATAGTATGTGTATAATACAACTTTAAAGAGGATAGAGTTATTTTTAAAAGATGATACTGTTTGTTTTGTTGTGCTTTGTTATATGAATAAATGGCTGTTTAGCCCTGAATCCATCTTTGTGTTACAGAAACACTGACTGAAAGGGCTCCATGCACCCCGTTGGGAAAGAGTGCTTCATACACAGAAATTGCTGGCCTTGAAAAAGTTCCCTTCCCAGTGATCATACATCTTAAAAAAAACTTTTTTTAGTGGTCATACATCTTAATAACTTTGGGAGCTGGTGTCAGATTTCACAAACAGGTAGTAGTGAAGACATAGGATGTGTAAGGTAAGAGGCAGCGTAGTAGTAGATAGACAACCAGCCTCAGAGTCAGGAAGACTGGTTTGAATCCTGCCTCTAACATGTATTGACTGTGTAACCCTGGGTAAACCTCTCAGCATCTCAAAGCTCCATGTAACTATACTACAGTTCTCTATAGATTTGCAATGATAGAAGGTAGGATAACCAGCTATACCTGAGCAATTCCTTGAGATAAGTTCCCTATCCCACTAAACCACAGCTCTATTGCTGTCTCTTTCCTACACATACAAGGCAATTAAATTATTCATATTTTTTAAGATCATGATGCAGTCAAAGAAAATAAAGAGCACAAGCAGTTAAATCTGCAGAAGAGGCTGTATTCATGTTACAGTCCAAGAAAAGCCTGATTTTTCAGTTGGGTCCACTTAGGGAGATGAGGTATTACAACAGCCCTCATTTTCCAGTTGTTGGCAGTGCTTCTTCATTGCTTAACATCCAGTTCTGGACACTACAGTCAAGGAAGGACACTGATAAGATAGAAAATGTTCACGGTTAGCTACCAGGATAGTGAAAAGCCTTGACTTGTTTCAAATGAGGATTTACCTAAAGAAGGAGGGATATTTAGCCTGGGGAAGAGAAGGCTCTGGAAGGATACAAGAATTATCCTAAAGTCTTTAAAGGGATGGCAAACAGATGAGGAATCAGGCTTGTTTTGTTTGGCCCTAAAAGTCATGACGTATCAGGAGCAAAGGTGGGTCCCTCTCCCCACTCTGAATGCCCTCCTGATCCTCTTTGTGTGTTCACATGTTTTAAGACTCAGATGAAGACCTGCTTCTTCCAGGAAGCATTTCCTTCCACCACACATTGACTTCTACTCAGCATTGCATTGTGTTGCACTGAGTTGTCCTATTCCTTCCTATCACTTAGTTCTATCTCTCTGGGTAGATTCTGTTAGATTCCCTTATTCTTATGGATCTGGGATTTCAATTCATTGATTCCTGTCCATGATGAAGACTACAAGCCATCTTTGCCTCATTACCTTGAAAGATGCTCATCCATACCTTCTTATAAAATTCCCCACATGGATTCTGCTCTAATGTTCTGTGGGCTTTCTTCTTGCTCTTTTGATTATATGCTAAATCATTAGAATGATAGGGGCAGCTAGGTGACACAGTGGATAGAGTGCTAGGCCTGGAATCAGAACACCCAAGTTCAAAGCCAGTGTCAGACACTTACTAGCTGTGTGACCCTGGACAAGTCACTTACCCTGGTTTATCCCAGTTTCCTCATCTGCAAAATGGGTGGGAAAAGGAAATGGCAGACTACTCCAGTATCTTTGCCAAGAAAACCTCAAATATGGTGACAATGTGTTGGACATGAGTGAAATAAGCGAACAAATACAACAAAGAATGATAGCTCCTACTTACATAATGTACTTCCTTCAGAATAATTCTGAGAGGCAGATCATGTAAAATTTTACTCTCCTCATTTTACAGAAGAGAAAATCAAGGTTCTGAGTAGTAAATGTCTTGCCTATGACTACATAGAAAATGCTTATCTGAGACAAGATCAATACTCAGGTCTTTTGACTGATTCCATGTCTGGCACACTGTCCCCCATACTTTCATATAGTATAATTCACTCCATCTTTGCCTCTACCTCTTGGAATCTCTTCTCTCAAGATTTATTAAGCATTATCCTACAGGAAACCTTTCCTGATCCCCTCAGCTACGAGTGCTTTCCTTCCCACAACTATCTTACATTTTAAAATATATATTCCATATGTATTTATATATATGGATATTGGCTCCCCATTAGAATGTAGGGTGTTTTTTTTTGAGGCCATAGAATATTTAATTTTTGTCTTTGTAACCTAAGGGTTTATTGCAGCGCCTGGGATATGGTAGATGCTTAATAAAAGCCTGATGACTATGATAAACATTTCTTCTGTATCCCCCTTGATGATAGGCTCCTGGAAGATATGCTTTTGGCAAAGAACAGGTAATTTTTTCTTTAAAAGGGCTGAATCAAAAAAAGATCAGGTTTTTTTTTTCTCAAGATGCACCTCCCAAACAAGTCTATACAAGCTGAATGTGGAAAGGGTGGAGTGCTTAGTGAACTTTTGCTTGGGGACATTTTCTGAAGTCATTGCCCAGTTAGAAAACAAAGATTTGTTCTTTACATTGAAAATTAAATTTCCTCCATATATATACAATCAGGACATGTTTTCAAGATCTTTATGAATTAAGCCCATCCTGAAATACTGAGCCTCCCATCCCTGCAAGCTGTCATTCTATATCTTACCTGTCTGACTACTTTTTGGCTTCTTTGCCAGCTCATACTCCTTTTTCTCATACCTTAAGAATTATATTTCCCTAAAATTTTTCCCCTCTGTCTTCATTCTTTTTACTCTATCTCATAGGAATTCCATTTATTTCCTCTGGTTTCAAATTACCTTTTACTTCCATGTGAATCGCTTCCAAATATACATATAGCCTCAATTTTCCTAAGCATCAGGGCCACAAGTAATTGGGTACAGAGTAAAGAACACTGTCTCTTGAGTCAGAGGAACTGGGTTCAAATTCTACCTCTGGCTTTGTCCTACCTATGTAATTTTGGGCAAGTCATTTTTTCTGGATGTACCTCAGTTTCCTGATTTCTAAAATAAGCAGGAAGAACAAGATGGCTTCTTAAGGTCCCTTCTAGTTCTAGATCCATCATTCTGTGATTTCCAGTTCTCTGCTGAATATATCTATCTAGATGTCTCATTGGTATCTTGAAGTCAATATGCCTCAAACTGAGCCTTAACAAAACCTGCCCCTCTTCTCAACTTTCTCATTTCTCTTAATGGTACTGTTAATCAGTTCCACTTGCCAATTCCATTCAATTCTTTCTCTATCAAATCTCTTCCATCTTACTCCTTCTTTATACTGACACTGGCACCACTTAGATGCAGAATCTCAATATTTCTCACCTACTCAACTATGAGGGAAGCTTGTAACTAATCTCTTTTCTTCCTGTTTCTCTAATTTTGAATTAATCTTTCATATAGCTGTCAATACCATGAAATTACATATATAGGATCATGATTAGAATTATACTATAAAACTGATTATGAGTCAACAGTATTACAGAGCAGCCAAAAAACTAATAGAATCTTAGGCTACAGTAATAGAAATGTAATAGAGTCTAGAATCAAAATCTCATTGTACTGTTCTTGAGTTTTACATTTGGACATGACACAGTCAAGTCAACAAACATTTATTAGGCACTTTCTTTGTGCCAGAAAAAAAGTGGCACAGTGGGTCTAGTGCCAGGCCTGGGTCTTCCTGAGTTCAAATTTCTCCCCAGATACTAGATTTACATAACGGGGGGTAAGTCACTTAACTCCATTTGCCTCAGTTTCCCCATCTTTAGAATGAACTGGAGAAAGAAATAGCAAAGCACTCCAGAACCTTTGCCAAAAGGGGTCACAAAGATTCAGAAATGAATGAACAACACAACTATGTGCCAGAAAGGATAATGAAAAGCTAAAACACAAGATCATAGATAAGGAGCTAGAAGGAATTTTTAAGGTTGTCTTAAAAGCCCCTTATTTGACAGATATAGAAACCCTTCCAGAGTAGTTAAATAATTTACCTGAGGTCACAGAGTTGGGCAGTTAGAACTTAAACTTGGATCTTTTGACTCGAAGTTCAGCATTCTGAGTGCTAGTGTTTCTACTGTGCCATTGCCTCCAGCTTCTAAAAGAGAGGGGACCCACAACCATTTGGGAGAACAATTTGAAATTAAGCCCAAAGGGCTATAAAACAATGCGTACCCTTTGATCCAGTAATACCACTATTAGGTCTGTATCCAAAAAAGATTTAAAAAATCCTAAAGTATGGGATTGTATAAAAATATAGCCATTCTTTTGGTGGTGGCAGAGATTTGGAAATTAAAGGGATGCCTCTCGTTTGGGGAATAAATGAAAAAATTGTGGTATATGATGGTGATGGAACACTATTGTGCTATAAGGAATGATGAATAGGATAATTTCAGAAAGAGCTGGAAAGAACTACATGAACTGATGCAGAGTGAAACAAGCAGAGCCAGGAAAACATTGTACACTAACAGCAATATTGTGGAATGATCAAATGTGATAGGCTTACAATGATCCAGGACAACTCTGAGGGACTGATGAAGAAGAATGCTATCTTCCTCCAGAGAAAGAACTATTGGAGTAAGAATGCAGATGAAAGCATGGATTTATCACTTGTTAATTTGGTATATGTTTTGAGGTTTTGGTTTTATGAGATTATTCACTTGCAAAAATGAATAATATGGAAATAAGCTTTGCATGATTATACATATTTGACACAGATTGAACTGCTTGCCAGCTCTGAGAGGGGAGAGAAAAGGAGACAATTAGAATCATATAACTTTGGAAAACTTATGTGGAAATTTGTTATTAAAATAAAAAAATTAAATAAAAATATAAGAAGAGGGGGATCCATATGGTGAGAGCAATCAAAACCATGCATATGAAGATAATGTAAGGACTTAGGATAGACAACTTAGAAAAAACTTAGGAAGAGACATGAGAACCAACTTCAAATATTTGAAGGGTTCTTTTGTAGAAATGGAATTATATTTATTTTGCTTGGTCCAGAGGGAAGAACTAAGACCAATAGAGTGGAAGTTATAGAGAGGCAGATTTTTAATATTAGGTTTAACATAAGGCACGGTGGAGAGGGGCCAGGGAGCAGCTCTGCCCCAGTCCCTCTGCCTTTCTAGTAATGAACTCGGGGTGGGAGCGCGGTGTGGCTTGAAAGCAAGAACTATATCACTTTTCTATTTTTAACTCCGGCACTTAGCATCATGTTTTTGCACAAAAAAAGTATTTAAATACCCTTTACTTCATTTCTTCATGCATTTTTGGAAATGGTCTTCCATTCCTTGAATTGTACACTCTTCCCATCTCTTCCCATTGAAATCCTTTTTTTTTCCTTTAAAGCCTAGTTTAGGTGCCAACTCCTTCACGAAGCCTTCTTGGCTGTCCCCATTTAGAAGTGATTTCTTTCCCTTCAAAACTTTGCAACCGATTGTTATCCTTTTCCCCATCACCCTCTTCATCCATCACATTTATTTATAGATTAACTATAAGCTCTACAAAAGCAGGGACTTTGTCATTTTTCAACTTTGTATCGGTAGGGCAGTGATTGAGCTCGGTGTGTCAAAATTCGCCAAAAAACCGAGTATAACTCGGGTGGTGTGTCACTTTAAGAAAAAACCCATAATTTCATGATATTTATACTTTAAATAACAAAAATGTATAATTATAATATATAACTGTATTTAATAAACCACAATAGGTAAATTAATATGGGTAGCATTGTCATCTATAGCGCACAGACTGTCTACACTACACTACAACAAATGTTTCATCCTCGGCATGTGGCTGCATGTCATCGAAAATGGCTACGCATGTGACACACATGTCATAGGCTTGCCATCACAGCCCTAGAGCCTAGCATAGTGTTTTCCACATAATAATTCACTTAATGGAAGTACTGAAAATTATCACACAGTTAAAGGCCACTCGTTTGAATATGGTTCCTGCATTCTAATTACTCCTGGAGGAATTGTTCACAAACAGTGACTCGGGGAACACTGGATAAGAAGTTTGAAGACTTGGCCTCTGACACAAGTCCTGTCCTTCTGAGACTAACTTTCCTCATAAAACAGTGTTAATTAACACGTACCCTAGTTATCTCATAGGGTCATCGTTAGAATCAAGTCAAGTCATTGCCATCTATTAAGCCCCTGCTCTGTGCTAAGCACTGGGATATAAAGACACGCCAACAAGGGCAGCCCTTCCCCTCAAGGAGGTTACAGTCTAATGGAGACAACAGGCATCTATCTAGGTACAAGCGAGATATGTCCAGGATAAAATAGAGATAACCTCAGAGGGAAAAAACACTCATATCAAAGAATATTGTAAAGATTTCTTTTATTTTTTTAAAATGTTTTTAAACCCTTACTATCAATGGGGGTCAAGTGACTTGCCCAGGGTCACACAGCTGGGAAGTGTCTGAGGCCAGATTTGAACCCAGGACCTCCCATCTCTAGGCCTGGCTCTCAATCCACTGAGCCACCCAACTGCCCCTTGTAAAGGCTTCTTGCAGAAGTTGAGATTTGACCTGAGACTTAAAGGCAGTCAGGAGGCAGAGGTAAGGAAGGAGGAAACTTGGGCCTGGGGACAATATGAAAATATACTGAGTTTGGGACTGGAGTGATGTGCAGAGAACACACAAGGTGGTCAGAGTCAGATGAGGGAAGGGAGGAAGGTATAAGCACCCTGGAGAAGCAGGAAGAGGCTAGATTATGAAGGGCTTGAAAAGATAAACAAAATATTTGACATTTGATCCTGGGTACAATAGGGAGCCAAATAGGGGCATGATATGGTCAGACCTGTGCTTTATTTAGAAAAATTATTTTGATAGCTGAATAAATTGATAAATTAAAATGGGGAAGTGCCGGTAGGATGCAGAACATCCAGTATTGCAATAGCAGTAGACAGACACGAAGTGATGAAGTCTTGCACCAGGGTGGTGGCAGTGTCAGAAGAAAGAAAAGAGGCAGATAAGAGAAATGTTATCAAATGAGATAAGGTATATGAGAGAATTCTGGGAGCTATAAATTGCTGTATAAATATAAGGTCACATATCATCAACATTCTAAAATTAATAATGTTTAAAATGGGTGATTTCCTAAAAGAAGTGTATTTTCATTTGAATATAGCTGAGCCAATAGGATTCAATCTATAATTACCCATAGTTGTCTGTTAGGAAGTAGAGACTGCTGCTTGTGATAAATTAGGAGTTAAGGTTCTCTTATGATATTAAGCAGCTTTTAGGGGACTAGCTTGGTGAAATTGGTCTAGGCTATTTATGTTTTTCTTCAAAAGTTGAAAACATTAAAACTTCTATTAAATTAAAAATAACATTAAGCCTTTGTAGATCGTTTTTCCTTTTTCTTTGATAAAAATTCCATCTACAAGATTACTCTTTTGTTGTCATTTTTGTATTGCTGGCAAGAATTAAGAACTGTGCATAATGTTTCAATAAATGTATAAAAGCCTTTATTCCAAAAATCTTCATAGCTATGATTCATGGTGAATTATAATGAATCATTCCTTCACTAGGTAAAATTTAAAAAAGCATTGAATTATTTTACTTTCTTTGATGCCTAAAACCAAATAAATGGTATGTTTTAAAAATTATTTTAATGTATACATGAGTAATTTGATATTTTTATATCTATGTTTATCTTATACATGCATTTATCATTTTCAGCCTAACTTTGTGTTAAGACATTTTTTTATGTATCTCCCTCCAAAAATATTCTCCATTTTTGTTCTACTAGGTATAAAGGTCAGAAATTAAATATGTAAATTTAAGATCCATGCCACCAACACACTTGAGATACATACTAAGGCAATAAGTACTTGTACCTATTTTCTTTGTAAGGGATCTTTTTAAAAGTTTGGTGATTTGTATGTAATGTGAATTTCCCCCAATTCTTTGTTTCTATTGAAGGATGGATATGCTCCAACTTTGCAATTACTCTGCTGTGCTTTTAGAAAATGTTTCCATAACATTTAAAAATATTCAGATGTTATTTTTCTCTACCAGCAAAGTTGCCAAAATCAAGCCTTGGAATCAATTATGAAAGATTGAATTTCAGTAGCTAGTACTGCAATGAAGGACATATATTATTAATTTTTTATAAATTGCATTTACCCAAAAGGCCCAAGAAGCAAATGTGATCAACAACCAAAATATCAAATATTGCAAAGTCATTGTTGCTTTTGATTTAGCTCTTTTCAACAATAATAAAATTATTCTAATTAACTAGAGTATAAAAGGAGTTTGAGGGAAGTGAGTCTTAACTGAACAGAATGTTGAATTAAAATAAACATTAACTTAACATTTCTGCTAAGTTGCTAAACACATTGGCCATGCAACTTCTAAATCATAGGGGGCCCCAAGAAAGTAGGGGATCCTTTAATGGAAAGCCATTTACTATGAAATTAACAAAGTGTAGAGATGTTGTTTTTTTTAACTTTAAAAAAAAACTGAGCCTAGAAGCTAAACTTACACCCTCTTTCAGGTTTTAGGATGATCACACAACCACTCCGTTTTCTAGATATCTAATGACTTAGGAGTGTGGTGCAAGCAGTGGTCATCCGTAGGTCTGATGCCCACTTTCTTTTTGAATATTTCCTATTCTTATAGACCTCCCTTGCCTGGGAAACCATTTGCTAAAGGTTTGTATATTCACTTACTGAGTAACCAGTATCTGCAAAGTATTATGCAAGCTCTATGGAGGATACAGAAAAAACACTATGGACAATTTCCTTAATAGCCTAGTAGGGGAGGTAGGAACAAAACTCAAGGAAGGGTAATAAAAATGTCATATGAAGCACAGAGTAACAATAATATCTCACATGAATACAGAGTTTTAGCATTATAGTTATTTTGAATAGGGAAAAGCCAGTTCTTGCTAGGAAGAGCAGGAGATTTATGGAGGTGCTGGGAATTGGTTTGAGATTTGAAGAATATTTCAATAGTGAGGAGGCAAAAAAAGATTTGTAGACAAGAGGAATGGCATGAAGGCATGGAAAACATTAACAATAAAACAATGGAATTAAATACATATTACCCATAAGAAACAATAAATAAGATGAATTAAGAAAAGCTTAAGATATAAATTGATTCATAGTGAAGTGAGTAGAACCAGGAAATTAATATGTACAATGACTATAACAAAGGGGGGGAAACCACCACATAATTATAATTGCTAGACTTTATCTCAGAGAAAAGTTGAGAAAATAGACCTTTCAAAACTCACAGAGTCCTAGACACATCTACTATGAGATACTCATTTACCAAAGAACAGGAAAAAAGAAACCCAAAAGAGACAGAGGTAGCAATGGTCTCATGGTTACATGGGAGTCCAAATGGAAGCCAGGGTAGCCACTTGGCTCTTAGGAGGAGTTTAAAACAATTCTTATGCTTCATTAGCTCTTCTGGCTCAATAAGGGGGCTCTTTGTCATCACCACTGCACATAGCTAGAAGTAATTCCCTACTAGTCTTCTAAGCAATGGTCTAGAGTGTTAAGATTAAAATTCTCTGGAAACTGTATATTAATTTATAACTATTTATTAAGTTGTGAAAGTGGGTTAGAGAGAAAAAAGGCACATAATCCATGGCTGGTTGCCTAACTAACCTGAGCTCACTGTTCACCACATGTCCCTTTTGCTAGGAAAAGGACTGTGCACTGCCCTGCCAGGGAGAAGAGACCCTGCTACTTCCTAGCAAAGGGGAGGCATACTTCTCTGATTCTATAACTTATAATCCCAATAGCATCACTTTTTCTGGGTCTCCCTGGTAGGACAAACTTGAACTAATTGTGGGTCAGAGGCCAGTCTTCCAGATACCAGCAATCATGGGGGACAAAAGGTAAGTGTCTTCTGGGACACCAGGGAGCCATGAGGTATCCTGCTTATAAGAGACAACTCTCAGATCTTGTTCTTAGCCCAATTGAAGAGTGGGGGTAGGACCAAAATGGATTTTCAAAACTTTCCTTTTGAAAAGGAAAGGGGGGGGCTACAGATTTATGTTAAATTCACACAATCCCCCTTTGATTCTTTGGGAGACATGTTTGTCTCCTCACTGAATCATCCCATATACCTTTGGATGTCTCACCAGGGTGCATGAGGACCCAAAGATATTATACATTTCATGAGACATCCAACCACATTTGTTTTTTTCCTTACATATAAAATATGATTGATAGACACATTGACAAGGAGCCATTAGGGCATTCCCCTTTTTTTGGCATAAAAGTATTACAATCAAGATAAAATAACAGTGCATAGGAAGATCAGAAGTATGGAGGGCCCAACTTTCCATAGTTCCATTCATTATATTCAAAGGCTCACTCAAAGTCTCATGATATAGTTTCTGATTTCTTGGGACATTTTCTATTGTCATCTTTTTAGTCCATCTGGAATCATGATGGTCCTCACAGTATCTTCTCTAGGAGACCCGCTTTCCTGGTCTAGGTTATTGGCAATATCTTTCCCTAAAATTGTTTTAAACAGGTCTTGGTCTATGGACCTTTAGGATACCTTTGGTCCCCATTTGGAAGGATGAGATACTGCTGAGTATCTAATCTTACATATGAGCACATACATAGCCTGATGGAAACACAAAATAATGTTCCAACACAATGAATATTCATTTATAACAACAATAGACTTAGTAAAGTATGGCTAGGTTACTAATTTAAGAATGCATTAAATAAGTCATCCAAATAACATATGAATCACCTTTCCTAAAATTAAGAGGAAAACATATAAATAAAAATGATAAGCATGTAGATCAGCTTCTGCAATATTTCAGTTACCCACCATTTGCTGTGACTAAAGAAAGTTGCCCTGCCAAAGAAAGAGAAGTACAGAAGTCTGACCAAAAAAAAGGGAACATGATCCCCTAGTCTGATTTCTACTCTATACAAGAGTCATAGGGATAGCAAGCCAGAGTCAGAGTCAAATAATGATATTCTCATATCAGAAGAGGCCTACCTAAGAACTTTTCTGACAATCACTTTTTGAACTCTTACATGAGACAACTCCCAAACTTTGGCACTTACATTTATTACCCCTACAGGGGTTGTTGATATCTGTGATCATCAGCTTATCAGCACTGATCACTGACTTCTTAGCGATCCCTTCGTAGTTTTCCTGGAATCAGACTCAAATATTAGGTAAAGCCCCACAAAGGTTTAATTATCAATGGCAGGTCTCAGTAGTCTAAGCTTTGGATGAGTAATGTTGTCAGGGCTGTTAGATGTAAACGGATTCTTCAATACCAAATATGAGGTATAATTTCATAAACTCAAGTTTAAAAATCATACTTAAGACTAACAAAATAAAAGAGAAGAAAAATATAATTTCTCAAATTTATCTTTAACATGGCCATGATTCTCAGTACACACACACACACACACACACACACACACACACACGTTTTTCCTTTGGTAAAAAGCTTGTACTAGACTTTAATACAAAATTAAGGCAAAGTCTGAAAAGGACAAAAATTCCTAGAATTTCACATTTGGCTATAGTTGCTAACAAATACGTGCCTTATAGCCATGAGATGTTCTTCCATGCACCATCAGATATCACATATGTCTCTAATGTGATTTGCTGAGTATCATTTAAAATTCTTTGAAGCTCATGGATGTTTGTAACATTTCATCTGTCTTATTTATGTAAGAAAAACAAGATTGATTAATAAGAACACAGGCACCCTAGAAGCTGCCATAGCTATATCGGGGGCCTAGCCAGTTTGTATGACTTTTTTTTGATGAGGAATCAGTTTCCTCCTGGAGGAAGGAGATAGCCTTAGAGGTTTGGGAGATGGCTTGAACTGTATCCTAAGCTAATTTCTCAACCTCAAGAATGATATTCCTAATAGAGAATCTGTTACGACCAAAAGTGGGTATAGCAGCCCAGAAAAATCTCTGTGCCGCAGGAGCTAGGTAGGGAATACTATATATGTTCTAAGGATTAACTCCTATAGACCTCTCTGCAAAGACATGAATAGCACCGAAATGAAGTCAAAAAAGCAGCAGCGGTGTTTGGGAAATGTATAGTACCATGTTCTCCAAGGTTGGGACTGGGGCTTCTCATGGGATATAGCATTACTCTAAGGGAATTATGGAATGATTTCAAGGAGAAAGTGATCAACAAATTGAATTGTTGGAAGATGAATCCTGTTGATTTGGGCTTGTTGCCAACACAGCTATGCCCAGTGTTCACCCATTACAAACTAATATTCCCAATTCCATTGTCTTCTTCAGCTGTGCAAGCTCCCAATCTTCTACTTTCTGAAGGCATATGTAGGCCTTTCAAGGCAGTTATGACTTAACCCTGAATGTCGCACCTCTACTAGTCCAAAGCTCTCCTCTCTAGTCTATCTACTAGGAAATAAAAACAAAAACAAAACAGTTGCTGATAGGATCCAAGGTTTGGAGATCAAAAAGGATTGATCATGGTACTTATTGAGAAAAATAGGTTGAGATCAGATTGTGGAAAGTTTTGAGAACAGTCTAAAGAATTTAGATTTAACTATTATTAAATTCATTAAACATTTTTATGAAATGTCAATATTATGGTGAAGATTACATGCCTATTTAACAGTCTTAATATGAAGGTAAAATGTTTTTGAAATGTGAGAAAACAAAGCAAGCCTATTTAAAGTTTTGGGAAAATTATAAAAGTTCATTCAGATATGGGACTATCTTACTTTAACTTGATATGCAGTGTTATAAATATATACAGATACCCTGGGAAATGGTTAGTAATTTATTAAAAAGCAATTCTTAGCAAAATTTTGCAAGTAAACAAACATCTATATATAAATTGAGATGCACGTGTACTTAACCCTGAATTATGCAATTTTATTTTTATTTGAAGTAACATAACCTAGAGTTTGAAGCACTAGAATTCAAGACAATACTCTTATTTTATTACTGTTGGTGCAAAACATCTCTTTTTCACTTGTGAAGATTTTTAATATCTATCATTTCCTACCTAGGACATATAGTGACTATGTGCAACTCGTTAAGACTATAAATTGCAGAAAAATTACTTCTATGAATTGCTAGAATTTCCTGCCAGGAACTCCCCATCATCAATAAAATCATAAGTCTGGACCCCCAGAAATCTTTTATCTGTTTTATGGAGATGTACAAATATGAGAAATTTTTTCTCTTAAAAAAAGGACTTTGTGGGTAGTTTAGTGGATTGAGAGCCAGGAAGTCCTAGGTTCAAATTTGGCCTCCTAGACTTCCCAGCTGTGAGTCCCTGGGCAATTCAATTAGCCCCCATTGCCTAGCCCTTACCACTCTTCTGCCTTGGAACATAGTATTGATCCTAATGCGGAAGGTAAGGGTTTAAAAAAAAAAAAAGGACTTTAAACCATTTAGCTTTTGATACACATAAGAGTGTGTGTGGGGGGGAAGATCCACTCATTTTTCTACACAAAAGAATCATACACGGACACATTTAATTGTGGATTTTTCCAAGGAAATGTAATAAGAATTAGAACATCACATTTAAACAATATCAGTCAGCAAAATTTCATAGCCAGAGCTTTCCAAGGTAGCTAATCTATCCAAGAATCAGTAATGACATTTGACCTTTGTCTTATATGTCTCAGGGTACTTGTCACATTTAAAGATCCTACAAACACCAATTAATTGCTAGTTCTCCTGGGAGAGTAAATGCTTTCTGAACCAAATTATAACGAAAAATTATAAAAGATGCTTTGTCTTCTCATTGGATATGTCACTATTCCATTTTCTTTGATCAAAACAGGACTGTTTTCACAATTCTTCATTAGTAGGTATGTGTTTTTTTCTTCTGATTAATAAAATACATGTAGAAATCAAGGGGTATTACCATTTTTCCTTTCTGCAGTATAACACTACGCCTATGCTTTGTCTGCATTAAAGCTCTCCCTTCTTACATAAAAATGATGTTTTATTGAAGTTGAAGAAGGACATCCACCTTATAGCACTTTTATATTAATAATTGAACTAGCTTGTCTTGCCAGCTCTAATAAAAGAGGTAATTTGAAAATAATTCAGTTGGCCTGGTTTATAAGAGTGTACCACATCACAAATTAGTTTATCTGGAGAATCTGGATGCCATCAAAACACAATAGTACATAATGTTCCTTTGGGAAAGTAAATCATGTGCCTTGAGGGAGAAAGAAAGTCGAAGCCTTCTGAAAGAAAACCAATGCTTGAAAATTTATCTATTTTGAAGTGTTAGTTCTGATGCTGGCTAACAGTAATACTTGGCTGTGAAATAGTTTTTATCCCTTAATAAATTCCTAATCCTTGCTGTCATGTGGAGTGAAGAATTTAAAGGCACAATCGTAAAACCAAATGAGAATAACCCCCTAAGTGAGGGGGAGAAAGTTTACTTAGAGTTGAGGAATAAATTAGGACTTATGGAATACCATCATCTACTTTCATGTTAATTTAACCAAAGCCTTTCAATTTGAATCAAGATTTAGTCAATAAACTATTTAGTCAATAAGTGCTTACTATGTGCCAGGGGGTCAGCGTATAAGGTATTCAGGGAGGAGTAACACCTCTGGTGTGAGGTCTTGTCAACAACCCCTTTTCAAGGTTGCTCATACCTTTCGCCCAACTCTCACCTGTGGCTCCCAGAAGCTGTAGCTTGCTCAGTGTCCACACCTGGAAAACTGTCTTAGTAAATGGACTAAACAAGGTTGAGGGTAACTGAAAGGCTCCAGACCCAATGGTGACTTCAAGGGGTCTCTACCCCAAGCATTTGAAGATTTCTTTTGGTGGAATGGACCGATGAGAACAGTGTGTTCCAGTGGCCATGGAGGAGGCTGAAGCAGGTGCTATGGAGCATTTAGAGCTTGGTCACACATGGAAGATGCCAAGATCATCTACTGCTTACCTAACCATCTCCAGTCATTCTGATTTTTGTCCTGCGTCTGGACTTGAATGGCTCTGAAAGAGAGTAGAGCAGTTAGCACTAAGGATATAAAAAGAGACAAAAGACCATCCCTGCCCTTAAGAAGCTCACAATTTAATGAGGGAGATAAGAAAACAAATATATACAAACAAGCTATTTACAGGATAAAAAGGAAATAATTAAGAGATAGAAGGCACTAGAATTTAGAGGGATAAGGAAAGGTTGCCTGTAGAAGAAAGGATTTTTATTGGGACATAAGAAAAGCCAGGGAAGCCCATAGGCAGAGTTGAGGAGGGAGAGCATTTCAGCAGTGTGGGACAGCCAAAGAAAATGCCCAGAGCCCAGAGACAGATTGTTTTTTTTTTTCAGAGGCCAGAGTCACTGGATCAAGAGTGCATATGTGATAGGAAGTAAGATATAAGAAGACTGGAAAGATAAATAGGAACTAGGTTATGAAGGGCTTTGAATGCCAAACAGAGGATTTTATATTTGATCCTGGAGGCAATGGGAAGCCACTCGAGTAGGGGTATGACATCATTACACCTATGCTTTAGGAAAATCACTTTGGTGGCTGAATGGAGGATGAACTGGACTAGGGAGACCCTTGAAGAAGGCAGGCCCACCAACAGTCCAAGTGTGAGGTGATGATGGGTACACTTGAGTGTTGATAATGTCAGAGGAGAAAATGGTGATATTCCAGAGATGCTGCAAAGAAGAAATTGACAGACCTTGGTCACAGATTGAAGGTGAAAGTGAGAATTTGAGAAGGAACTCCCAGGTTGCAAGTCTGAGGGACTGGGAGGATATTGTGTCTTCTACTGTAATAGAGAAGGAAATTTAGAGGGAAAGATAATGAACTCTGTTTGGGGTATGTCTAGTTTAAGATGTCTACTGGACATCCATTTTGAAATGTTTGAAAGGCAGTCAGAGAAGCAAGATTGGAGATCAGGAGAGAAGTTGGAGTAGGATAGGTAAAGGTGAGAATCATAGGCACAGAGATGGTTTCTAAATCCAAGGGAATTGATGAGATCCCCAAGTGAGGTAGTATAGAGGGAGAAAAGAAGAGAATCCAAGACACAACCTTGAGTAACATCTATAGTTAGAAGCTGTGATCTGGATAAGGATCTAGCCAAGGATACTGAGAAGGAATGGTCAGATAGGTAGGAGGAGAACCAGGAAAGAATGGTGTCCCCCAAACCTCCAGAAATGAGAGTATCAAGGTGAAAAGAATGACAAGTAGTGTCAAAGGTTGCAGAATGTCAAGGAAAATGAGGATGAAGAAAAGGCCATTGGATTTGGCAACTAAGAGATCATTGGTAACTTTGAAGAAAGCAGTTTTGGTATAATGATAAGGTCAGAAGCCAAATTATAAAGGATTAAGAAGAGATGTTCCAGAGCAGTGGATCCCAAACTTTTTTGGCCTACCGCCCCCTTTCCAGAAAAAAATGTCACTTAGCCCCCTGGAAATTAATTTTTAAAAAATTTTAATAGCAATCAATAGGAAAGATAAATGCACCTGTGGCCATCACCACCTCCCTGGTTCACTGCAGCACCCACCAGGGGGCAGTAACACCCACTTTGGGAATCGCTATTCTAGAGAATCTAAGTTTCAGAGTTGAGGTACACAAAATGAAAAAGGTTTTCACTCAATTTGCTATTCAGAAAGTTAGCAATGTTGTCCTTGATGAAAGAGGACCAAAATGACATCCCAGTGTCAAGGTCAGTGTGGCTAAACAGACCAGTCTGAGCTCAGGGGGCTCTAAGACAGGTTGGGTACAAATAGTCCATATGAACACTTGGGATAGAGATGTTGTCTAAATTTGGGTATCTCATATTTCTTTTGAGTTACTGCATTTCTGCTTTGCAGTAACTCAAAAAAAAAAAACCACCTCAAAAAAAGCACTTTGAAGTGATCATGCCATGCTAGATGGTCCTCATACAAGTTTTCCCCTCATCTCACAATCAATATCAAGGTTCTTCAGAGAGACCTTGAGAGGGTCCTTGTATTGCTTTTTCTTACCTTTGCCTTGTTTGGGTTCTCCATAAAATAGTCTTTTAGGCACATGTGTTTGGCTTTGGAACAATGTTGGCAACCCATTAGATTTATGCTCTTTGCAGTAGAGTTTGAATGTTCGGCAATTCAGCTCAAGAATGGGCCTCAATTTCTAACACCTTATCTTACCAGGTGATCTTCAGAATCTTTCCAAAACAACTCAAATAGTAACAGTTTAATTCTCTGGTGCGGTGCTGGTAGACTATGCAGGTTTCACAGGAATACAACAAGATCAGCATGATGGTTCTATAGACCTTCAGTTTGGTAGACCCAGTACCTCTTTTTTCCCATCCTTTCTTTTGTAGCCTCCCAAATATAGATAATTCATGCATCAACCTCATCATCTATGTGTACATTCCTGGAAAGTATACTGCCAGAATAAATGAACTTATCCACAATATTCAAAATTTCTCCATTTGCTGTAACCAATGGTTCCATGCAGGGATGGTGTGATGCTGGCTGGTAGAGAACCTCTGTTTTTGGGGTATTGTCAGCCCCATATTAGCACAAACAGGGAATTGCTCCGTACTCTATTGTGTCTCAGCCTCAGAGGCTGCACTAAGTACACATTCATCTTCAAACAAAAGTCATGTGCTAATTGTCCATCCACTTTAGTCTTTGGCTTGTAGCCTTTTCAAGTTAATTTGCCATCAGTACAGTAGCTGACATTGATGCTATTTTCATATTTGCTGAAGGTATTGATGAAAACATCATGCTAAAAAGCACAGGAGCAAACACACAGCCCTGCTTCACTCTACTGGAGATTAGGAGAGTAAAAGAACATTGTTCATTATAGAACTAGTGTTCTGAAGTCTACTGCCTACAATACTGATGAGTTTACCCAGGCAACCAAAGTTCACCACGATTTTCCACAAGCCCTCATGACTGACAGTATCAAAGGCCTTGGTCAGATCAATGAACATTAAGTAAGACCTCTATTCTGCTCCTGGCATTTCTCCTAGAGTTGCTGGGCAGCACACACTGTGTCAATCACTCCTTGGCCCTTTCTGAAGCCATATTGGTTCTCAGATAGATGACTATCTTCTAGGTGAAAGATCAGTTGATTAAGGAGAACTCTGGTAAGAATCTTGCCAGCAACGACTAAGAGAAAGATCCCCACCTGTGATTTTATAGAACAACTTTTTTCCTTTTCCTTTATATAAATGGAAAGTGGAAGCATTCTTGATCTCCTGGGGGATAACTTCCTCTTGCCATATACCTTGGAAGATTTCAGTCAGCTTTCGTATGATCAATGAATAAATACCCTGCCATGTAAATCTCTGCTGTAATGGAATCAGCACCAGGAGCTTTGCAGTATGAGAAGAGCCTAATGGCATTCAAAACTTGTTTCTCAGTTGGAAGTTTTGCTAGAGAGGGATTGACTGTAACCTAAGGTATACAGTTAATGGCTTCAGCATTGGTTGATGGTCTGTTGAGAATACTATGGAAATGTTCAGCCCATCCCTCCAGGGTATGTCCTTATCACTAATGAGTGTGGCTCTATCGGCTTTGAGTAGGTGAGATGCTCCATAGGTCTTTGGCCCCATAAATAGCTTTCAGGGCATTGTAGAAGTGCTTGGATTGTTCCTATTAGCTTTAAACTGATTTTCTTCTGCTTTCTTACTGATCCAAGAATCCTGAATCTCTTTAAATTTAACTTTCACTTTGCTTTTGATGGACTTAAATGCTGCCTTCTGATAGAAAGACAAACTATCTTGCTGGGAAATCCTGTGGAGTTCTCATTTTTTATTTGGCAGCTTCTGAATTTCCCCACCATCTTCATCAAATGATGATTGTATGTCTCCTCAAAGACAATGTCATGACAATTCAAATTGCCACTTGCAGGAAAGTGCCATGCTACTATTATTATATACTCCCACTATGACAAACCCTGATGAGGGCAAAGAAAAAATTTATGAAGATCTGGAGACCCTGGTCATCAATGAGCTAAAATAGGTTGAGCTTGTAATTCTGGGTGACTATAACGCCAAAGTAGGTACAGACTAGAAGACATGGCAGGGAGCCCTTGGGAGAAATAGAAATAGCAACAGAAGTAATCACTTACTACTGAAGAATTGTGAGTCTCATGACCTTCTTTATCACTAAAATTCTCTTCCATTTACCTAAATACAATAAAAATTTGTGGATACACTCTCAAAGCAAGCACTGGCATTTAATAAGCTATGCCATTGTAAGGAGAAGAGAGAAAAGATGTCAGAGTGACTAAGGCAACATGTGGGGCATAGTGCTGGACCAATCATAGACTTATTCTTTCCAAGTTAAACATTCCATTGAACAAAAGCAATGATCCCAAGACAAGGTGACAATCAGAAGACTCAATGTCAACAGATTAGAGTGCTTCTTCATGTGCAACCAGTTTGTTGTTGACTTGGAGAGAAAGCTGACCCAATACATGATTGGCAAAAGTAAAGTAGAAAAGGAATGGGTAGCTTTCAAAGGTTTGGTGTGCATTTATTCATTTGGGCCAGAACACTTATAAAAATCAGGATTGATTTAGCAATGTAGAATGCAAGATGTGGTAGGGAAACCATTTATTTCCTCCAACATAGGGGGAAAATTCTGTGACTAAATGGGGATAAAGAGGAAATAGAGAGGATAGGGAGAGAAAAAAAGAACCAAAAGTAATGAGAAAGGCAAAGAGAAATTTTTTTTTTCTGAGAGGACAGATGCCTGCAGTAGCTGTCTCCAGGCAGCTAAATGGGGATCCTAAGCTAGAATTGGGCAGAAATGACATCTGACAGCCACAGAGTGGTACAGGAATTTCTAGTTCAAGATGAAAAATGAAAAATTCATTTAGGAAAGAGGTTCCAATTCTACTCACCTTGAAGTACTTCCCAACTGATGTTGTTTATTCCTTACTAAGAGACTCTAAACATAGGCAGCTAGGTGGCACAATGGATAGAATGCCAAGTTTGAAGACAGGAAGATTCATTTACCTGAGTTCAAATATGGCCTTAGATACTTATGTCTGTGTGTCCCTAGGCAATGCACTTAACCCTTTTTGCCTCAGTTCCTCATCTGTAGAATGAACTGGAGAAGAAAATGGTAAACCACTCTGGTATTTTTGCCAAACATTCCAAGGTGTTCAACTGCCGGTCTTGTCACTGAAAGTGGTGTCCATCTTGTCCCAGAAATTCAATATAACACAAGAAAACCCCAAATGGAGTCATGAAGTGTCAAATATGTCTGAAATAACTCAACAGCAACAACAAAGAGACTTTAATCCAAGTATTATTTATGATCCTATAAAAATTTATTTTAAAATCTTTATTATTTGACTTGCCACATATTTGCAAGTACCTTGACTATGAACTTTGAGGTTATTTTTTTTAAGTCTCTAGGATTGAACTTTGTCCATTTTTCCTCAGTTGGCTACACTAATTTCCTCATGAGATATACCAGTTAGAAAACCTTTTGATCTTTTCGCTTTGGATTATAGATAGTTTCCCATGACTGGAGGTCGAATTACAGCCTCTCAAGGGATGTCATATACTTATAAATCCTTTTCCATTTTTTTTTCTGATGTGAGTCCTTTTGGCAGTCTGGTGATGCCTATAAGGCTCTTTCTTAGAATAAATATTTTCAAATGCAGAAAGCAAAATATTATAGGATTATGAAGGAAACCATTATATTTAATAGTTGTCAAAAATCTTTATGGACTTGAGGTTAAGAATCCATTTCTAGAGGGACAACATGTTTCAGGTAAGGAATTGGACTAGTGTAGGTAGATGGTACTGAACTTGACATTAGGAAAACAGAGGTGAGGACAGGTGAGATCTGTCCCCAGACAGTTACTAGCTATGTGACCCGCAAACCACGTAAGCCTCCCTTAGCCTTAGTTTCTTTGTCTGTAAAACAGGGATAATAATAGCATCTCAAAAGATGATTGTGAGGATCAAATAATATATATGTGTGCATTTAAAAATGCTTTATGAATCTTAAAGTACTGTGTAAATGCCAGCTATCATTACTCTAAGATTATCTAATTCTAAGAATTTAAACTTAAATGTTTTAAAACATTGATTAAAATTATTAGAAAAGGAAATCAAAATAAAAATTTGAAATCAAACCTTAGTATTATGCAAAAGATAGTACATGCAGATTTCCTTAAAAGTGGTAATTAGGTTAAGGTAGTTTTTTATATAGGTAAGTTAAAAATACTGTGGGCCCTACAAATATTTTTATACTTGTTCACAAGATTTTTACCAGTATTGTTTTTTGTTTCCAACATCACTCTTCACTTCCTTCATGTAGTATTCCTATTGTATAAGACTATACAAATGGATGCTGCAGATCATCCATTTGGAGTTGCTTCCCAAAGCAAATTCTCATGAAAACATGTGTAAATGTGAATTAGAATTTACTAAATTGTTTTAGCTTCTCTATGATAAAAGACTTCTCCTGTAAAGAGTGACTGCATATAAGGGTACTTACTACCTATATTAAAATTTAATTATGGGGTCTTGAGTATATTAAACTTCCTAGTGGAAAAAAACCCACAATTGGCCATCCTTTAAAATACAATTCCGAGTTGTGAATCCTTTAATGGAAATATTATGAAGGAAGGTAACATCTCCCCTGGGTGGAGAGGAAAGAAACTTCATCCGGACCAAGTGAGTGGGTGGTAGGAAAAAACAAACAAAAACTAGAAGGTTAGGGGATAAAGTCTACAAGAAGACCCAAGATAGACACAAAAGAATAAAAAAAAAACTAAGACATAAGAGACTAGCTAGGATGGGAGATATAAACTTCAGTGGGGTTGGGAGTCAGAGCCAGTGTTTGTGGATTAGCCAATGCCATAGTCTAATGAGAAGCAATATAGAAAATCAGAATTCCTAGTAAAAAAAAAATTAGCAGGGGGCAGCTGGGTAGCTCAGTGGAGTGAGAGCCAGGCCTAGAGACAGGAGGTCCTAGGTTCAAATCTGGCCTCAGACACTTCCCAGCTGTGTGACCCTGGGCAAGTCACTTGACCCCCATTGTCTACCCTTACCAATCTTCCACCTATAAGTCAATACACAGAAGTTAAGGGTTTAAAAATTTAAAAAAAAATTAGGAATTACCAAATTATTTAGAGATAAAAGTAGCCATGAAGAAAGCATGGCTTTGACTAGAAGCTCAAGGGAATATACATGAAGTCAAGATAGAAAAGGACTTTCTTTTTATGTTTCTTGTTTTTTGTTTTTTTTTTAATCTGTACTTTCTGTCTTCGAACCAATACTGTGTCTTCTAGGACAGAAGAGCAGTAAGGGCTAGACAAGGGAGATTAAGTGATTTGCTCAGGGTCACAAAGCTACAAAGTAAATAAGTTCACAATTGAACTGAGAACCTCCTGTTTCTAGACCTGGTTTTCAATCCACTGGCACCTCAATCCACCTAGCTGCCCCCAGGACCTTATTTCTTAAGAAACTAGTCATTGAGGTTGCATTCATTTTTTAACTATTAAGATGAACTACATTAGAAACTTACTTTCAAATGAGATATAGTATGAGAATCAACAATTTATTTCTAAAATTAAGGGCTTGTTCTCCTTTTACACCAGAATATATATATTTGGATATTGACCAAATATTGTTCTTTCTAAACATTATCCTTAACTCCCTTCCAGTAGCATTCCTACTAAGAGAATACAAGTAGATACTGCAGATAATTCATTTGGAATTATTTCCCATAACAAATTCCTCTGAAAATCTAAGAATAAAAACATGTGTGAAGGTGAGTTAGAACTTAACAAATTATTTCTTAAATGAATTTTTAAAAAGTTTTTTTTAATGACTGTTCTTTATAGCATTCACCTCAATATAAAATAATACAAAAAAGCAACAGTTATAGTTCCAAATCTAATTTTAAGGAACCACTGTTGGGCCCCCGGAGGCTGGGGTAATGTAGTGCTCCCTTCAGCACCCAAGGGACCCCTTGTGCTCTGGGAGAGACTGACTGATGAGACAGGGCTCCCTTTTCTCACATTCATTAACTCAAAGTATCACTCCAGTGATGATTTTTACTTATGGCTCACATCTAGGGCTTCTTAAAAGAGGTCTATAAAAGAAGTACTCATTATACATTATGAGTCAGGTGTAGGACAAGGAATAAACTTACACATAAAAGGAATATTAAACATGGAACACACAAGTAAACATTAACAGAACAGAATTCAGGAACTTACCTTTTAGCTATTATAATCTTCTGGGCCACTGATCTTAAAATTCATCAAAACATAAAACAGTTTGCAGGATTGTTAATTAGGCATTTTACATTTTTATATTTCATCTTGGCTTAAGACTGTCCAAAGAACTCTAGCTGGTAAAGTGGCCAGGCATAGGCCAGTTTTCTTGTGAGTGGCCAAAGTGCTTCACTTGAAGAACTGCATTTTCTCTGAACCTGTTCAGAAAAAGAAACATAAAGTGGAAAAGACTGGCAGGGACCCAGGAGCAAACTTACCCAGTTGAGTCCATGTTCAGTATGGGGGAAAAGAGTTCCAACTCCTCTTCCCACTCCTCTCTTCATGGGAAAGACAAAGCAAAGAGGATCCTTTGTGCCCAGGGGGAAAATAAAAAACAAGTGACTGACCTGGAAGCTATTTGTTCTTTAACTGCGTCCCTATCCCCCTGCTTTGTAAAGGGGCAGGGAGACGTTCAAGGACACACTCAGGGTCTGCCACATATACCAGGTTTGTTCTCCTGTGCCACGCTGCCTTATCAAAGTCAATGAACGAGGTAGCTGGAGAAGGGAGAGGATGGAGGAATCAAAGGAGGGATAGGTTTGAGGGAAGAGGAGACCCTATTTGGGGTTTCTTGTTTTCTTCAGCTGAGCCAAGGTGGCTCTGCTCCAACTTAACTATCCTCTTCTTCTCTAATTAAAGTCTCTCTCCTATCTTAGCCAGTGACAAGTATCCTTCTTGGGAAGGTCAAGGGATAGAAAGGATCTTCAGGGTGACCCCTGGAAGTTAAGGGATCAGCCCCTCTAATGGAGGCTCTGAAACACCAGGAACTTTCTTTCTCTTCTGGGCAAGGGAAAATGGAGGCAAGGCTTTCCACAGGTGGGAATCCTTTGTGGATTGTGTATCATCCTTGAATAGGGGTCATGCTCATCTTTCTACATTATTTATAATTTATATTTATAATTTTAGTGTTTATTGCTAGATCAGATACCTTGTCAAATAGTAAATGAGATTTTTGTGAATTATGTTATAAACTTTAGAGTGCTATGTAAATGTCAGTTATAATCATCATCATCATTATCATCATCATCATCCTCTCTTAGGGGGTAACATTGCTGAAAATTTAGACCAAATTCTATAATCACAAAATTTGAAGATTTTGGAAAATGGAAGAGGAGGATGAATTCATGTAATAATGTTGATGATAATAATAATGGTTGCCATTTATGTAGAGCCAGTTAGGACTTGATACATATTTTACATAATCTTAACCTATAAACATGTAGAAATATTATCTTAATTGATATGAGCCTATAACAAGAATATTTGTAGCTTCTTATTATATTTCTGTCGCAATAGGAAGTCTTTTAAAAACCTGAAATGTGAAAATTTGGGATTTATCAGGATCTAAGCAGATATAAAGTGGCTGTGTATCAACTATAATAAGCAGCAAATGCAGGTTTATAATTTATGTGCGAGATCTGTGGAGGAGGAACGAGTGGGAATAAAGAAAATTTTTATTCAAAATCTGGAAGAAATGGTAGGTACTACTATATGATTATCTGAAGTAATAACACTCCTTTGCATCATATAAATTCAAGGGAAGGTTTGGGACCTGGAATATGAATCTTCTGCAACAGAAATCTGAAATTTATCTTTGGAATACAATAAATTTTATGTTAACTTGTAAATATTTGTATATCTTTTTCATTTCTATAGATTGAATCTCACCCCACCCAATAAGGTAAGCTGCTTATGAATACAATTGGTTCATAGAGATGGTTCAGTAAATGTTTGATAAGCCTCTCCTTTAAAAACTCCTAGATGAAATTGTGCACTCTTAAGTCACTCCCATTCTAAAAATGCACATAATTGCTTTTTTAGATCTGGCTGTCTTATATTATTAGGAACACAAAGAACATAGAATTTAAAAGCTGGAAAAGACTTCAGAAATCATCTAATCCAGACCTCTCATTTTATGAGGAAATGAAGCCAAGAGAAAAGGAGAACACTTCAGTGTTTTTTCCACTACACTACCATCTCTGAGGTATTTCTATAAAACAAAGATAGAACAGATGTAATAGATAAAACAAACAGATAACTTAGCAAATCCCTGATCTTGTGCAAGAGTGGCCAGTTCTTTTCTTTTTTCCCTTCCCTTCCCTTTCCTTCCCTTCCCTTCCCTTCCCTTCCCTTCCCTTTCCTTTCCTTTCCTTTCCTTTCCTTTCCTTTCCTTTCCTTTCCTTTCCTTTCCTTTCCTTTCCTTTCCTTTCCTTTCCTTTCCTTTCCTTT
>NC_058131.1:614729150-614817199 GCF_016433145.1 Gracilinanus agilis
CTTTCTTTCTTTCTTTCTTTCTTTCTTTCTTTCTCTCCCCCCCCCCCTCTTTCATCTTAGAATCAAGAATCAATATTATGGATTGTTTCCAAGGCAGAAGAGTGGTAAGGTGGTGGGGGTTAAGTGACTTGTCCAGGGTCACACAGCTAGGCAGTGTCTGAGGTCAAATTTGAACCTCAGACCTCCTGTCTCTAGGCCTGGCTCTCAATAAGTGACTAGTTCTGAGAATAAAAGCTTTGTATCTCTGCTTCATCTCAAACCATCTCAGTTCTATTCCATTACTCCTGCCTGGACTCTGCCAAATTTTCCCAAGTGTGCTTCCAAATTAGGGAGGAATGGGATTTCTGGAACTCTTTATGTAATGGCAGTAAAACAGATTTGGGAGAACCTAGTTGGAATCCTGACTTCATCACTTCTTATGTGACCTGGAGTATGCCCCTCAGTATTTTGGGGTACTCAGTTTCCTCATTTATATGCAGCAAAGTTGAATTAGCCTATATAAAATGAGAGGGGCAGCTGGGTATCTCAGTGGATTGAGAGTCAGGCCTAGAGATGAGAGATCCTAGGTTCAAATCCAGCCTCAGACACTTCCCAGCTGTGTGACCCTGAGCAAGTCACTTGACCCTCATTGCCCACCCTTACCACTCTTCCACCAAGGAGCCAATACACAGAAGTTAAGGGTTTAAAAAATAAATAAAATAAAATGAGAGAATTTTACTAGGTTACTTTTAAGGTCACTTTTATCTCCAAATCAATGATAAAAATTCTGTGATCTATGATCATTTGAAAATACACCTAAATCTATTATGCTTTGAAAATATATTCAAATGAATATGTTTTGTAAACGTTACTGCTTCTGATTCATTCAGTTAAGCTTCTGAATATATTGAATTCAGTATGTAATGTTTCAGTACTTAACATTAAAATGACATACTATGGGATTTGTCTGGATTTTTAACAGGAATCTGGATGCCAGCTGAAAGGACAGATATACAGAAATGAGTTTTTGTTTTTATTTCGTAAAGATTATAAGATTCTGTTAGCTTCTTACTATATTATCATACACAAAAGAATCAATTTAGCAGTTTTGGTTTTATGGAGGAGTAACAATTCAGTGTGATGCAGAAAGAGAAGTGAATTAGAAGGGAAGATATTTTTAGGCTCTTCTGAATCAAGAGTTAGGTCAGATGATTTAATTTTCTTTTTTAGAGGATAGAGTTTTTTAAAAATTAGCATTTGATTTTTAAAAAAAATCAGCTTTTTGGAGTTTTGGATTATTAACCAAACATTTTAAT
Source organism: Gracilinanus agilis (assembly GCF_016433145.1). Classification (NCBI taxonomy): domain Eukaryota; kingdom Metazoa; phylum Chordata; class Mammalia; order Didelphimorphia; family Didelphidae; genus Gracilinanus; species Gracilinanus agilis. The sequence continues at coordinate 614,730,446 of NC_058131.1, forward strand.
TCTGGGGAGACTGTGATTCTAAGCTTTTTTTTTTCAGAATTCTTAAAAATCTATAATTATATTATGAAAACCCTTTACTATTCCTATTTAACTTGTATGTATTAACTAGTTAACTTTTCCTGCATCAATTAGAAATAAAGAAAACAAAATTGCATTAAATGAAAATTTCATATTATTTTAAAAGGGAGTATATATAAAAGTAATTAGGTACGAAATAAATGCCTAGTAAGAATCAAGAAGCTGGAAGAGATTAAGAGATCATCTCATATGGACAAGACCTGTTTATCTGGTACTTTGCAAACTTTAAAGTTACATAAATGTTAGCAATTATTATTAGTGTTAATAAGTAAACTTTAGGATAATTTGAAGAGCCTAGCTAGCTCCTGAGACTTGTAAGAATTTACTAAGTACCACTTAATTATCAAGGAGGCTTGCTTAGGTGTATATACGTATCTATATCTACATATCTGTTTTGTTTAAAGAAAAGAAGCCCCAATATCTGATAATAACATATGGTAGTAACTCTGAAAAAATATGCTTAGTAGCAGATGACAACATCAGTAAGTAGAAGTTTTTAAGCAGAATAGCAGTACAGCACAGTGAGTTGCTAGGAGACAAAGTGATTGAATCCTGAGGACTATTCTTGCTGGGACACAACTCTAAAAACATAAATTCTCTCTTCTACTAGCAGGATGACAATGTGTGGGATATTGATCTTTTGCATAAAGGAGATTTTTCTTTTGTAATTTTCCTTTCTATTCTATTTAATTAAATGCCTTCTTAACATCATTGGTCTTTGATACACGGTGATACATTAGTTGAGGAGTGAGGCTGTGATTTTGAATACATTATTATTGTAATAGTGTCATGTTTCTGAAAAGAGCTGCTATGCATATTTTGTAGGTATAAGTTCTTTTCCTTTTTATTTGATCTTTTTTTTGGGGGGGGTAATATAGACCTAGCAGTGGTATTGCTGAGTCAAAGGGCACTGGTTTTATAGCCTTTTGGGCATAGTTCCAAATTCCTCTCCAAAACGGCTGGATCAGTTCACAATTTCACCAAGAGTGCTTTAGAGAAGGATCTTATATTGTAATGGAAGGCAACACACAAAAAAACTGAACAGGAAGGGGAAGTCCTTAAAGAAGAACCATGGTGGAAAAGTCAGGAAAATTCAGAGAAACAGAGGTTGGCGATTCAGGATATATTGGTGATAGTCAGCAGAGAGAGGGCACTAGAATTAAGAACTGGGAAAGACTTCTTGGGAACGGTGGGATTTTAGCCAAAATTTGAAGGAAGCCAGCAAAGCTGGGAGGCAGAGATGAGGGAGAGAAATCTAGACATGAAGGACAGCCAATGAGAATGCACAGTCAAAAGCTGGAGTATCTTGTGCAAGGAACAGTAAGGAGTAGCAGAGTATGTGAGGATGAGAGAGGTATAAGGAAACTGGAAAGGCAGGAGGGGGACAGATCTATGAAGGTCTTTCAAGGACAAACATAGGATTTTGTATTTGATCCTGGAGGTTATAGGGAGCTTCTGGAGGGACATGGTATGGTTTAAAAAAACAAACAAACTGAATTCGAGTTAGGGAACACAACTTTAAATCTTGTCTGCTACTGCCTGTGTGAGTTTGAATAAGTCACTTAACCTCTCTGGACCTCAGTTTTTTTAGCTATAAAATAAGGGGATAGGACTAGGATTATCTGTAAGGTTCTTTCTAATTCTAACTCTTTCTAATTCTACCCTCTTTCCATTTAATTCCCTTGGTGTTTGTAACCAGCACCAAGATCATACTTTTTTAAAAAAAAATATTTTTCCATGATTACATGATTCATGATCTACCCCCTTGCATTCCCCTCCTCCAAAGCTGACAATGTTATTCATATTTGCAGTAGAGTGATCTTTTAACATCAAAACCTTAATCATATCCCCATCGAACTAGGTGATTGACCTTATGTTTTTCTTCTGTGTTTCTACTCCCACAGTTCTTTCTCTGGATGTGGATAACGTTCTTTCTCATAAGTTCCTTTGGATTGTCCTGGGTCATTGAATTGCTGCTGTTAGAAAAGTCCATTACATTCAAAGATCATACTTTCTAATTTGGTAGGGCCTGACTCACCTTATGCTTCATTGATCATGCCATGATGAAGTATTAGAGTAGGACTTTATGGAAAGATATGATCTTAGGTTACTTTAATAATTGTTCAGCAGGAGGGAAATAACGGTACCATTATATTCTATCTTGGCCAGATCACACATGCAATATTTGTCCAGTTCTGATAGCCACATTTTTAAAAAGACTTTGATAAACTGGAGCATGTCTAGAGGAAGACTATCATGATGGTAATGGAATCCAACACCTAAGTGAAAACATAAGCTTTCTTAGGTCAGCCATGAAACCTCAATTCCCAGAGTACTTTTTCTGCTTTTCTATTTCTTTCCCTAAGGATAGGTTAGTGAACAACACTTGAGAAACTGTCATGAGCTTTGGTGACCCCTTAGTAAATTCGAGAGTTCCTCAGTTCTTGGATCAGAGGTGCTTCCTGTAGGCTACACATCATTTTTTAGAGAAGAAACACTATCCCCAGGTGAATGCTATAACTAAAAGCCTAAAAGAATCCAAGCCAGGGATCTGGAACTTGTGAATTGCTCAGACTTTGTAGATTTGAGGTGAAAAGAACAGTCTGTTTTATTCCACAATCTCTTTACCAATTGGGGGCATTATAATGATAGTAAAAAGTAATTATTTTATGTTTTAAGTAATGTACTTTTGTGTTTTAATCAGTGTGTGTGTGTGTGTGTGTGTGTGTGTGTTAGAAGGGCTAAATAGCTGGCATTTATTTTGTTCATTGAACACTTTTTCCAGAATCAATCCTGTTAATCTTTTAGGAGAGACCTTACACATGAACCAGGCTTAAGCTTTGTGGTACAGATTTCCCCCAGAATTCTGGGCTGGAGTGTAGGGCAAATAAGCCAGAGAGTATGAGAAAAGTCTAATCCTTTTAGGGGTAAGGCCAACCAGGACTTAACCTGATCTGTCTGAGCCCAAAGCCAGAGTCTCATATGGAAGAGGGGCCCCTCTTAGCTATAGATGACATAAGGATTAGTGAGGTAAGTTGTTATACTTGTCCTGGAAAAGAAGGCAGAAAATATGTTGGGAGGGGTAATGTGATCCCTATACTCAAATATTTTAAGGGTTGCTATGTGGAAAATTGTTTGGCTTTCTTTTGAAAGGTAGCACTAGAACTAATGGGTGGAAACTACAGGGGAGTAAATTTCAGCTAAATATAACAAAGTTGTCTAAAAGTGATATGGCCTACTTTGGTAGGTACTGAGGTCCCTGTCCCTAGAAGTCTTCAGGCACAACCTGGATCACCTATTGTGAGACATTGTAGGGGGAGATTAATTTTTAGGTATGAGTTGGACTAGATGACTTCAGAAGTCTCTTTAGCTCTAAGATTCAGTGAATTCCCATTATCTTATAGATGAGGAAACCCAGACTTAGAAAAGTCAAATTACTCAAGGTCATACAACCAGTTTTTGACAAAGTGAGGATCAGAATCCAGTTCTCTTGACTTCTAGCTCTTTGATCCTTCTATTATACCATGCTACCTTTCCTTTAAAGTTTTTAATTTTTAAACCCTTACTTTCCATCTTAGAATCAAAACTGTGTATTGGTTCTAAGGCAGAAGAGCAGTAAGGACTAGGCAATGGGGGTTAAGTGACTTGCCCAGGGTCACACAGCTGGGAAGTATCTGAGATCAAATTTGAAACTAGGACCTCCTGGCTCTAGGCCTGGTTCTCAATCCACTGAGCCAACCAGCTGGTTCCCATCCCCCCTTTAAAGTTTTAAATGATGAAGGTAATCAAATTGTAATCTTTAGAAGACAAAAATTCCAGATATAATTTTGGGAAAGAAACTCTACCTGTCTAAATTGTTTTGCATAATATCTGTCATAACAGCTCTATACATAGATGTTTGAAAAACATTCCAAAAATAAAAATGAAAGTTACATTTTTATATTGAAAACTTTTAAATTATAATATGTATACTTTTAGGTCCTTCCCTATTATAATCAAATACATTTCTTGAGAGAATACTTTTTCATTACCTAACACAACAACTTGCTTATCCTGAAATAATTTTTAATGTAAAGATTTTTTTTAAATTAATGCTTTTGCATAACAACAAGGGTGTGATTTTTACCCTCTCTCTCTAAGGGATTCCCCTTGTACAGGGTTCATGTGAACCCATTTCAGGCCTAGGAGTGCCTGGCCTTTAAAGATATTCTTTCCTTTCATTTACTTATTCATTTATTTATTTACTTACTTACTTGCTTATTTGCTCATTTGCTTGTTTGTTTATTCATTCATTCATTCATTCATTCATTTATTTATTTATCCATTCACTTGTTTATTTGTTCATTCATTCATTCATTGATTTATTTATTAGACCCTTAACTTCTGTGTATTAGATCATAGGTGGAAGAGTGGTAAGGGTGGGCAATGGGGGGGGGGTCAAGTGACTTGCCCAGGGTCACACAGCTGAGAAGTGTCTGAGGCTGGCTTTGAACTTGGGACCTCCTGTCTCTAGGCCTGACTCTAGGACTGAGCTACCCAGCTGCCCCAGAGAGGTTCTTTCTTGAACTCTCTAACTCTTTATTTCCCTACCTTGAATCCCCAAGAAAAAATCATTTAAAACTTAAATTTGGCCTATGTGTAAAGTCTCCCTTCATAGGAAGAGAAAGGTATTCAACGTACAGAATAAAACAGGTATAGGACAAGCTATTTGTTTCCTCTACTCAAATGATAAAATACAGAAGACCCTAAAGCCCACATTTATAAAAATTTTAAACACGGCACAGTAACCTAGTACTCTTCTTCCCACTGAGGATAAATATCCATAGGGGTATTTAGGGGAACTGTTGAATAGGTGTTTCACCTGCAGGTTATTTCTTCACTATCTGAACAACTAGGGCCCATGTCTTACATCAAGATAGGCTCAGTGTTTGGGTTCATCCTCTTACTGATCCTCTTATTGAAGTTATCATCTCATCTGAAAAGTGTGTATATATATATATATAAATATGTATGTGTATATATATATATATGTATATGCTTTAGGGAGCATCTACCACAATGTAACCAACACCAAGGGTTCCAGAAGTTCCTCTTGAATTCTTGAATTTATGAGGTTACCTTCCAGGTTGGAAATGACCACTGCAGGACCACTGTTTGACCATTTATGCTTAATGAAAGAAACATGATGCAGAAATAGCAGTCAGGGTCCTGAGATCTTCTGGCTCACCTAGATGAACATACGTTTTAGTGGCCAAATGCAAGCAGCTGACATGTGCATTTCCTCCCTTCCACCCTAAAAGAAGAAAGTCCCAGTTAAAGAGTTCCATGCCACATGCTCTAGAGAGATGAAGAAAAGAGTAAGAGGTGGTCTCTAAAGACTATTGAGTATGTGGTTCTTTCTGGCTCACTGGCCAGTCTCTTTTGACATAGGTACCTCTTGCTGCCATCATGGGACCAAGAGCCCAATAAAGGTATTACCCTATCATCTCAAAGTACACATTCTTTAGGGCTGAGAAATATCCATTTACCCAACTCACCTCCCAGAATGGAGCTCCTCCAGGCCTATCCCTACACATATTTCAAGCTGTATTTTCTAATCCAGCTTCACTATATTTATTTTTATATCACCTGCATTTCTTGATATTTCTTCTTCTTTCTAAAAAACCCTTACCTTCCACCTTAGAATCAATACTGTGTATGGGTTCCAAGGCAGAAGAACAGTAAGGGTTAGGCAATGGGGGTTAAGTGACTTGTCCGGGGTCACACAGCTTGGAAGTGGCTGAGGCCACATTTGAAACTAGAACTTCTAATATCTAGTTTTGGCTCTCAATCCGGCTCTCAATCCATTGAGTCATCTAGCTGCCCCCTAATATGCCTTCTTCCTAAGAACTATCTCTTAAAACAACAAATGAGAAAGAAAAAATTTTCAGCAAAATGAAACAACATATCATGGAAGTCTAAGAGCATATGTAGTCCATAGCTACATATTAGGATAGCCATAATTATAGCCATAGTTTTCTACCTTTTCAAGGATGGGTAAAAAGTGACTTGCATATTCTTACTAAAAGGTTATGAGTGAACTTTTGTTGGGTGTTATTATTCCTTTTGATATTCAGAAGGATAAGGATACTACCAAGGTGATTTCCCAGATGTCAGAAGGGGAAAGAGATTTTTCTTTATGGTTTTCAGTTCTTTCCTATCTAATCCATCAGTATGTTATTTGGCTACTAGGCCAGGGCAATGTTGTAGATTTCTTTTTCCCCTCTCCTTTGAACCCCTGTGGCAGTTTGTTTTTATTTTTCTTGTGGACCATAATATATTCTTCTGTACCTTCAAATATCAATAATTTTATTAATGCAAATCACATCAGTTCTATCTGTAACAGAAAATAATGACTTTCTAAGACCCAAAAAATTATCCCTTAGTGAACCACTTTTTTATGATCAACCTCTTCAAATTTAGGTTGATTATAGACAAGTTCTCTAGTTTATCTCCAGACTCATACTTAAAAAGCCTTTTCAGTTTGGTAATAACTTCCAGAACTTGCTTTTTGCTGATATAGCTGCTAAGAACCCAGGATAATACCTCCACAAGACAATGAGACAGTAGAACAGAACTTTATCAGGGGCATTACATTTAGCTTTGACTATGGCTATCTGTACATTTCATTCCCTTCCTGGGTTCCAAGATTCTATAGGGCAAGGATCAAGTTTTATTCATCTTTTTTCATCTTCAGCACCTAGCACAATGCCTTGTTATCTTTAGAAGGCTTCTAAATATCTATTGATATTTGATATAAATATCTGTTGATTTGAAATTAAGAGGCAACAGAACTAGACTGCATAGTATGATGGGAAGAGTGCTGAATTTCAGAAAGAGAAGACCAGTATTTGAGTCTTAGTACTGATGCCTGTTACTTGAGTGACAGAGCAAATCATTCTTTGGGTCTTTTTGCTCATGTATAAAATGACTTTTACTAAGTTCCCTTCCAGCTTATCCAAAGCAGAACTTGTAAATAATATCAATTCAAACTCTTTGGCTTAGAAGGAAAAGTGGGAGAAAACAAGGTGACCTTTATGTTAATAACCTCTAACTCTGACAGAACCAGTTCAAAAGTTATCTGCAGATTAAAACTTAAAAACCTTAATTCTGAGCTCCTAGTTCCTATTAATTAGCCTTTACTCTTACACATTCATCTTTTATTACTGCCCTATAAAGGATTCAGGATGATCTGGTGGCCTCCTCTTTTCCCTTTTTCTATTACCATCTAACTATTACCATCCTTCCTGAGTTTCAGGTTTGTAACCTCAGCTTTATCCTGAATTCCTCCCTTATCCCACATATCCCATCAGTTACCAGATCTTGCCCTTTCTATCTTCATAACATTTCTCCATCCAGACCCCTTCTCTCTCTCACCTACCATCTTGGTTCAGGCCCTCATCATCTCTCCTCTACATTACTGCAATACCCACCTTAATTCCTCTGCCTGGTCTCTCACCACTCCAGTGTACTGCCAAAGTAGTTTTCCTTAAATGCAGATCTGATCCTGACCATGTGACTCTCCCCTATTCTACCAGCTCCAGTAGCTTTATATTGTGTGTGTGTGTGAATAAACTCCTCTGTAGCTTTTAAAGCTCTTCAGACCCTTACCCTAACCTTTCTCTCCAGCTCTCTTGCCTTGTAGACTCTATGGGGTAGCCAAATTGACCGTCTCTTTGTTCCTCTCTCAAGAGACACCAACACACCATTTCCCCTTTTCAATGACTTTGCACTTGACATCTCTAAGAGAAAGCTATGCACTTTCTCCTTAGACCCGTTTCCTAGAATTTCTTTCCTTCTTCAAGGAAGTTTTAAGCTTTTCTTTCTACTTGTAACCTTAATTCCTTCAGCTGCTGGCGTCCTCCCTCTTAAATTACATTGTATTTACTCTGGGTTTATTCTCTTTATATTTTTGCTGTATATATTTCATATGTACTTGCTGTCTTTTGCGTTAGAATGTAAGCTTATTTCAAATCGGAATTGTTCACCCTTTGTACTTGCATCCTTAGCAGCTAGCACAGATCCTGGAACGTAGCAGGCACTTATTAATTAAAAATATGAGGAAATAAGGGTTGGGATAAAATTTGGGAAGTGGTTAAGAGAAAGATCTTTCTCAGTACCTCACTACGGTACTGAGACATGACATTTCATCATGAGACAAGGGAAGTCATTTGAACAGTTAGCCTGGGGTTCTTCCTTTTATCTTCAGGAGGTGACCCAAGAAAAGTCTCTAAATGTGCAAAAATACCCTCAGACCCTAATCTGGGTTGCCATGCTTTGCAGGGTCGATGACAAATCCTTACAGACTCTGAGATGAGATGATGAGGCAACTTGGACCATATTGAGTCAAGAATTTCTGGAAGGGCGGGGTGGAGATCGGCGCCATAATATTTTGGTGGGTGCCCTCCACGTTCATATGTCACTAATCAAATCACCGTAATTGGGCTCTAACCGATACCTCCCTGCCAACCTCCAGACTGAGGCTAAGGAAAACGAACAGAAGACGCGTACACCGCAACGTCCCCACAGTAACCGTCCCCAACCGCTTTCCCCCAACGGCAGTGTGAGCTCGCGCGGCCGGAGCGCGCGTGCGCGAGACCAGCTGGGGCACGCCGCCGTGTGCGAGGGCGCGAGCGCGCGCCCCAGGCCGAGGCTCCGGAGGCTGAGGAGGCACCGAGGCGGTCGCAGCGGGAGCGCCCCTAGGGAGATTCTGCAGGCGGCCAGGGAAAGCGCGAGTCCCGCGCTCCGGGAGTGGCGCCTTCGGGGCCCAGAGGGAAGGATACTGGGCCAGGGCGGCGGAGGCCGGCGGCTCGCCCCCGCTTCGCCTGGGAAGACATCCTCCGCTGGCCGCCCGCTCCCGGGGTTCGGCGTGACGCGGGCCTGCGGTCGGGTAGCTGGGACAGCTCACACCTCGACCCATCCCCCGGCCCCCGGCGGGCTCCGGACTCCGGGTTCCTCCGGGACCTGGGGTGGGGGACACGGGGGCCCTGTTCTGGAGTCGGGGCGCCCTCCTCCGCTTCCTTTCCTCGGGACAGCCGCGGGCGGCCCGGCCGCCTCCCCGCCCGCCTGGGAGGCGCGTTAACCGGCACTCGTAGGGCACGGAGCGCCGCCTCCCCCCAGCCTCCTCCTGGTGGGGGCCGGGACCTTGGAAGTGTTGGGTCGCTCCTCCCTGGGGGCGCGGACTGCCCAGCCCTGCCTGGCCGGGCTGCGTGGAGGAGGAGTGGGGCGCCGGAGGGACCCCGATCCCGCCTCCTGCCAGACCGCCAGCTTGCGATCGAAACCTAGACTGAGGAAGCTAGAGAAAGGGAGAGAAACTTCGGCTCTTTAGTGTGGTTTTTATGTTGTAACTGGAGGGAGCTTCGGCCAGCAGGAAAAATGTCCTTTTTCAATTTCCGTAAGATCTTCAAATTGGGCAGCGACAAGAAGAAGAAGCAGTACGAGCATGTGAAGAGAGACTTGAACCCCGAGGACTTTTGGGAAATTATAGGTGAATTGGGGGACGGAGCCTTTGGGAAAGTATTCAAGGTAAGAGCCAAACCGAGAAGCTGCTCCCAGCGGGCGAGGCGGCTCCTTCCCCAAAGTCTTCGTTAGGGCTACTTACGGGTCCTGCATGCCCACTGCCCTGGTTTCCCATTCCTCCCTCCCCGCCACCCCCATCTTCTTCTGGGAGTGTCAAACTTCAGATAAAGAGACAACCACGTTATCTCCTAGCGATGGCCACTGGATTAAATGCTGAGCAAAATGGGGCCTGAATGTACCTTTATAAATAAAGGTTGCTAAAGTTGGGCAAGGAAATGTAAGCTTCACTGTTACACACTTACAAGTTAAATGTCTGCTAAGATGCGTTTTAATTAGATAAAAAGTAGCATCTAGGTTTTGTGGCCTGCCACTTAACTGACCCTGAAGTACTTTTAATGAGAAACGAAATCATGTTTGCAGGACAGATGCAGTAAATAGTACTTTGTCCATTAGCTGTCCCTGGTTGCTTGGAGTAAAACAGGTCTCTTTTTAGGGTAGATGATAGTTTTATTTATATCCAGCACACAGGATAATTTTCCCTTTACCACTTTAAGATGAGAAGAATTAAATTTTTTTTATATTTAAAGTTTGCACTTAGATTTGTTGACAAAAGATATTACAGAACTAAAGTGTCTGAGGGAAATTTTCCAGTAAAAACGTGTATACAAAGCTAGAAGTAAATTGTAGTTTAAAATTCTTTTTGGATAAGTTAACTTTAAAAAATTTTTTCTTTATTTTATTCCAGTAATAGATTTACATGTTTTCCACGGTTACATAGTTCATGTTTTCTCCCTCCCCTCTTCCCTCCTCCCAGCTGGAGTTGACAAGCAATTCCACTGGGTTATATATGTATTTGGCTAAGTTAAATTTTAAAAACAAGTTTAAGATTTCAACTGTAAGCTATTAATATCTATAGTTTTTTTGTGGATTGTTTTTTAGATGGTATGTAAAATATGTCTTTTGTAATCTTTTCATCCTGAAGTTCAAGATTGTCATGATACTGTATTTGAGAAGATTGGATTCTGTGGCCTAGGTGTGAAGTCATGGTTAGAGATAAATGGTATTTCATGTCTTCAGAGACCCTCTACTTGCTCCTTTTCCCATGAAGGATATGCCATATGTTTTATGCAAAAGTTAGCAAACAGATCTGTTACTTATTGTCTAGGAAGGGGAGAAATGGTTTTGGGGGGAAGGGTGGGATTGATGGCTGTAGGGGAAGAAAACTAGGAGATTTGTAGTGGGAGTCAGCTTTGCTCCTCACTAGCTGTGTGACCTTGGGCAAGGCACTTCACCTCTCTAGGCTTGGGTCTCCTCCTCTGTAAAACGAAGTGATTGGACTAGATGATCTCCAAGGATTCTCAGCTTGAGTAGTGTGATTTTTATAACTTGCCTAGGGCTCTGTCAGTCAGTGGCATAAGTCAAGACTTGATTCACTTTTCTTATTCTGAATTCTGTAGGTAAAAGGAAAAGAGGAGTGGCTTGGATAACTTTTGGTAGCACAGGTGTACCCTTGCTTCATACAGGAGGCACCTGAAGTTGTATTTTAAATCATATTTTTTGAATATTTGTTTTTAGCACACTGGGAAATGAAGCATTAAAAAAAAGTAGTTCCTTTGTATTGAACCTTTTCATTTTTCAATGAGAATAAAGAATCCCTTGTTGATATTTCACTTAGGATTTTTGTTTTCTTTAAGTTGGTCACAGATTTATTGATTCTTCATTGGAATGGAACTTGAACATCAAGTCCAAACCCCTCATTTTACAGATGAGATGGCACAGGAAATGGGATAGGCAAGTAATGAACCATTTCACCAATTTCTTCTGCCACATAATTACTGTTTTAGAAGGGGAAAACATGTTGAGGACAAATTCCTGTCACTCTAGCTTGATTGTTTGCTGAGTTTTAGGCAACTTAATTGTTTACTGATTTTTATCTTCATGCTAGCAAGTCATTAATTGAAAGCAGAGAAAAGGTTTAAGAATAAAAAATTTGTTGAAAACTATAAAGTTATATCCAGGAAGTTCAAGGTAACTTCCATAGATTCAATAATTTTATCACTGGAAACCTGATTTTTGAAGACATAAGTATCTTGGGATATTTTCATTGTTCCACTGCTTTTAGGTAATTTTAAACTGATCTAGCCTGTTGGATTTTGTTTCATATTCCTTAAAAGTTCAATTACATTAATTTTGTGTTGATAAAATTCTTTCTATATAAAAAATAAGAATGAGAGGCCAACCATTAAACTTGTATTTTGTTTTTCTAATTTAGAAGTTGCATACAATTTTAATAGAAAATTAGAATTTGGGGCTGCTGTTATATTCCTAGGCACAAAGATAAAATCATAAGTAGGGTAATGTGCTGTGGTTTATGCATTTGATAAGCTCCTTAGAATAGTCTTACTGCTTTTACTTCTATCCAAATCTCTCTTTCCCCCCCTTTTTCTACCCCCTTTCATTCTTTCCCTCTTCTTTTTCTCTACATCCTCCACTATATTTGGAAAATCCAATTTCTTTTCTCTTTAGATTTCATTTCCTTTTCTCTTGATTAGAAAAGGATGTCAAGTTCTGTGTTTAACTTTTGAAAAATTTCTTTCAAGTAATAAAATGAGTTGTGGCTTAACTTGTGGCCTATACTTGATAAGAGTTTCTTATAAAGCTGATGGGAATATACTTTTCCCCCTGCAAGGATATCTAAATTACTTTTGCTTCATATGATGTGTGATTTTTTTTTTAAAGCAACTCCATCTTGGGATATATCCTCATTTTAAATTTATTTATTTTATTTGATTAATTTAGAATATTTTTCCATGGTTACATGATTCATGTTCTTTCTCCCTCTTCCTCCTTCCCCTTTTCCCTCCTGTAGCCAATGAGCAATTCCACTGGGTTTTACATGTATCTTTGTATATCCTCATTTTAATAGAAAAAAAATCTTTAATTTCAATAAATTTCCTTTCACATTTTTTTGTGATTTCCACCGTTGAGTTTCTTGTGAGCTTTTTTTATTTTTCAAATTTTAGGAAAAAAAGGTTATAAATTCCTAGTGATATTATGAAGTGTTGTCATATATTCTTGACCTTTTTGATGATAGTCTACATTTTAGTCTTGAGAAATTACTTTTTTGGTGTGTACAAGTTTTATGCACATGAATATCTTACTTAACTGACTTACTTATGAGACTTAGGATTCATTTGACAACCAAGAAGAAATTGGACTTTTTTTTACTCTAGTACTACTGAGTAGACAAACACTATTAATGTAAAATTAGACTTCAAAATCCAATAAAATTAAAATTATATGCCTTTTTATTGGGGCATATTCCCATGGGAACAGTAAGTATGTACTTCAAATCTCAAAAACACAGAAAGAGTTTTAAAATTCCTGAGTAAATTTTAAAATGTACATGTTTAAAAGGAACTTATTTCATTTTTTAAATTCTAATTTTTACCCAGACTTGGGTATAGGAATATTGAGGGTTTCTTTTGTGTTATTATTTGGAACTTATAAATAATATTTTAAGAATATTTTTTTAAAGGAATGCAAGAAAACAAATTTGGCTTTATTTTTACATGTACCCACAAATATTTTTAGTATTTAGTAGTGTTAGGTTATATCGTACTTGAGTTTCAGTATAACAATTTTTTGTTTTTATTTTATTTTAAAATGTATTATTAAGGGGGCAGCTGGGTAGCTCAGTGGATTGAGAGCCAGGCCTAGAGATGGGAGGTCCTAGGTTCAAATCTGACCTCAGACACTTCCCAGCTGTGTGACCCTGGGCAAGTCACTTGACCTCCATTGCCTACCCTTACCACTCTTCTGTCTTGGAGCCAATACTCAGTATTGATTCCAAGATGGAAGGTAAGGGTTTAAAAAAAAATAAATAAAATGTATTATTAATACATTAAAAAATAACTTGTACCTTTTGTCTTAGAATCCAGAAGAGCAATAAAGGCAGTTGGGCTTAAATGATTTCCTCAGGGTCACCCAGCTAGACAGTGTCTGTGGCTAGATTTGAACTCAGGTGCTCCCAACTCTAGGCCTGGCTCTCTATCCACTGTGCTACTTAGCTGTTCCTCCTAATACATTTTGTTGTGACACAACAGATTCTTCTAAAAAAATCTAAAAAAAAAAAAATCGCCCAAGCAAACCCCTTTAGAAAGTATTTTCTTCTTTCCCCTCCCATCAAAAATAAAATCACATAAACCTGGCAAGAATATCAATAATTAGCAGAAAGAAGAAATATATAATTTAACTTTGATACTTTGGTACTATAACACTGACAATTGTATTTGACCAAAGTTTTTTTTTTGTGTTGATTTTATTTACATTTTTGACCTAAATGTATGTTTTTTTCCATTTTTTTCAGTTAATAGCATTTCATATAGATATTCCCTTATTTCTCTTCTTCATATTTGGTAATACTTAATGGCACAATATTTATATGCATAATATGCTCAAGACTATTCACTCAACTATTCCCAAATTGGATACATTTTGAATCCAGTTTTTATTATCACGAAAATAATGCTTTTTGGAACATTTTTTTTATACATAGAAGTTTTTTCTTGACATCACTAACTTCTTGTAATCTCTTATTCAAAATGTTTGAACAATTTTATGGCAACTCTTATGTAATTCTAAATAATTTTCCAAAATGGTTAAATGAATAAACTGTTCGGGGAGCATTGAGTTGGTGTGCTTCTGTACAAACTTTCAAAAAAGATTTTGTTTTTTCTGACAACTTTGCAAGCATTGTAGGTTTAGGGTGGTATCTCAGTGTTGTTTTAATTGGCATTTTTTGATTTATTAGTTATTTTAAAGTGGTTATTAGTAGTTTGTATTTCTTTTGAAAACTATTAATCTAGTATGAACATTTGTCTATTGGGGAATGGCCTTTATTCTTAAAAATTCGTATCAATTCCATATTGATTTGTATGTCACACTCTTAGAGATATTTGATAGGACATTTTTTTCCATCTATCTTTTCATTAAATTGATTTTATTTGTGCAAAGTTGTAAAATGTTCTATAATGAAAATTATTTTGTCCATTTTTGATCTCTGCTATTCCTTTTCTAGTTACTGATTTTGCCCTATCTATAATTGTGGGAGAAAAGGAAAAGATTTTCTGCTGTAGCTTTTTATATTTAGATGATACAGTTGGGGAAATGTATGCTTTAAGACATAAAGCGTTGATCTAAAGCATTTTCACCAAAATATTATCCAGTTTAGGACTCATTCCCCCCAAACTACCATTTCTTGAGGTTATGGAATACTAGGTTTCTTTGGTACAGTTGTTTCTAGGTCTTGCTTATCTACTTTATTATTACTCTAGTCATCCAGATTCACAGTCAAAATAATTCTTGATTCTTCCATCTCCCTTGCCACCCATATCCAGCCAGTTGCTAAGTCTTAATTGATTTTTATCTCTACAACAGCTTTTGTATCTCTTTCTTTCTTTTCATTCATCTAATATAGTGATGGGCAACCTTTTGAGCTCGGTGTGTCAAAATTCGCCAAAAAAACTGGGCATAACTTTGGTGGTGTGTCAGTCATTTCAAGAAAAAAAACCCCATAATTTCATGATATTTATAGTTTAAATAACAAAAATGTATAATTGTAATATATAACTATTTAATAAACCAAAATAGATAAATTAATATAGATAGAATTGTCATCTATAGTGCACAAAGTGTCTACACTACACTACAGCAAATGTTTCATTCTCAGCATGAGGCCCCATACTTCTCTGTATGCAGCTGTGGGTCATTGAAAACGGCTATGCGTGTCAGTGCTGATACACATGCCATACGTTTACCATCACCGATCTAATCATTTACTCTAATGAAAGCTTTCACCTCTTGCCAAGAGTATAGGAACAGGATCCTAATTGGGTTTCTGTCTTCCAGTCTCTCCCTCCTGTCCAGTCAGCCCTCCACTTAGTTGCCAAGATAATAGTCTTCAAGCACAAGTTTGACTTGTTTTATTACCTCTCCCCATCAAGAAACTTCAGTGACTCCCTACTGCCTGAGGATAAAATAAAGATTTCATATATTCTTGCTATATTCTCAGTCTGATTCTAGTCTACCTTTCTATGCTTTTTACTTCTCTGCTTTATATATTTTGTGTTCCATCCATTGGCCTACTTGCTGTTCCTCATACACAACATTCCATCTTCAGCCTCTATACTTTTAAAAATAGGCTTCATGCCTGAAATGCATTTGTTCTTCACTTCTGCCTAAGATAATCCCTATCTTCCTTCAAAGTTTAGTTTCAAGTGGCATCTCTTAGTGTAAGACTTGCTTGATTCCCTTGGTTGTTAGTACTTGATTCCTTCTCAAATGATCATGTGTGCACATATTTGTTTATGTGTAGTATCCTCCAATGGAATATAAGCTCCCTGAAGCAAAGATTATTTTTCATTTTGGTTTTTGTTTCTGGCACACTAACATATGGTAGATTTGCTTTTTAAAAAACTCTAGTATCAGATATATTTTTAATAATTAATGTTTTTTTAATATTATTTGAGATATGACTAGAGCAACTTCTGCTTTTTATTATGTCCCTTAATATTTTTGTCATTTATTCTTTCAAATGGCTTTTTTCATTGGTTCTTCTAAATCTCTAAAGCATCACTTAGGTATTTGATTGTTCTATCATTGTAGCGGAAGAAAATTTTGGAGAGTAACATGTTTGGTAAGTTACTAAAGATTTCCTTAAAACACTTTTTGTCTTGTTAATAAAACACAAAAAGTTAATGCTTTTAAGGTACTTATCTTGTATCATTTTAATTTGCTGAAGTTATTAATTTTCTCAAATGATTTTTGTTGTTCATATACTAGAGATTTATAAATAAATTATCTTAACATTTGCAAATAGAAGATCATTTCCTCCCCCCTTTCCTGTACCTATTTCTTACCTTTATTTTTCTTGTCTTATTGCATACAATACTGCATGCAATGCCATGCAATATGTAGGGAGCTGGCCTTAGATATTATTTTGTTTTGTTTTATTTTTTTAAATGAAATTTATTTTCAAGTATTTTTTCAAGGTTATATGATTCATGTTCTCTCCCTCCTCCCTTTCCTCCCCACTCTGGAAGTTGACAAGCAATTCCACTGGATTATACATGTATTATCATTCAATACCTAGTTTCATATTATTTATTTTTGTAATAGTCTTTTAAACCAAAACCCCAAATCCTGTACCCATATAAATAAGCAATAAATCATATGTTTTTCTGTTGCATTTCTACTCCCACAGTTCTTTCTCTTGATGTGGATACTTTCTCATGAGTCCCTTGTGATTGTCCTGGATCATTGTGTTGCTATTGGTAGCAAAGTCTATTACATTTCATTGTCCCACAATATTTCAGTTAGTGGATAGTGTTCTCTTGGTTCTGCTTATTTCACTCCGCATCAGTTCATGGAGGTCTACCCAGTTTTTATAGAAATTAAGCAGCTCATCATTCCTTATAGAACAATAGTATTCTATCACTATCATATACTACAATTTGTTCAGCCATTCCCCAGTCAAGGGACACCCCTTCATTTTCCAATTTTTTGCCACCACAAAGAGCACGGCTATAAATATTTTTGTATGAACTTTTTAAAAAAATCTCTTTGGGGTACAAACCTAGTAGTGGTATGGGCATTCCAAATTTCCTTCCAGAATGGTTGGATCAGTTCACAACTCCACCAGCAATGCATTTGTGTTCCAATTTTGCCACATCCCCTCCAACATTTATTATTTTCTTTTACCGTCATATTGCTGGCTGTAGATTTTAGAAGACCTGGACTCAAGCCTCACTTTTTTCACATACTGGTTTTTTATTTCTGGGCAAGTCAGTTAAACTTTTCAGTGTCCTTGGCAACTTGCTAAGACTGTTTCACAGTAGTGGTTGATCTGCATTAGTAGATGGATTTCTTTTTTTCTGAGAATTGCCTACATGAAGAAATCAAAGTTGAAAAATATAGTAAAAGGTCAAATAATGGAAATAGTAGATATTTTTGCTTTGCCTTTGATCTTACTAGGAAAGCCTCCAATGTTTCTCTTATAAATAATACTAATTTTTGTTATTAAAGTTTTAGCGATGTTTTTGTGTTTTTATTAGTAATTTTCTTTCACTTTCACTCATCCATTGAATGTCACTCTTACAAAGAAAAGCAGTTATGCAAAACCATTAGAAGATAGAGTGACAGTGTATACGAGATTGTTTTTATTAGTCCTTCATGTCTCTATTGAAACAGGAGTATCACCATCTGTTCTCTGGGACCATTACAATTAGTCTTGAATTCAACCACCTTTTAGTTTTGTTTTTATTTACATTATTATGCCATTATTCATACATTAAGACCTAATTTTATCAATCAAAACATTCCAACACTATAAGTATAAAATCATACTTAATAGTAAACCCCATTATTTAATATATCTTATACCAAAATGCCTAGACTTAGGCTTATTATCAGAGTTACCAGCATCACTACTTGTGTACTTTGGGGCCATAAGTAGTCTTAATGAAACAAAGAGAAACACTGCTCTGACAAGGATGTGACTTGTTACAAGTGAGAATTGAAAACTCTTGACAAAAGACTGTTGTTGGAGCTAATGTTTGGCACAAAACAATGTAATGATTACTCACTAGCCCTTCTCAGTAAGAATGAGGGTGATTGGGTTATCTGCTTTGAGAAATGGCACAGATTCAATGTGTAATTAAAAGTTTTTACTTTACATTTTTTTGATTGTCAATAGAGTATGCCTGAATTTGAGTATGGATTATAGAAAATGAGGTCCCATTCTATTGTTCTGATTCTGCTTATTTCACTCTGCATAGTTCATACACCTCTGAATGAATGAATGTGTCAAGCACTGTGCTAAGTTTTGGGGTTATCAAAACAAACAAACTAGACCAGTGGTTCCCAAACTTTTTTTGGCCTACTGCCCCCTTTCCAGAAAAAAATATTACTTAGCCCCCTGGAAATTAATTTTTAAAAAATTTTAATATCAATTAATAGGAAAGATAAATGCACCTGTGGCCATCACCGCCTCCCTGGATCGCTGCAGCACCCACCAGGGGGCTGTGGCGTCCACTTTGGGAATCACAGAACTAGACCATCCTAGCTCTTAAGAAGCCTACATTCTAATAGGAGAAGGGATCTGAAAGTCAGAGGAAGTTGTTACTGAGGGCATCCATATGTTTTGGAAAATAGCTGGGAGAAGCCTGGTTCTAGGCAAAGAAGGTAAAAAGCTCAGTCAGAACCCAGTATCCCAGTGTCAGAGTTCAAGGTTTCAGCAAGTTTTCAGAGTTTCTCTGAATTCCTTATATGTAAATATCACAATTTGTTCAGGCATTCTCCAATTGGAAGTAGACAGTTTCTTTCTAGTTCTTTTCTACCATAAAAATTGCTTCTATGAATATTTTGTTATATGTGAGACCTTTCCTTCCATCTTTGACCTTCTTAGGGCATACGTACTGAGTATTGGGGCACTTGGACCACTAAGCTGTTTAATCTTTTTTATGTAATTCCAAATTATTTTCTAGAAAGATTATATCAGCTTACAACCAGTCCAAAACAATAGTTTGTCTCACCTTACTCCACGATCTTGCCAAAACTGACCATTTCCATTTGTCATCTTTGCCAATTGATTATTTGTGAGATAAAAACTCAGCTTTTATTTTAATTTGCATTTACTCTTGATTTTAGATTGGTATTTTTGAATACAAAAAGTCCTTTTAACCTATTCTTTTTTAGTGTCCTTCATCCCCAAACATGAAGGCTTTATTGAAAACATCACTGTAATGCTACTTAGTAGAATGAAATTAATTTTTTAAATAATGGATAGAATATAGCAATATACTTTTTATTTTAAATTTATTTTTAATTTTATTTTCCAAATTACACATAATAACAATTTTCAGTATGTTTTCTGAAATTGTAAGATCTAAATTGTCTTCTTTCTTTTCTTCTCTCCCTTGCTTGGAAATGGGTAAGTAGTTTGATCTGGGTTATATATGTATTATCATGCAAAACTTATTTCCATATTGGTTGTTTGTAGTAAGAGAATACTCGTATCAAACCAAAATAAAAATAAAATCGAGGGAAAAATAGTGTGCTTTGATCTACATTCCGACTCCCAACAGTTCTTTCTCTGGAAGTGGATAGCATTCTTTGTAAAAAGTCTTTCAGAATTGTCTTGGATCATTATGTTGCTGAAAGTAACTAAGTCTTTCATAGTTACTTATTGTATAAAATTGACGTTACTATGTAAAATGTTCTCCTGGTTCTGCTTATTTCACTGCATCAGTTCATTCAGGTCTTTCCATCTTTTCTGGAAGTCATTCTGCCTATCATTTCTTATAACAAAATAGTATTCCATCACTGTCGTATATCACAGTTTGTTCATCCATTCCCCAGTTGATGGACATCCTCTCGATTTCTAATTCTTTGCTATTACAAAAAAGAGATGTTATAAATATTTTTGTACAAGTAGGTCCTTTCCCCCTTTTTTTGGATCTCTTTGAGATAAGACCTAGTAATGGAATTATAGGATCAAAGTTTTATACAGTTTTATAGCCCTTTGGGCATAGTTCCAAATTGCCCTCCAGAATGGATGGATTAGTTCACAACTTTGTTGTGTGTGGGGAGCTGCAGAGCGGAGGAGGAGAGTAGGGAGAAGAGTAGGGGTTTGCCAGATTAAAGATCCTTTTTCTTTGATCATTTTCTCTACTGTTCTTTTATTTTTTAATCATTTCACTATCAATAATGCATTAGTATCCCAGTTTTGCCACATCCCCTCCAACATTTGCCATTTTCCTTAACTGTCATATTGGCCAATTTGATAGGTGTCAGGTGGCATTTCAGTTATTTTAATTTGTGTTTCTCTAATCAAGAGTGATTTGGGACATTTTTTAATATGATGGCTTTGATTTTAGCTTTGGTTTCTTCATCTGAAAGCTGTTTGTTTATATCCTTTGACCATTTGTCAATTAGGGAATGACTAGGAATATGCTTTTAATATAAATTGAAAAAGTCCTCAAACTCTAGATAATTTAAATGTAAATTTTCTTGGCATAATATATATATTTTTGGTTAATCAGATAGGAGGTACAGGGGATAAAGTACTAGGCCTGGAGTAAGAAAGTCATGATCTGAAATTTTGCCTCAGACACTTAGTTAACTATGTGACTCTGGGCAAGTCATTAATTTATTTAAATTTAATTATTAAAAAATCCATACCTTTTGTCTTAGAATCAATATGGTGCATTGGTTCTAAGGCAGAAGAGTGGTAAGAGCCAGGCAGTAGTCACACAATCAGGAAGTATCTCAGATCACATTTGAACCCAGGATCTCCTGGTCTCTAGGCCTGGCTTGCAATCTACTGAACTACTTAGCTGCTCCCTGGGCAAGTCATTTAAATTTTGTTTGCTTCAGTTTCTTCATCTGTCAAATGGGAATAACAGTAATCCCACCTCTCAGTATTATTGGATCAAATTAAATAATATTTGTTTAAGCTCATTATTAACCATATAAATGGTAGCTATTATATTATCCAATTAAATTGGCTGACTATTTATTATTATTGTTAAGTGGAGGAAATGGTTTTTTTTTAATGAACAGAACATGAATTGTATCATTATTGGGTTTTTCTTTTGTAATTAAGTTTTTATTTCTATTTTTCTCATGAGTTTTGAATACTATTTATATCAATTTAAAAATTGATGCTTAGAGACTCACAATAATTAACAAAGGGATCTTAGAGGTCATCCAGTAGAGTGTAATCCTCCAGAGAAACAGTCTCTGGGAAACTATCTTCCTGAAGATCACAGAACTAGTCAGTGGCAGATTCAGTACTAGAACCTAACTTTTATAACAGTTTTGTAAATTTCATCATTCTTTAAGTTCTGGATTCATTAATGTTGAATATCTTTGTGATTCTTGCTTGCTTTTAAAAAGTTGGAAAAGTGTTATTTTTTAAAGCTTATAAGAACTATCTAATTTTCTCTTTTTTTGGAAGAAAAACCTTTTTTTTTAAAAATATCGTTTTTAACTGCCCAATAACAGTCACTTGATGTAGAGCATGTCCTACAAAGAAATGTCCCAAAGAAAAAGTTGAATAAAACAACAAAAAAATACAGGCTACAATAGATATAGGAGTGTTCGGCTTTTCAGTGACCTTTCATTTGATCATCCTTTTCCATAAATACTGCCCTTCCTCCCTTATACCACTCCCTATATGGCTTTTTTCCTTTGTGTGCCTGGTCTGATTTCAGCCACTTGTACAGACTCTGTCTTCTTTGTACTCTAATCTGGTATTAAGATGTCAGATCCATATTCCAGTATCAGAGTGAAACACCAAAAACTGATGGCAAATTACTTATTAGGTGTCCTTTCAATTTTATCTTTTGATGCTCTTGACATGATCTGATGAAGCTGCCCTCTAATGCCAAACATTTTTTTCTTAGTTTATTAATTTTTTAGATTTAAATATTTTTATTTTTTTAGAAAAATTTTCCATGGTTACATGATTCTTGTTTTTACTTTCCCCTTCACTCCTTCCTTCACTCCCCCCCCCCCCAATCCAGTGTGCATTTCCACTGGTTTTAACATGTGTGACCAGTCAAGACTTATTTACATATTATTGATAATTGTATTGGTGTGGTCATTTAGTGTCTACATCCCCAACCATGTCTGCATCAACCCATGTGTTTAAGTGGTTGTTTTACTTCTGTGTTTCCACTCCTGCAGTTCTTCCTCTGAATGTGGGTAGCGTTCTTTTCCATAAATTCCTCAGAATTGTCCTGAGTCATTGCATTGCTGCCAGTGTAGAAGTCCATTACATTCAATTTTACCACAGTGTATCAGTCTCTGTGTACAATGTTCTTCTGGCTCTGCTCTTTTCACTCTGCATCAGTTCCTGGAGGTCTTTCCAGTTCACATGGAATTCCTCTAGTTTATAATTCCTTTGAGCACAATAGTATTCCATCACCAGCATATACCACAATTTGTTCAGCCATTCCCCAATTGAAGGGCATACCCTCGTTTTCCAGGTTTTTGCCACCACAAAAAGCGCGGCTATAAATATTTTTGTACAAGTCTGTTTATCTATGATCTCTTTGGGGTACAAACCCAGCAATGCTATGGCTGGATCAAAGGGGCAGGCAATCTTTTATCGCTCTTTGGGCATAGTTCCAAATTGCCATCCAGAATGGTTGGATCAGTTCTCAACTCCACCAGCAACGCATTAATGTTCCAATTTTGCCACATCCCCTCCAACACCCCCTGCTATCATTTTAGCCAATCTGCTAGGTGTGAGGTGGTACCTCAGAGTTGTTTTGATTTGCATTTCTCTAATTATTAGAGATTTAGAACACTTTCTCATGTGCTTATTGATACTTTTGATTTCTTTATCTGAAAATTGCCTGTTCATGTCCCTTGCCCATTTATCAATTGGGGAATGGCTTGATTTTTTGTACAATTGTTGTTTCCCTTCTGATTTTTGTTACATTGTTTTTGTTTGTACAAAACCTTTTTAATTTAATATAATCAAAATTATTTTACAGTTTGTAATTTTTTTCTAACTCTTGCTTGGTTTTAAAATTTTCCCTTTCCCATAGATCTGACAGGTATACTATTCTATGTTCACCTACTTTTCTTATAGTTTCCTTCTTTATGTTCAAGTCATTCACCCATTCTGAATTTATCTTGATGTAGGGTGAATGCCAAACATTTTTGAAGGCTTATTTTTCCTTTCACTTTTTTGGGAGGCATTCTGTTTATATTTTTTCCCCACCTCTTTCCTTTACATTTTGCAGATAAGCTTGTAATTTAAACTAAGTGTTGCCCTTGGCTGTCATATCTCTTAGCAAAAAAAAAAATCAAATATTGTTTGACTAAGAGTCTGGATTATTTTGGATTCTGGATTTGGATTGGAGTTCTGGATTATTTTGGCCTTGTTGTGGCAGCTGTTTTATATCAGTTAAAATTTTCTAGGAAATTTTGATCCAAATTATTATTTATATATTTGCTATTTAGAAAAATTTCAGGTGAGATTTTATTCTGAAGTCTGTGAGCTTGCTTTTTAAATACTCTGATAAATGTATTCAAGATAATTTGTTTCATTTGTAATCCTATGAATTTTATTTCATGCATTTAGAAACCATTCTGAGAAAGTGGTCCATAGGCTTTATTAGATGAGTCCAAGGGTTCATGAGACAAAAAGATTAATTAAGAAACTATCTTCAGGTTCTTTAAATAGGTTGGTTAGGAGCTATTATCATTTGCATGCAATGCTATCTCATCTTTATTCTTCCAAATTTAGCTTTGATTTTTATTTTTATTCAAGTTAATGGACTGAATGTATCAAAACAACTAATGTGTAGATGACTGCTTTGTTATTAATGATCACTTTGTTTTTGTGATAATTGAGTGGGCTCCCTGTGGCAAACTTTTTCAAGTACACAGATGAAATTTAAAGTAGATGGGCAAACATGCATGGTTGTGATAATGCATGGTTGCAAGGAATACCCATATACTTAAATCACAGATCTATTAAGAGTTTTGAAGTATTGCCCATTTGCCATATCTGGTGCTTTTTCACTCTTTTTGAAGAAAGTATTCATGACATACAGAGTGCTTCTGCTTAATCTTACTCTTATTGCCAGAGCAAAGCCTTTCCAATCTGATATCCTCCAAAGCTTGGAATCTACAGGCAAAGCTTTAGAAAATCTACATTCACCAAAATACTATTTTTAGAGGCAAAAGGGGCAAACAGCTGTTCTTAAAATCAATTGGGGGGCAGCTGGGTGGCTCAGTGGATTGAGAGCCAGGCCTAGAGATGGGAGGTGCGCTAGGTTCAAATCCGTCCTCAGACATTTCCTAGCTTTGTGACTCTGGACAAGTTACTTAACCCCATTGCCTAGACCTTACCACTCTTCTGTCTTTGAACCTACACACATGGTATGCAAGGTAAGGGTTTAAAAAAATAAAAATACAAAAATTAATTAGTATAAATTTATCGTTAGTTGTACAGAGAACAAAAGAGCTAAATATCTTGATCTCTTGAATCTCAGGTCCTGATGTTGTATACCCAATTTTTGCTGTCTCTCTTAAGATCAACTCATATCTTTTTTTTTTTTTAATTTTAAACCCTTAACTTCTGTGTATTGACTTATAGGTGGAAGAGTGGTAAGGGTAGGCAATGGGGGTCAAGTGACTTGCCCAGGGTCACACAGCTGGGAAGTGTCTGAGGCTGGATTTGAACCCAGGACCTCCCGTCTCTAGGCCTGGCTCTCAATCCACCCCAACTCATCTTTTTAATGAGGTCTTCTACTCCATCGGATATTATCTTCTTTAAATACCCAAAGTAAACTGTCATGTATGGCTTGATGGCATTTTGTATACTCTTGTATTGAATTATTTATTGGTCTTGTTTTGTAACTTGGCATGTTTTGTTTACCTAACTAGCTCAATAGAAAATAGGAACCATATCTTATATTTCTTTGTACTTCCTATAGCTTCTTGCATAGTGTTTATAGAGAGATTGCTCTCAACTGATATTTGTTGGCTATTGTACTACTATACTTGACTGAAGAATAAATTCATAACAATTTTCTATTCCACATTTTTTAACCTTTTTTGATTATCCCCATGTTCCTTTGATTAGATAAATAAGTAATGATTGTACGGTGGCATTAACTTTAGACTATTCTCATTTGCTAAATTGGTAGCTAAAGGGAATGTGGTAGATATAGTTTTTTTAGATTTTTGGCAAAGTTTTTAATAAATTGACTAAAAAAAATCTCTATCCAGCTTTCTTGTCCTTGACTTTCTTGAATGTTGTCTTTTAAAAAAATTTATTTTTATCGTCATGCAAAATACATTTCCATATTGGTCATTGTTGTAAGAGCCAGTCATACATAACCAAAAACCCTAAAATAAAACCATATATACACTGATGTGAAAGCTAGCTTCAACAGTTCGTTCTCTGGAGGTAGATAGCATTTCCTGAAATATCTTTAAGGATTGTCCCAGATCGTTGCATTGCTGAGAGTAGCCAAGTTTTCATAGGTGGTCATCGTACAAATTTACTGTAATTGTGTATAATGTTCTCCCAGTTCTCCTTATTTTGCTCTGCATCAGTTTCTGCAGATCTTTCCAGATTTTATTCTGAAATCATCTTGCTTATCATTTCTTATAGGACAGTAGTATTCCATTGCCAACATGTACCACAATTTGATGGAATCCTCTCATTTTCCAATTCTTTGCCACTACTGCTATAAACATTTTTGTACAAGTAGGTCCTTTCCCCATTTTTATTATCTCTTTGGGAAACAGACCTAGTAGTGGTATTACTGGATCAAAGTGTATGCACAGTTTTATAACCCTTTGGGCACAGTTCCAAATTATCCTCCAGAATGGTTGGATCAGTTCAGAACTCCACCAACAGTGCATTAGTGTCCCAGTTTTGCCCGCCCCCCCCATCAACATTTTATCACTTTCCTTTACTGCCATATTGGTCATTTTGGTAGTTGGGAGGTGGTACCTCATTGTTTTAATTTACATTTCCCTAATCAAGAGTGACTTAGAACATTTTTTCGTGTGAGTATTGATGGTTTTGATTTCTTCATCTGAAAATTGCTTGTTCATATTCATTGACCTTTTGTTAATTGGGGAATGGCTTGTATTCTTATAAATTTGACTTAATTCTTTATAAATCTGAGAAATGAGACCTTTATCAGAGAAATTTGTTATAAAAATTTCTTCCCAGTTTTTTATTTCTCTTTCATTATTAGTTTTGTTTGTACAAAAGCTTTTTAATTTAATATAATAAAAATGATTAATTTTACATCGTATAATACTCTATCTATTGTTTGGTTGATCTAATCTTAAATTATGAACTGCCTTCTGGACATTTTGAGCTGACTGCCTAGGCATCTCAGACTCAGAATATCTAAATCAGAACCCATTATTTTTAGCACTTAAATCCACCTCCTTCCACACTTCCCTTTTACTGTTGAGGGTCCACTTATCCATTTACTCAGGTTCAAAACTTTGTCATCCCTGACTTGTCATTCTTCTATATAATCCAGTCAGTTGTCACATCTTGTTTCTACCTTTGTAGTATCTTTCTAATGTGTCCTCCTCTGTCTACTCCTCTAAGACCTTATTTTAGACATTCGTTATCTCTCACCTAGATCATTACATTAACCTAGTATTTTCTTTTCCTGTCTCAAGTTTCTTTCCGTTCCTTTTTCTCCTCTGTAAAGATACCAATACCAGTACCACTATACTCTCTACAGTGATTTTCCTGCTTCTCAGATCTGGACTTGTCATCTCTCCCCTCTACTCAGTGAATAACTCCCAGGTGCTTCTAAAATCAAATGAGGTAATAATATTTGTAAAGTGGTTGGCACATAAGTAGTGGTCTACACATAAGTAGAGCTTAATAGATGCTTGTTCCTTTCAATTCTCTTCTAGGATTTAATATAGTCTCCTTTGGTGTTTAAAGCTCTTTTCAACCTGGTACCTTATTAGATTATCACTCCCCTCCATGCATTATACAGTTTAGACATATTGATCTTGCTTTTCCTCACTTATGCCATTCCATATTCCATTTCTTTGCCTTTGCATTGACTTAAAATACTTCTCTTACCTTCCATGTTTTGGAATCTTTGGTTTTTCTCAAAACCTGGCACAAACTCCAGTTTCTCAATGGAGCCATTTAGTGTCTCCTTCTAGTGACATCTATTCCAAAATTTCCTTTTGTATGTATTTGAGATACAGTTATTTTTGTAGATACTGTTTTCTGTCAGATTATAAGCTCTTTGAAGGAAGGCATTATTTCACTTTATCTTTGTGTTCTCAGTGCATAGCACAGAGCCCGTAAGATAACAACACTTGAAAAATGTTTGTCAATTGATTGTGGAAAATATGGTGTAAGGATTAAAAATTAAAGGTTGTACTAAATATATAAAAATGTTGCCGAAAATATATTACTCAAGTCAGAATGATTTTTTATGGTAGCTTATTTACAAAAGGAGAAAGAATGAAAGCAAGAAAATCAGAGAGAGAATACATAATCACTCTGGCCTGGTCCAAACCAGGCAGGGCTTCAGAGGCCCCAACAAAGGGGGCCCAGAGGTAAATTAAACAAGTTTTAGTCACAAGGCCTCCTCCAAGACGAGGGGCCTCTCCAGAGGCTAGTACATGTAGAAAAGCCAGGAAAGAGAGTCAACCTTCTTCAATCACAGACTTGGTAGTTCTAAGCGAAAATCCAAGAGCAGTCTCAGGTCCCCAACCGGAGCTCCTCCAGGGCCAAGTTCGAAGGCATAAGAGCTGGTGACAGGAAGTTCTTGCCACTTTTAAAGACCATTCCTTTTATCACTTCCTGTGTCTTCCTTCTACTTTATGTGGACCAATTGCAGCTATAGTTTTGCTTAGGACTGCCCAGGGGGCAGTCATTTGATTCTGATTTGTCAGCCACAATCGTGGGTCACAGACCTTTCCATACTTAAAGATAAGTAAATCTAAAAATGGGCAGGGGAGAGTTAATCCCATCTTCACAATCCCCCCTGTGATCATTTGGGAGACTAGTTTTCCCAATTGATCATTTAACACAGTGGTTCCCAAGCTTTTTTGGCCTATCTCCCCCTTTTCCAGAAAAAATATTACTTAGCCCCCTGGAAATTAACTTTTTAAACATTTTAATAGCAATTAGTAGGAAAGATAAATGCACCTGTGGCTATCACCACTCCCCTGGATTGCTCTAGCACCCACTGGGGGCGGTAGCAGCTACTTTGGGAATCACTGATTTAACATAATCGGCTTATACCTCTAAAAATCTTCTAAGTACAGGTGTATACAATATTGCACCTTCTAAAAGAAAATTACAGTAGTTAGAGATAATAGGGAAATAGAAGAGAGAGAAAGCAAAACCAGTGTTTGCTAGGCTCATTGACAAAAAGCCAATGGGGCAGGCCCCTTTGGCATAAGAGTATACATTCAAAATAACTGTGTCCAGCCCCCTTCATTTCAGTCAATTGCACCCCAAAGTTCATTCTGGATCTTCTGATGCAGTGTAGGTTTCTCCAAACCTGGAGAATGAATCTTTCTCCAAACAGTTCATTTTCTGGATTCAAGGAGGTAGCAAGCTTCTTTCCCTGAAATTTTTCTCAAACAGAATTTTAAATTGTGGATTTTATGAAAATAATTACAATGGAGAGACTTAGGTTAGAAGATAATACTATTAGATGGATTCATAAATGTTTAAATGTTCATCTCAAAGAGATTTATGGTTCCATGCTAGTTTGGAAAAAATATTTCAATGGAGTATCCCAGATATCTATACTTAGGTTTATGTTAATAAACATTTTATTGATGATTTAGATAAAGGTTAGATGATATCTTAATTTCCAGATGACAGAAAGCTACAGAATGATGATCTGAAAGGTCCTAGATAAGCTAGAATTCTGGACTGAATCTAATAAAGTAAAATTTAATAGGGATTTGTCCCTTTTAAAGTGTAAAAATCTTATACTTGAGTTCAAGAAATTGACTATTAGAACAATGGAAGAGGCATGGCTTGACAGCAGTCTGAAAAAGATCTGGAGATTTTAGTAAATAGCAGGCTTACTATGGGTTAATAGTGATATGGCAGCCAAAAAAAACTTGCTTAATCTTAAATCATATTTTCTATAATATATTTTGCCATTTTCTACCATATCTACTTCAGGACCGAAGTTACCAAATATTTTTAAGGAACTCCTTAAAAATGTTGACTTCTTTTCTCCTCAAGGTGTTTGTTTGTTTCTACTGTAGGTCAGTTTTCCCATAAAATTTGTATGTTTAATTTTAAAAAATTGATAGTATTAATTCAAGCCAGTGCAGAATAATGTATTTCTTCCTAACTCCTCCTTCCTAATTTTTTGTAGTACTTTCATCTTAATTCTCTTAATATCTGATGGGTTGTTTTTGGTTTAAACAAGCATTCATATTAGAATTCTTTCTTTGCCTTCTGTTCTGCATCTCTATATTTAGGCTGATTCCAAACCTACATAAAGTATATACCTACAATTTAATATTATATGCATACACATTTATTCCTGTCAAGCATGTCATTCTTTATTGATGTCCTTCACTATTTTCTTTATTCTGGTCTTTGATGAAGAGATAGCTCTTTTACTTGCCAAGACCTATTCTTTTGACTTGTCCTTTTATCTTCTTCAGCAAATTATCTTTACTATTGCTCCTCCTCCCATTTTCACTTTATCCCTATATACCAGGGGTTGGCAACGTATGGCTCTTGAGCCATATCTGGCTCTTTTGAGGGCCAGATATGGCTCTTTCTGCAGGAGCCATAAAGTCAATTTTTTTCGGGCACTATTACAGGAGTGCGCACTGTGAGCACTGTATGGCTCTCATGAAATTACATTTTAAAAAATGTGGCGTTTATGACTCTCATGGCCAAAAAGGTTGCCGACCCCTGCTATATACTATTTCTTTCCTTGTTGTAACAAGCATTCAGTCTTTCCTCATCCTGAAAAAATCCTCATTAAACCCATAGCATCTTTGTAAGATATCCTATGGCATTCCTTCTCTTTTTAGAGAAACTACTTGAAAACACTGTATTCTCATTTCTTCTATTTTTATTTACTTACATCCTTCTAGTCCATTTACAGTTTGGTTTCTTACTTCATACAACTGAAACTTCTCTCCACAGTTATTGATGATTTCTTCATTGCCACATTGATGCATTTGCATTGTATTTGATGTTGTTGACCATATTCTCCTATGTACTTTCTTCTGAACATTCTTCTTTGGGCTTTTGTGATACTACTCTCTTTTGGTTCTCCTCCTATCTTTCTGATGGATCCTTTACTGGATGTCATTTATGCCTCACTTCCTATCTCTGTATATATCCCATTGCTCTTTTTGGTCCTCTTCTTATTTCTCTTTGTAGTCTCACACTTGGTGATCTTACTAGCTTGCATAGTTTTAATTAAAATCTTTATTTAAATGATTCCTAAATCTCTATTTTCAACCTCATTGTCTCCTGAGCTCCAAGTCTTGCATTTCCTACTGCTTGTTAGACATATTGAATTGAATGCCTCACAGACATTTCAAATTCAAGAGACAATACTAAACTCATTATTTTTATTTTAAACTTACTTATTTTTGTCAAGAACATTGCCATCCTTCTAGTACTTGAGTTTGTAATCACAATTTCATCTTCAGCTTCTTACTCTCACTACACTTATCTATCTCCATTTCTGTCTCTTGCATTTGCAGTTGCACCCTTCTTTCACATAGCTAGAACTCTATTTCAGGCCTCATTACCTTTTACTTAAATAATACAGTAGCCTCATAATTGTGCTCCTTATCTCATTTATTCCTGAAGGCCAGTCCATCTTCTACATAGCCATGACAACTCATCTCTGTATTAGATTTGAATGACTTTACATTACCTCTAGGATCGAATATAAACTGGTTGGCATTAATTGTTCTTCACAACCTGACCTCATCCTACACATTCTTTGGTTTGGCAAAACTAGCTTTCCTACTGTTCATTTTTTTTTTAACCCTTGTACTTCGGTGTATTGTCTCATAGGTGGAAGAGTGGTAAGGGTGGGCAATGGGGGTCAAGTGACTTGCCCAGGGTCACACAGCTGGGAAGTGGCTGAGGCCGGGTTTGAACCTAGAACTCCTGTCTCTAGGCCTGACTCTCACTCCACTGAGCTACCCAGCTGCCCCCTTTCCTACTGTTCAATACACATTATACTCCACTCTCCATCTCTGTGCCTTTATAGTAGAGATCTCCAGTTCTTGCAATATACTCTCCCTCTTTACTTTCTGCCTCTTGGAATCTCTCATTTCCTTCAAGACTTGGCTCAAGAATCACCTTTACATTTGCCTTTTCCTAGTCTGTTGTAGCTGCTAATATTCTCCTTTTTCTCCTTACGTTGCCAAATATCTGTTTTGTACAAATCTTTATGTGTCTCTTTACTTCTCCTTTAGAATGTAAACTCTTGTAAGCAGACTATTTTGTTTTTATTTCTATATCTCTAGTTCTTAGCTTAGTGTCTGGAACATAGTAGGTACTTAATAAATGCTTGTGGATTGATCTTTCTATTAGCATTTAGCTTTAGAATGCACATATGCTTTATATAGCACATTTAATGTCTTTTGAACTATTTTGCATTGAGTGCCATACTTATGTTTGATACTGTATACTATAGAAAACATATTTTCTGATACTGTATACAAGTTCATAACATCAGTGAATTTTTATTCAATTGCAATAGATATTAAGTGCTTATATTGCCACTATGCTAGGCATTTGGGGAAATATAAATTTTAGATAGGATGTCTTCATGGAGCTTGCAGAAAAATTAAGGAATAACACACAGAATTAGATAACTATAATAATATACAATTTTGCATGGTAGATGCATTTTAAAGGTGCAAAGCAAAGTACTGTGTGAGGATGAAAGGAGAAAGGGGGAGGTCACTACTAGTGGAGAATCAGGTTGGCTGAATATCATTGGATCAAGGACAGCTTCATGAAAGATGTGATATTTGCTTTGGGTTTTGAAGGTTGTATAACTCACACTGTGAAGACGGGAAGGAAAAGCATTCTAGTTATAAGGAACAAGATGGGAAGGTTCTGGAAATGTTGATTAAAACCGAATCACTTTATGGAAGGCCTTTAATTCTAGGAAAAAGAGTTTGAATTTTGCCTGCTGGACAGTAAGGAACTCCTTGTGGTTTTTGAACAAAGGAATAATAATCAAAATTATTATTATAAGAAAGAACATTACTTTGTTATGAAAAAACTTGTTAGGAAGCTATTGTATTTGTCTAGGCAGGTGGTAATATGAACTTAAATTAAGGTGATGGTAGAGGGATAGAAAAGGAGGTATGGCAACAGGAAGGACTTGGCAATTGATTACATATGAGAGGTGTTTTAAGGATTTTATTTAGTTTACTATGTTTCATTAAGAGCAGAAGTATAAGTCAGATGGGGCAGCTGGATGGCTCAGTGGATTGAGAGCCAGGCCTAGGTTCTGGGTTCAAATCTGGCCTCAGACACTTCCTAGTTATGTGACCCTTGGGAAGTCACTTAACCTCCATTGCCTAGCCCTGTAACAAATAAAATTAATATAGAAGGATATATATATAAAATATATTAGAGTTTAAAAAATAAAAGAAGTATAGGTCAGAGAAAGGTTTTTTTATTTTTATGCTGTCTCCTTTAAGAAACCAGAGGAGATAGCTCTCAACCTCTGTCACTTTAAGAGAGGCCTAGGTTAAAAGAGAGAGTGAGTTGGAGTTCTAGGGCCGGTCTCTCTGACTTCCTTGGGAGCTGGTTGCTGGGTCATTTTCTCAGAGAAAATAAGATCTTTTAGTGAATTTTAGACCATTACTTTGAGAGTTTGAGATAAACAGACTAAGCTGAGAAAGATTATGTTTTACTGAGAGCTGAGCTTTTTTCCTCAGAACCTGAGGGGGAGCTAGAGAGTTGTTTGTGTCCAACTGAAAGAGGCAATTGTATTTGAGTGGAGAGAGAAGGAGCAGTCAGAGGCTCTGTCTTTGACTTTGGAGAGAGAGAAGCTGCATCAGTTTCTCTGTGATTTATATTTTACTTTAGGAGTTCATAGCATAGTTTTAGTTAGATAGAAATATTATTAAAGATAGCTTAGAGTAGTTTAAGGAGTTCTACCTTGGTAGACAAGAAGAGGCTGCAAAGATAGCAGCTAGTTTTGGGGGGTTATTTAGACATTTTAGAATAGGGTCCTATTCCTAACTCCTAGTTTTTCCTACCTCCTATATTCCTTTCCCTACATCTACTAGAAATAAATACGAGTTGGATTAAGCTGCTTCTGGCCTTCCATCTACCACCTTCAAATAGATTAAGCCTTGACAGCTTTATCAACTGGCTATCAATATTCAATACCTATTATCAATATACCAAACAATAGATAATTTATACTTATAACAGGATGAATTTCAACATACCAGCTATTATTTACTTATAACAGAGGTGAAGGAGAGGGAATAGACAATAATATTGATGTTTCAAAATGAAAAACTGAGCAAATAGTAGTGCCACTGAAGTTGATGAAGTCAGAGGACAATCAATTTCATGGAAAAGAATAATTTCAGTTTTGAACAAGTTACATGCCATCCAGGTGAAAATGGAGGTCTAGAATTCACAAGAGAGTTCAGGGTTAGAAATAGCAGTTTTTGGAGTCATCTGCTTAGAGGCGATAGAAACCATGGCAGTGAATACTGAGAATATGCCACCTAGTTGTCCTTCTAGTAGAGGAGACAATAATTAGGTATATACAAGATATATACAGAGCAGCTAGGTGGTGCAATGTATAAGACTGCTAGGTCTAGAGTCATCTTCCTGAGTTCAGATCTAGCCTCAGACACTGCCATAGTTTCCTCATCTGCAAAATGAGTTGAAAATGGCAAACCACTATAGTATCTTTGTCAATAAAAAATTCCAGATGGAATATATAGTAGGATATATTTTTGCCCTTTTTTATTTTCTTGTTTTCTTTATTTTAACTCATGTGCTATTCTCATTTGAATATCTTTTTCACTACTTGTAACTTGGTGATTTAACCAGAGCTGTCTTATTACTAATATAGTGTTCCTTTTAGTTGATGTTTATCTTAATTGATTAATAATTTTTTCTTGGTGTAGATAGAGTTAGACTTATATTAGATATTTATTATATAAATTAAACAAAAAAATTAAAAGTATATTATTTTATAAACTATAGACTTAAGAAAATTAGATTGAAAATCTTACACTGTGCTTGTGTGCTATACTGTTAGGTCTAATTTATTATTCTATAAGATTTTGGTAAAGTTAAGAATAATTATACTGTATAATTTCACTGATACTGCATAATAAGAAAATATAGACAGAGAAGTACCTCGCTGGGTTATTGTAAGGGGAACACTTTGCAAACCTTAAAATGTTATTTATAAAAATGTGAGAAGTTGTTATGAAATCGTCAGGCTTTTAAAGCATGTGGCAATATACATACAGAGTGTTTAAGAAAATGTCATCTTCAAACTGCTACTGTTATTTTAGTTGACATACTTAAAGTTGAATTATTTTAAGATTTTGTAATAATTGCCATTTTCAGAGTATCTAAGTTCACATCTTTGCATATTCCAGAAAAGTTTGTCCCCCTCCCCAAAAGTAATTTCTCTTGGATAAGTTAGAATAGTTTAGCATTTAAATTTACTTTGGGGATAGGAATTGACTAATAGTTTTGTTTCACAGTCTAATTAGATATCTATTTCATCTTTCATGTTTAATTTATTAGTACTACAATGAGATTAGTACAGATGAAATACAGTAGTAGTACAGGCAGGTTTAGCTTTCAACCTACTTTAGAACATGAAACCTATATACAAACAATTCAGAGGAAGACCCCTCCCCCCTTGTTTCTTTTGAATGGGCTTTAATTTGTTTAAAGTTGCTAAATTCTGTTAATTTCTAGGGTGTAGCATTATAATAATTAAAGTCCTTTTTTCAGCAAAACCATACTTTCTCTTCAAATTAATATCTCAATACATTTGTTACTGGTCAGAATTTTAGGAAGAACACCTTATCCAAAAGTATGAAAGATATGGGGTAGCATTGTTAATAAATAATTAAATCCTTTGATACTTTTGTGTAATTTTTCTTGGAAGTTTGATTTCTCCAATTCTAAGGACAGATCTTGTTGAATGATTATGTTTTCAGATGGTAAATTACATTTAGGATGTACCAAATAAGAAAAATTCTAAGGCTATATTTATCAAACCTAATTAATTTCCAGGAAGTAGTTTGGTTCCTCCACATTGTCTTGTTATCTGGAGAAATTTCCTAACAATTAGAACTGTCTAAATGTAGAATGTGTTATCTCAAGACATACCAAGTTCTACTTCCTTTAAATTCTTTAAGTAGAATCTGGATGGCCACTTGTCAGGTATGTTATAGTAGGGATCCATTCAAATATGGTTTGAGGCCCATAGATGGCCTTTCGCAGGCCCTTCCATCTTCCAAATTCTGTGATCTCAGATTCTTTTGTGATAAATTATAAAATGTTTTATTTCTGGATATACTAAACTAATTTTTAAGTACATTTCCACCCTGAAAAATGTTCATACAAACATATTCATTAAGTGTTTTAATATTTTTATTTAAAAATACTTTTTTCTTGTTTTACAATGTTAATTTTTAATTTAATTTAATTTTTTTTAAACCCTTGTACTTCAGTGTATTGTCTCATAGGTGGAAGATTGGTAAGGGTGGGCAATGGGGGTCAAGTGACTTGCCCAGGGTCACACAGCTGGGAAGTGGCTGAGGCCGGGTTTGAACCTAGGACCTCCCGTCTCTAGGCCTGACTCTCACTCCACTGAGCTACTCAGCTGCCCTTTAATTTAATTTTTTAAAAACCCTTACCTTCCATTTTGGAGTCAATACTGTGTATTGGCTCCAAGGCAGAAGAGTGGTACAGGCTAGGCAATGTGGGTTAAGTGACTTACCCAGGGTCACACAGCTAGGAAGTGTCTGAAGCCAGATTTAAATCTAGGACCTCCCATCTCTAGGCCTGGCTCTCAATCCACTGAGCTACCCACCTGCCCCCTAAATGTTATTTTTAATGTTCTTCAAAAAATTTTTTTTGAGTTCCAAATTCTCTTCTTCCAGCCTTTCCCCTACCTATTGAGAAGGCAAGCAACGAATTAGTTATACATGTAAGATCATGCAAAACATATTTCTACATTAGCTATGTTGGAAAAAAGCAGGGACAATAAAGTGAAAAAATTATACTTTGATTTGCACTCAGAGTTTATCTTAAAAATAGATTATGATATATTTGGTTTTAACATCAATCCTTACTCTCTTCCCAGAAAACCATTTCTTTAAGATAAATATTTAAAAAATAACAGTACTATGATCAGACAGTTGTTTTGTAGCACAACACTAATAAATACTGTATTCTAAGCTTTAATTTTAATGAGGTTGCTCACAACTAGCTTGATTATGCAAAGTATATAAAATACAGAGACTCAATAGGAGAAATGGAAGCAGGTAGTTGTTATATTTTTTGTTTTTTTAAAGTATTGAGAACAAGAACAGAATACCCAATTGATGGAATTCAGATCACTGAATTCATTAATAATTTTTACCTTTTAAAATAATTACAAATGTTAAATGTAGTAATGCTTTTTGTTGTTCTTCAATTTTTCAGGCCCAGAATAAAGAGACAAATGTTTTAGCTGCTGCAAAAGTGATTGATACTAAATCTGAAGAAGAACTTGAAGATTATATGGTTGAGATTGATATTTTAGCATCATGTGATCATCCAAATATAGTCAAGCTGCTAGATGCCTTCTATTATGAAAATAATCTTTGGGTAAGTATTTTGTTACTTCATTGATATTTTCCTACTTAAGGCTTATAAAGTTTAAAAATAGAATTTATAGATCTTAACCTTTTTCATTGTAATTGATGCAACTTAAAGGAGAGTTGAAATAATTGTAGGGTACTAATAGAATAATTATGCAAAATATGCATATTTTCAGAGTTAGTGTATACATTTTTTAAAAACCAGAACTCTCAGTGAAATTTCTCAACCAGTATAAATCAAAAGTAGGATTTGAACATGTGTCCTTCTAAAACTATGGCTAGCATACTCCATCATTCTGCTTCTTAGAGTTTGTAAATTTCTGGGTTTCATAATAATGATTATTTTAGGCTGGACTTTTAACTTGGACTTTTAGGTAAACCTAGTGCATCTAAATTTATTTTAAGTGTGGTTATGGGGAATTTTATTTCTGTCTGTAAGGAAGCTTAAAACCTTTGTTTCTACTTTCCAATTTAGGTCTTAATCTGACATAAGCCTATTTATTATTCTTTTTAAAGTAATTTAAAAAACTACTTAAAATTCACAGTTTATTAAAGTAAGGAATATTGTTCAGAAATTAGAGTTTCCACAACTTAAGAAAATTTTGGTAAATCATTAAATGCTTAATATATAATTCAATTTCAAACTTGGATATTTACTTTGAACTTTCCTGAAAGTTGGTAATGATTTCTCATTATTTCTTGCTCTAAATTTACTTCAAATTTACTAGGAGTGTTAAAAGAGTTGTAGTATTCTAAATGAACTAAATTTAATACTTGGTAAAATGGATGTGTAATATTTGGATTTTTGTATATGTAATTTATAAGGAATATTAGGCTTTAAATAATGATATATAAGGTTACTTTTGACAGAAGCAGTGTTCTATTATTGAAAAGAGTATTGGCATAGTCAGTCAAGGAAATCTGGGTTTTTAACTTGGTTGTGGGAGTTTGAGCAAGTCATTTCACTTTCTTATAGATAGATGAGATGACCTTTTAATTTTCCCCTCTAGTGCTATTACTTAGCTCTTGAAAATCCTGGTCTGGGACCAACAATTAGTTTAATAATATTGTTTTAAATGCATTATTATTTTAAATGGAAATTCTTCTTAGAGATAGGTGCCAATGAATGAGGAAAAAGCAATCTAGTGAGAAGAGCACAATGCCTTATATATAATGTAGCATAATAAATGTAGCAATTGTATCTGAAAGGCTTGAATTTCAGTCTTACCTCTGACACATAGGCTTTTTGAACCTTGATAATTATTTGACCTTGGTCAAGTCAGGTAACTTCTCTGAGCCTATCTATATATAAAAATAGAGGGTTGGACTAAATAGTTTCTGAGATGCCTTCCAACTCTAATTGTATAATCCTATGATTTCACTGTTGCAGGGAACACCCTGTGTGGAAACTCTCCCCGCAAATTCATATTTACAACTGTTAGAGTTGCCTGGGTCACTGGGAGGTTAAATGATTGTCAGTAATTAAGCAGGTTGGGCATAGCCCAGAACCTCATATCTTTATTTGAAACTATTATAAAGGGATTGGAATAAGAACAGGGCCTGTGATGTGATTTCATTGGTATAAGAAACTCTTGGGTAAAGAAACTTTACCTGTCTGTACAAGTTAACGTTTCCTTTGCAATTTATAACCTCAAGGAGTTGCCTTAAGAGCATGAGAGGTTAGGTAACTTGCCTAACTGGCCATATAACCCGTATGTCTCAGAGGGAGGACTTGAACGTGGGTCTTCCTGGCTTTGAGGCCAGCATTCTATCTACTGCACCGTGCTAACTCACTAAAATAATTTTAGCAGCCATTATATTTGCAATCATTTCCTTTCTGATAGTTGATGAGTGTTATGACATCTTAAGGTTAGTTTTCACATTACTAATGTTCTAGTTTCTGAATTTTATACATTTTAATACACAGGTATCAAAGTTTACTTGTTACTATTAAAAAAAATTTTTTTTTTAAACCCTTACATTCTATCTTGGAGTCAATACTATGTATCCCATCTTTAGGTCTGGCTCTCAATCCACTGAGCTACCTAGCTGCCCCCACTTGTTAATATTATTAAAAGAATAACAAACATTTAATCAACTTAAACATGAACATTCCGCTAAAATATCAGTTCTATTTTTTTAAAAATAAGATACTGGTATTTGAAAACATTTTCAAAAGTCTTGTGATTATAATTTTAATGGAAATATGTATATTCCTATACTGTTTTCTGTTTGTGCTTTCTTGAAGGCTTGGTGGAATTATAATTTAAAAAAATTGTTTTTGTCTTAATAAGATTGTTTTCTCTTCTAAAAGACTGATTCGGCCTTTTTGATACCAATAGCTAAGTTTGTGATATGAAAGTCTCATTCTAAACTTTATTATTAACTTTTCAAAACTTAGTTTGTATTTTTTATCCAATGAAATTTCAGATCTGTATTCTTTTATTTATATTAGATTCTCATTGAATTTTGTGCTGGTGGTGCAGTAGATGCTGTGATGCTTGGTAAGTATCAATTTGTTCTTTATATTTCTCATAATTGTCCTCATTAAACCTTAAAGCATTTAGAGAATATACTTCACATTGTTTATTTCCTATCATGTCTGTAGGTCAGTTATATTCATTAAGCACTCACTGGGTGCCAGGCAATGTACTAAGCATTGGATGGGGATACATAGAAAGGCAAAGGATATCTCTCACTTTGAGGAAATCGCAATCTAATAGGGAAGACAACATGTAAAACATTATGTACAAATAGTGATATGTAGGATAAATAGAAAATAATCAACAAAGGGAAATCATTTGAATTAAGGGAGAGCAGGAAGCATTCCTGTGGAAAGTAGACTTTTAATTGGGACTTAAGCCAGGAGGCAGAGATGAGGTGGGTCAGCAATGCAGGCATGAAGGATAGCCAGTGAAAATGCCCAGAGCCATGATGAATATATTGTTTAAAAAATAAGGAGAAGGCCAGTATCAATTATGGAAAGATTCTTGTTGGGGTGTAAAGTTTATTTTTTATTTTTAAAAACCCTTGCCTTCCCTCTTAGAATCAATACTGTGTATTGGTTCTAAGGCAGAAGAGAGTAGTAAGGGCTAGGCAATGGAGGTTGTGACTTGCCCAGGGTCACAGAGCTAGGAGGTGTCTGAGGCCAGATTTGAACCCAGGACCTCCCATCTTTGGGCCTCTCAATTCACTGAGCCACCTAGCTTCCCTATGGGGTGTGAAGTTTAAGAAGATTAGAAAGATAAAGAAGGAGTGTGTGTATATGAAGGGCTTTGACTTTCAAACAGATTTTTATAAATGATTTGG
The DNA here is from genome assembly GCF_016433145.1 of Gracilinanus agilis. Taxonomy (NCBI): domain Eukaryota; kingdom Metazoa; phylum Chordata; class Mammalia; order Didelphimorphia; family Didelphidae; genus Gracilinanus; species Gracilinanus agilis. The sequence goes on from NC_058131.1 coordinate 614,770,811, forward strand.
GTAATAGGAAGCTTACTAGAGTTTATTGAGTATGAGGTATGTGACATGTCCTGTGGTTTAGGAAAATTATATTTATATTTACATGTATATTTATGTACATAAATTTGAAAAATCTATCTCTATGATAACAGTATGAATTAGAAATAATACTGAATTATTGGAGTTAAGTACTGAAAAACACAAAGATGTATTTTGTACTTTTCTCTTCTAGAACTTGAGAGACCATTAACAGAATCTCAGATACAAGTAGTTTGTAAGCAGACTTTAGAGGCATTGAACTATTTACATGAAAATAAAATTATCCATAGAGATTTAAAAGCAGGAAACATTCTTTTTACATTGGAAGGAGACATTAAATTGGGTAAGTAGTTCATCTAAGTGTCAATCAAATTATATTTTATATATTTTGTGCTATGAGTGCCCTTTCCCCCTTAATTCTCCTTTTTATGATATATGCTTTTTAATTTTAGCATTCAAATAATCAAAACTACTTAATTTTTCTTGAACTTAATTTTTTCACCCATAAATAAGGGAACAGATTAGATGATTTGTAAAGTTCCTCTTAGGTCAAAGGAGAAAAAAGCTCTGATTTTCTTATTCTATGATATATACAGTTTTATGGTTAATTTTTTTCCTAACAGTTTCTTAGGCAAAAGTGAAATGTTCAAAAAAGGCTTAGTTTTCACAATTGTTTAGTAAGAGCAAGTGATGTGACTATTTGAGGATTAAAAAAGAAAAGGCAAGAAAAACTTATAAAAGAACCATGTTTTTTTTTTTTTTTTTTTAGAATTTCTTGTTCTTTACAGAAAAAATTTGTCAGAGAGAGGGAAGAATAATTATGTTTCCTAATTTTCCTGCCTCTTTTTTTAGGTCTTCTTATTCTAAGTTCTTTGAATAAAATATTATTATTTGTAAATCCAGTTATACATGCCTTTCCCCCCCAAATAGTAGATTTGATTTTAGATCTTTTTTTAAAGATTAATTTTTTTCTCAAATGAAAAACAATTTTTAACATTTGTTTTTTAAAATTTTGAATTCTCAATTCTCTCCCTCCCTGCTTTCCCTTCTTATTGAGAAAGCAGACAAGCAATTTGATATGGATTATAAATGTACAATTATGCAAAACATTTTATTAGCTATGTTACAAAGAAAATGTAGACTAGAAAAACTCCAAATAAAGAAATAAAGTAAAAAAAGTATGCTTTGATCAGCATTCAATTCCCACAAATTTTCCCAGGCTTTCCTGAAACCATCCTGCTAATTATTATAGTACAATAGTATTCCATTACAATCATAACACCACAACTTGTTCAGCCATTATCCAGTTGATGATGGATATAACCTCACTTTTCAATTCTTTGCCACCACAGAAAGAGCTATTTTTGTACCTTTTCCTTTTTCTTTACTTTCTTTGGGGTACAGACCTAGTAGTGGTATTGCTGGATCAAAAAATATGGACAGTTTATGGACATATGGAATAGTTCCAAATTCCTCTCCAGAATGGTTGGATCAATTCATACCTCCACCAACAGTGCATTTAATGTCCCTGTTTTTCCAGATTTTCTCCAACATTTATCATTTGCCTTTGCTGTCATATTAGTCAATCTGATAAGTGTGAGGTGGTACCTCAGGGTTGTTTTAATTTGCATTTCTCTAATCAGTGACTTTGAGTATTTTTTCATGTAACTTTAGGTAGCTTTGATTTCCTCTGAAAATGCCCTTTGTCAGTTCTTTATATATTTGAAAAATGAAGCATTTATCAGAGAAACCTGCTGTAAAAAATGTTTTTCCAGTTTCCTGCTTTCCTTATAATTTTGGCTGCATATGTTTTGTTTGTTCAAAACCTTTTAAATTGATGTAAATTTAATAATCATAATTATTCTATTAAAATATTATTATATATTTAATTATTATTATAATTTCAAAATTATCCAGTTTACATCTCATAATCCTCTCCCTAGTTTGGTCTCAAATTCTTCCCCTATTGATAGATCTGAAAGACAAAATATTTCATGCTCCCCTAATTTGCTTATGCTGTCATCCTTTATATTTAAATCATGTCTAAATCTTGGTATATAGTATGAGATGTTGGAGTTGAGAAGTCCTGGGTTCAAATTTGGCCCCAGACACTTCTTACCTATGGAACCCTGGGCAGGTCCCCAGTTGCATAGCCCTTAGGCTCCTCTGCCTTGAAACCAACACTTAGTATTGATTCCAGGGTGGAAGATAAGGTTTTTAAAATTTATTTAAAAATTTAAAAAAAGTATCCACAGGTTTTGTTAATCATTTGAACATTTTTTGAACAACCTCATTGATGATCAGAGATGCATATTAAAACAACTTGTTAGTGTTATTAGCTCATATTCATCAAATTGGCAAAAATAAAAACAAGGAAATTCATTGCTGCCAGGCTTATTGAGAAACAAATATGTTTATTTGTTGCTGGTGGAATTTTATCTTTCAGATCTATCAATAGGGGAAGAATTTGTGACCAAACTAGGGAGAGGATTATGAGATGTAAATTGGAAAGCAATATGATAATGTGTAGTAAAAATTGCAAAACTAATTAAATTTCTTGATCTAGTCACTCCATTTTTGTGTGTGTAATATATTCCAAAATATGTTTAAGAACAAAAAAAAAGCCACCTTTTGGAAGATTTTTGTTATTTGCAATGGCAAAAAAAGCTATAAATAACCTAAACAGTAAGGAAATGGTTAAATAAATTTTGGATTGTTAGTATAATGGAATAATACTATGATTTAATTAAACTTGACAAGAATGAATAATGAATCTGATAATCCAGAAGAACAGAATACCTAACATATGTGACCATGTAAGAAGAAAAATGAATGAAATTGAATGGACAAATAGCACATAGCATTAGAGGAGTAGATTAGAAATTATGTATGTTAAGGTCACTTTTAGCAATTTGCATAAGCTTAGTTACATTTCTATTTAATAAAAAAATTATAATTTTTTGTTTTTTTGGGAGGAAGATAGTTGGGCCAGAGGCATGTAGAGAACTCCCTGTATATTAATTTCCTTTGAGGATACTGTTGAATATCTGGCCTGTAACTTATAATCACAGATAGTTCTGGGGAATTTTGAATCTGGTCATATTTACAGAACTGCTGTGTGTGTCAATGGTAGGACTTGAACCCAGTTCTTTGTAACTCCAAGACCTACCCAGTATCTGCTGTCTCATATTACTAAGGTTTAGGTAAACTTGTAAACATGTAAATGAAAATATATGGTAAAACATTAAAATATATAATAAAATTGATCATAAACTCTAAAGCTTAGGACCTTTTTTTCCATTTGTCTTCCTCAAAGCTTTATAGGATGTTATATATTTTATAGCTTTTTACTTCTCGTAGCTTTATCACATTAGAATTTGTCATGTAATTAGTCATAAGAAATATGTAGGGAAATGACTAATCAGGCCATCAAGAATGTGTTTTAAGAAAAAATTTTAATAGCTAAATGCATTATTTTTATGTTAATAAATTGTAACATACAATAAAAATTATAGTTGGAGCCCTCTGCTGGTGAAAATAAAATGGATTTATCAGGAGAATTTAAAAGACTATTTTCAATAGAGTTTTATAATGTAATTAAACAACCTTTATTAAGTACTTGCAGGTATTGTGATGGACATTGGGGGACCCAAAAATAAAAGTTTCTTTTTTCCAAGGAGCTTACATTCTACTAAGGGGAAATAACATGTATTCAGCTGATTAAATGCATTTAAAGTAAATTTTGGAAGATTGGTGGGAAGTACTGAAGGGATCAGGAAAGACCTTATTAAGAGGTAACATTTAAGCATAGCCATGAAAAAGTCATATAGAATGACTTATACTAGGAACAAACATGGCTGGAACAGAGAGTGGGTAGTAAGAAATGATGAGGAAATTAATTTTAAAGAAATATGGAAAAGCCTAAGTAAAATTATGAAGAGTGATACATGTAGAACCAAGAGGACATTATATATAGTCACAGAAATATTATTTGAAGGATAACTGTGAATGTCTACTTCCAAATAAAGAACTGAGAAAGAGAAACATGCATATGTTCATACCATAGTTTTATGTACACACACACACACACACACACATATTTGTCAAATGGTATCTTCTCTAGTCAGGGTGAGGGAGGGAGATATAAGGGAGCTTTAATATAACTAATAAATTAATTTTTAAAGAAGTTTGAAGGGCAGTCATAAAATCTACTTAGAAAGTTAGATTGGAACCTGATTTTAAGTGGCTTCATATGTTGGTTGGAGGAATTATAAATTCTTTAAAAACTGGGTTTGTAAATTTTTTTAGTCTTCAATAACTATCATTATGTCTTATATTGAATAAGTGCTTCTTAAATTTTAAAAACATTTTACATTCGGAAGTTATATGATTTAGATGATAAAACCGGAAGTCAAAAAGGCTATTTAAATGCCAGTGAGTGAAAAAAATACAGATCACTTAAAGTTTCTGTGTTCTGGTTTATTCATCCATGAAATACAAATAGTTCCTACTTTTGCTTATAATTTCAGTGAGCTGAAATTGTTCTTTGAGCTGTTTGGAGAAAATAGTGATACAATGTAATTATATTATTGAGGCAAGTGTTTATCATAATAATTTTAGTGGAACTCACAAAGGACTTTATGAAACTAGTTCATATAAAACTTTGCTATTTGCTTCATTTATTATTTCTCTTGTTAAATAGCAAATAATGAAATGGTACATATAGTAACTAAATTCATGATATTTTTACTTGCTAATTGTTTAGCCTTCTAATTACAAGAATTATTTATAGCATACTAAAAGTTAAAGATTTATTCTTAAATATATATTTCATAATACAGCTTTTTACTTTTTTACTGGATTTGACAGTTGTATTAATTGCACAGTTTAATGCAATAAGATGTAAATGTTAAGCTTATTAGTCAAATGGATTTAAAGCAGAGAATATTTTAATCTTTTTCTTTCAACTTCATTTTAATAAAGAAGTTAACAATACATATGGTAACTCACATGAAAGGCTCTTTCAATGTAATTTTGTTTTTCAATAAGAAAAATATTTGTTATTTCAAAGCAAGTAGAAGAATCAGTTGATATATATTGAATTATATTTTTCAACTTTACATTGACTTAACTGTTTTTGATTCTGAAGAGAGAATAAATTTGTTCTATCCCAATATATAAAGAAAGTGTTGAAGGAAATGTGTTTTCTGATATTTTCTTTATAATTATATTTTAGATAGAGAAAAACAGTGAGCTTTTTGAGAAAAAATTTTAATTAGCCTGTTTAGGATATGTTCTAAAATTACTCATTGTTGGCTCTTAAAATGCCTTTTCTTTTTAATCTATGGAATACAGTGAATTATACTGGAATATCTTTAAATCAATTAGTAACATTTTGTGTATTTATTTCAAGCGGATTTCGGAGTATCGGCCAAAAATACAAGGACTATACAAAGAAGAGATTCTTTTATTGGCACGCCATATTGGTATGTATTCAGTTTTGTGAACTTAAAATATTTTTAATAAATAATTAGTTATTGCTAGTTTACAACCTTATTTTTCAGTTATGTTATAAAGTTAAATTTTGTCTTTCTTGTTAGGATGGCTCCAGAAGTGGTTATGTGTGAGACCTCTAAAGACAGACCCTATGATTATAAAGCTGATGTTTGGTCCTTAGGTATCACTTTGATAGAAATGGCTCAGATAGAACCTCCTCATCATGAGCTAAATCCAATGCGAGTACTGTTGAAAATTGCAAAGTCTGAACCTCCTACACTGGCACAACCTTCAAAATGGTAAAGTGTTTTAAATGTAACTTCATAAAATTTATAGGGTTTAGTTCTTCCAAAATTCAAAGGGATATTTACAGTAAAGTTCATTGGTCAGAATTTGTGTAAATTAGAAAGTAGTGATGATTTTAACTTTGTTTCTAACTCCTCAAGATGTAAAATCAGTTTCATGGAATTGTATATTTTCTTAAAAATATGGAAGAATTGAGCCCTATTTAAAATTTTTAATTTTTGTGTTATGAGAGAGTGAAATAAACATGTGCTTGACACTAGAGAAAATTTTTGAAGTGATAAGATTTTGGTTCTTTTGTCCTCATTTGAGGGTTCTAGAAGTATGTCTTAATGGGCAGCAACTTTACACCTTTCCAACGTTTCTTTCTTTTATTATAGATTTTACTATTTTAAAGAATTCTTTTAATACTTTCTTTCTAAAATAGCTTCTTCACACTCACAGAATCCTTTCTTGTAACAATGAAAAACAATTAAGCCAAACAAATCATCTCAGTAACTTTATCAGATGCCATGTAAAACATTTCACAAAATTAATAAAAAATTTCATCACAAAAAAATTCTGTAGTGAGAGAATGGAAGTGTGTATCATTATCATTAGATATATAGAGCCAAGACTGATAATTGTGTGATGCTTTATCAAGTCTCTTTTCATTCTAGTATATTCTCGACACAGCTGCTAAGGTGATTTTCTTAGAAAGCAAATATGACCATGTTACTTATCTACTTTTAAGCTCCAGTGACTCCATATTATCTCTAGGATTAAATAGAACCTCCTCTATTTTAAATTTAAAGCTTTTCACAACTTGGCCTCCATCATAATACTCATTACTTTGCCCCAACCACTCTTCTTGTTGTTCCTTATACTTCTTCTCCATTTTCTATGGTTATGCCTTTGTACTACTGGCTTTTGCCCCAGGGCTAGTCTCTGTTCTTTTCACTTTGACCTATTGAAATCCTTGGTTTCCTTTGAATACACAGCTCATATACCTCTTTATGAGGCTTTCTCTGGTCCTTTTAGCTACTGGTACCTTCCCAAGCAAAATCTGCGCTCTCTTTCTCTCTCTCTCTCTCTCTCTCTCTCTCTCTCTCTCTCTCTCTCTGTCCATATATACACACACACACACACACACACACACACACATAAATATATATATATATATATAATTTCCCTCTCTGTCTTTTCTCTTTCACACAACCACATTGAATATACATGTATCTACATATTTATATTTTTCATATTTATGTCTATGTAGGCATAAGTTGCTGTATATGTACCCTTTGAGGGCAAGGGACCACTTTTACTTTTGTTTTTGTATCCCCAGTGTCTCTCACATTGCATGAGGCATAGCAGAGTCTTAATAAATAGTTCCTTGACAAATTCACAGCTACACAATTGCTGTATTCCCTTCTAATATTGAATGTTTCTACTTTCTATCAACTTTGTCTAAGTGTGAAGTGAAACCTCTCAGAGTTAATTTTTATTTCTTTTATTACTAGTGATTTGAAGATTTTTTTCATATTGCTATTGATGGTATTTCTTTTTTTGAAAACTAACTACTTGTCTGTTTGGAAATTGCTCTTAAATTAACAAGGGAAGTAAGGCTATAGATATAGAACTGGAAGGGAAATTGGGGGTTATTTAGTTCAAAGCCTTCATTTTACAGATTAGGAAGCTGAGGCCCAGGGAAATTAAGGAATATATGTACATACCAGTGGTGGGATTAGAAATTAGGTCCTCTTAAGAACTCTTCCTTTTCTGCTTCTCATATTTATGACATTTTCCTGTATGTCTTAGCAAGTTTTTTGAGACATACAGTATGTGCAGTGGATTCATAAGTTTAAATTCCTTTTAAAGGTCTTCAAATTTTAAGGACTTCCTAAAGAAATGTTTGGAAAAGAATGTGGATGCCAGGTGGAATACTTCTCAGCTTCTGCAGGTAGGATAAAAAGTTTGGCATGAAATAGCAAATTTCATCTTCACATTTCTGTAGGGGGAAAATAATTTCATTTTCTTTGAATGTACTCTGGATAAACTTGGAAAATTCAAACTGGGTCTAGAATCAGGAAAACCTGAATTCAAATCTGTCTTTAGATACTTAATAGTTGTATGACCTTGGGCAATTCACTTAACCCTGTTTCCTCATCTGTAAAATGAACTAGAGAAGAAGATGGCAAATCACTACAGTATCTTTGCCAAGAAAACTCCAAATAGGGTCACAAAGAGTCAGACCAGACTGAAATGACTGAAAAACAACAAAAATGCTTTTGATGGTGTTATATGATCCAGCCAAATTATTTAATTGCCAGAATAGAATCATAGAATTAAAGACTTCTTATAGTTAGAAATAAACTTGGAAGCCATTTAGTCTGAAACTGTAATTTTGTAGATAAGATTGAAACTCTTGAGAGATTATGCAGTTTGCCCTCGGTAACACAGACCATTTATGACAGAACTAGGAATAATAATATCCTGGTGTTATTTGCTTTATTTGCAAGTACTTTTAGTTGTGACTGATGCAATTTTTTTCAATGACAAACAGCATCCTTTTGTTACTGTGACCTCCAACAAACCAATCCGAGAATTGATTGCAGAGGCAAAGGCTGAAGTAACAGAAGAAGTTGAAGATGGTAAAGAAGATGATGATGATGAAGAAACGGAGAATTCCCTGGTCAGTATAATAATACAAAATGCCATTTATTGAAGAATTTTCCATTATGCTAAATACCAACTATAACCTTTATTGCAAAATATCATTTTAAAGTTAATTTTTAAGGCAATTTTGTATTGATGAAAAATCTTGTTTAAAATTTGTTTTCTTAAGAAATGATGTAAAAATTTTAAGATATTTGTTGCAGTAACAGGTGGGCATAGCAGCAGTGCCTTTTACCTGTTAAATTATTAAAGTTAGAATTTTTCTAGTGACTTGATATTCCAAGGCATGTGTGATAAGGACACCTAACAGTCAATCATAAAAAATGATTTAAAATACAAACTTAGTCAGGATTCCCAAGAGTAGTGGTCTCATTGCTATTTGTTATTAATTATCTCCTACTTTTCCTTATTGGTTGAAATAAAGTTAGAGATGAAGTTAACTTTGGTATGCAATAGAAGCATTTTTAAAGCAGGTGTTACTATTTATTTCCTCATATACTTTAGTTGATTGACAGCAGAGGAGAGAATGAACAGTATAATATTACTTTGAAGTACTTTTATTTCCTACCTTCAGGCCCGATTGTGGTGACAGGTTCTCTGCTTTGTTGTGTGGTGATTTCAGTGATTCCACAAAATTCATTTTTAAGTTTATTATGAAGGGAATGACTTTTCTTTTGGATATTATCACAAGTATTATGCTTTCACAACTTATCTAGGAAAATATTTAAGTTTGAAAAAATCTAGTATCTAGTTAAAAAATACTAAGTATCTTTTACTTATTAATATCTTTTAGCCTATACCTGCTAATAAGCGTGCCTCCTCTGATCTCAGTATTGCCAGTTCTGAAGAAGATAAACTCTCACAGAATGCTTGTATTCTGGAATCTGTATCAGAAAAAACAGAACGTAGCACTGTTGGAGACAAAGCTCAAAGCAGTATAATTAATGAGAAAACTGCTGATGGTGAGCCTGAAAAAATTGTTGAGAGAAGTAATGAAGACATTACTGTTGATCATCTTGAAAATATTGTAGAGCTCCAAAATGGGATAGGATTAGTTAAGGAGAATAAGACAGAAGAGAAGGAACTCAAGGTAGAAGAGACAATAGAAGTGGAAGATGGTGTGGCGGAAGGAAATGAAGTGATGGAAAGAAAAGACATTGTTCTACCTATCACCTCCAAAATAAGTGCTGATCTAAAACCTGAGAAAGATCAGGATCAGGAAGAGCATCAGATGTCGGAAAATGAGAGAATAAAAACAATTGGCATTAAAGATGCTGCTGACGATATAACAGAATCGGTTTCTGAAGAGACTGGAGAAAAAGAAGAAAATGTAAGAGAAGTAGACATTCAGGGAACTGAAAGTGAAGTTAGACTTAAAATAGAAGTACAGGATAAAATAGAAGAGACTGAACTCACCAAAGGTGAGGTGGATGACACAGAGACAGTGGAAACGGGGGAAGTACTAGATCTAGACCTGAAGGCAGTTGAAAACAATGCTAAGGAATCTCATAATGATGATGAAAATGAAATGACTGAATTAAATAAAAAACTAAAACAAATTAAGCTTGATGTTGATCCTCAGGTTAGTGGTATTGAGGAAACTCAGGTATCTAGGATAGATAAAACAAATGTTACAGATCAGATATCTATGGAAGGCAAAAATGAGATTATATATGTTATGAACAGAAGTGAGGACCATTTAATCAATAGTTCAGGGGACATTTTAGTTACTGGTGAGAAACCAATAACATATGAAATTGAAGAAATTAAGGAAACAAACAGCACTGAAGAACTAGAGGTCCAAAACACAGTGATACATACTGGAGAAAAGTCAGTAGAAAGTAAAACTCAGGATATTCATCAACCTCTGCTAGACATAGAACAAACAGAATTTCCAAGTGAAATACCCACTAAAATTGAACCTCAAGTTATTGTACCTTCACAACCCAGTGAACCTCAATCTATTCTCATACCCAGTATTAACATTAACTCTGAAGAGACAAAAGAAAAAGGGGAAATGGGTACACCATCCCAAGTTGAAACTTCACTACATTCAGAACCTGAGAATCAAAAGGAAAATGATACTGATTCAGGCACCGGTTCCACGGCTGATAATAGCAGCATTGATTTGAATTTATCCATCTCTAGCTTTTTAAGCAAAAACAAAGACACTGGATCAATATCTTTACAAGTAAGTACATTCAATTATTTGTTTAGCAGATATTTGGTCTTTCACAGCTAAGATAGGAATTTAATTTCTTTTTAATGTACAATTGATAGTTTTAAAATGTTTCATTGTTGTCCTTTGCTTTCATATTACCTTTTAAAACTATATCTCTTGCTTGTCACCTGCTCATTTCTGATAATAAAGAATAAAAAAGAAAAAAAAAGGAGTAAAAAACACAAGCAAAATTGAACAGTTTATCATTTGAATCTGACGGCATATGTAGTGTTTTGTACCCGTAGTTTCCCCAGCCCTGCAAAGAAATGAAAAGTTCTTATTAGAACTGAAGTCTTCATTGTTGTTGAGACGTTTCAGTTGTGTCCTACTCGTTGTGACCTGATTTGGGATTTTCTTGGCAAAGATACTAGAATGCTTTGCCATTTCCTTCTGCAGCTCATTTTATTGATGAAGAGACTAAGACAAACAGGGTTAAGTAACTTCCCCTTTACTGGGGTCATACAGCTAGTAAGTATCTGAGGCCAGATTTGAACTCAGTTTCTTCTAACTCCAGACTCAGCGCTCTATCCACTGTATCCTTAGATGTCCTAACAAATAACAATTGTTATATGTAGTCATATGTGAACTAAAATCTTTGATAAAAAGAAATTAAACGAATTGAAGGATATTCTAGCTAAGACTTTATATTTGGTGGCCAAACCTTATCTAACAATTTTTAAAAGTAGTACATTTTCTTAGCCCTAGGACCCAGGACTCCCCTTTTTGTACTATCCTGTTCTTTCTTCCTGTGATACCACTTTTGGCCTTGGTCTATACTTTCTCTTCTAACTTAAGGAATATAGTGATAATAGGTCTTTTTTAAATTTTTAAATTTTTTAAACCTCTGTCATTGTCTCTTAGTCTAGAGCAGTGATGGGCAAACTACAGTCTGTGGGCCAGATGCAGCCCCCTGAAATGTTCTATCCTGCAGTGACATTATTCCTAATCTGACGAATACAATGAGTAGGATACAATACAATGAAACTTCAAAAGAGTTGCTTTAGAAACAGTTGACAGATGAGCATTTCCTTTCCTTTGGCCCCTTCCTTAAAAAGTTTGCCCATCACTGGTCTAGAGCATCCTGGATCCTTAGGATTGCAGGAGGTAGATGAGGAGATAGGGAGCAGAGAGCCTCTCTCACTCACTCTATACATACATATATACAGACATAATTTCCTGCATCAATCTCTTCAGGTTTCTAATGAAAGGTGAGAAGTCAAGGATATGGGAACAAATGATTTCATAATAGGAATGATGTATTGGGAGCACAAGAATTTTTACTTTGGGGTATATATTAAATTATCTTCATTATTAGTGTTATTTAATTATGATTGTAGCAGACTTAGATGTTACTTTTAAATAATGATACTGATTCCAAAAGCCACATGTACAAATTAATGCCATATCTCTATAGTTGCATAGTATAGGTTAATTTTTGTACTTTCTTACTAATGCAACCACTTAAGGAACTGAGGTTTATCATTTGTTACTCATACTAGCAACTTAGAAAAATTGCAATGAACTTTGTTCACTGTCCACCAGATTTGTACTATTCAGTGCTTATTAAACAATAATGAAATCTGTTATTCAGGAAACAAGAAGACATAAAAAAACGTTGAAGAAAACAAGAAAATTTGTTGTTGATGGTGTAGAAGTGAGTGTGACAACTTCAAAAATAGTTACAGATAGTGATTCAAAAACTGAAGAATTAAGGTTCCTTCGGTGAGTATAAAATGTTAAGATTAATGCACAAAGGGCTTTGTATATTTCTGAATTTCAAAAAATTTCAACTATAACAGATTTTGAATAGTAATACAAGGGGTCAATGTGATACAAGGGGTCAGTCTTATTTTTTCTGTTTGGAAAAGCTATTAATGAGTTTAATTTATTAAATTCTTGCCATTGTCTTATATAAAATTGATTTTACCCTTTATTTTATTATGTCTTTACTATTCTTTCAATCATTATATTTTGACCAGACGACAGGAGCTTCGAGAATTAAGATTTCTCCAGAAAGAGGAACAAAGAGCCCAGCAGCAGCTCAACAACAAATTACAGCAACAACGGGAACAAATTTTCAGGCGATTTGAACAAGAAATGATGGTGAGCTTTTGAATTTTGTAACAATTTTTAAAAAAGATAATTCAGTGATTCTAGAAAATACCTTTTTGATAGAACAGATTTAGGATTCCAGTGTTTCTGCCAGTTTCCGTGATTACATATTATAACTTTTGCTACATTTCTAGCGTATTCTACCATCATTCCTGCCCCCTCCCCCCCCCAATTATGAGGATTCTGAACTTCACATCTCATTTAAACTTGTTTTGTCTCTGGCATTCTGATTTTGACCTGCTCAGAGGTATTTGGCATGTGATTAAGTCACAACTTGTGCTTTATAATGTTCAAGCAGTGTCTCTAAAGAAGTTTTCAGTGTTATAGCACTAGAGTTCATTGTTCTAAAACAAGATTTTTACTGTTAATCTAGAGAAAAATCACACATTAATTTCCATTGTATTTATTTAATTTTTGTATTTTCTCTAAAGTTGCAAAATTATTAATGTTGTATGATAGAATTCAGTTTTCTAGTGTTGATTGTATTAGTTTGGAGTTAGAAACATTTTCATTTGGGGTGTTATCTCTCTTTAAAAATATTCTCTAATTGTAGTTTTTAAGATCTAGTCCTTTTACTGAAACTATGAGATAGAAGTCCTATGTTTTCTAGTCATTCTTTTCTTTAGATAAAGATTCAAATCCATGTAGAAATTTGTTTTGTTTTGGTTGTAATTTCAGAATAAAGTTAAAATATTTTCTTATTGCTCTTTTACTTAGTATTTGTAACCTTCTTGAAGTATGCTGAGGATTTTGAGGGGGTGAAGTAAGCATCAAAATTTACATTTATAAAGTCACTGGGCAGTTTTTGGTGTTGAGCATAATTTCATTTCCCTAGAGTTTTTTATATTAAAAATTCTGAAAAATTACTGCTATCTTATTTTCATAATTTGACAAATGTGCAATATTCATTTTTTCTAAATGTGTTCCTTTCTTATCTCCATTTCTTTGAGGAGAAATTTTAGTATAATGCCTTTTCCAAATACTTTTATGCCTAATTCCATAATTACTTGTTTAATTTGAAGTAGTATTTTCTTAGGAGTTGTAACTTTATCATCTTTAATTCAAAGATTTAAGATATTCAAAGATTCAAATATAAGATATTTCAGAGATCTTGGGCCTGTGTTTATTTTGAGCATTTAGTCAGTTTGTAAGTAAATAGAGAAGTTAAAATGATTGCATTATTTTAAAATAGACTGGCTAGGTGAATTTTGTCTTATCGATATTTTTATTGACTAATAATTTATATCTCCAACTTTCCTTTAATACTTATCACTGGCTTTTTTTTTTTTAGTACATTGCTATTTTAGCTATTTGTTAACCTCTTATAAAAGAGTTTCGTAATAAATTGCAAAGCTAAGCATGTATATAGGACCTGGTCCTGGACAATTGAACTGTTTAATTTCATAAAGCAGTAAGCCAGGGTCACTGCTTGGACCTTTGCCTGATTGCCATGTATTCTGGGTGAAATGTTCAAAACTGCAAAGATGTAATTGAAAAAAGAAGTTATTTAAAAGTGTTATAATTATCCATGGGATTCAATATTTTGTAGAGTAAGAAGCGACAATATGACCAAGAGATTGAAAACCTAGAAAAACAACAGAAGCAGACAATAGAACGCCTAGAACAAGAACATACAAATCGCTTGCGAGATGAAGCCAAACGTATTAAAGGAGAACAAGAGAAGGAACTGTCCAAATTTCAGAACATGCTGAAAAACCGAAAGAAAGAGGTAAAAATGCCAGTGTTTTGATTTGCTAATGCAATTATTTGGAAGCTTTTCACATAATAGAATTATGCATAGAATTTAAACCATATTTGAAAACTTTTGAAGAATTTAGTTTTTTAAAAATGAAAGTATATGACTATGATGACAGTCTTCACAGGTTTAGTAATGGCTACGAATATTCTGTCTTTCTTGACTTTTTTTTTCCCTCTCTTGATTAACTTGATTCCTTTTCTTTTTTGAAAGGAAATCTATAGATGCTAATATTCCTAGATACTCTCAGATACTTTTATTTTTCATTGAGGTGTTCATTATGTACTTTCATGTCAGAAGATTTCACCTTTATGTAATATGTGAGGTCTGGCATGTTGATTATAACTAGTTCTGGAGATTTGAATGAAAAGCTTTATTTGACTTCAGTTAAACATTTTAGCCAAAATACCTAGTTGATCTACTTTTTCTTTTTGATAAAATGATGAAGAAAATGTTCATATTGCTGCATATTAAAGACTTGATTTTAAACTAAACAAAGCCAGATAGCTTGGAGAAAATTTTGTCAATTTTGTGTTTAAAACATTAATTTATATTGTTGCGTATTAAAGAAATTGTTATATACTGAGTAACAATACATATGTACATTTTTGGGTACATAATATCTTCTTACAAACTTCATGTATTTTAAGTTATTTTAATAAGAGACTTTTAAAATCTAAAATATTATTTCTACATTGATGCTTGTTTATTTCACTTAAGCCTGTTTATAAAAGTCAATGTATTACTGTGGGGTTTATGAGTTATTGAAAATATTTGGTTCAACATTGTATATATTTTTTAACAATTTTGTTATATGTATTTTTCCTTTTTCTTGTTGCTAAACTTCTTGCATTTGGGGAGTTTCTTCCTTTTGTTGGTGATTGGGTCTTAGGGAAAAATGTTGGGGAATTTAAAATATACCTTTGTTAAATCAGTAGCATGTGGTGATTTAGAGTCTGTTTTCTGTGGGTGCTTTTATATATGATCATTTAGTTTTCAAAACGATATGACAGATTTATGGTCAGAAGGCGTACACATCTCGGACTCTGAAATGATTACATGAAGGGGCTAAAAAGATACAGAATCAATTAATGATTATTAACCTACTGGTATACTGAATCACGTGTCTTAACAATCTTGTCAATTTCTTAAATAGTGCTAATATTTAGTAGTTTTTCATTTGCCTATTTTGTTATGTTTGACTTGAGTGTATAGCATCCAAATTATTTTAAATAATAGGATTATTGGTTGTTTTTGCACAAAAATCAACTGCTGTGCTGATTTTTAAAGCACTTGTTAAAAAAATGAAGTAGATTACTCTCAAGATTTGATATCTTTTTCAGATTTGCTAAATGGATTTGTTAGAAATTATTCCTTTGTAATTCTCAAGCCAGACATGACATTTAGTATATTTATAAATGGCAACATATCTTTCTTTTAATTTTCCAAATTGTATTAAGAAACATACTTCTTATTTTCTGACTATTTCAAGAGAATCAGTTGAAATTAACACTTCTAGTGTAGCTTCAATACTGAAGTTGATAATTTTATCAACTGATTGTCTTTGAAAACATAATCAAGAAAGAAGATGGTATATAGGAATGATTGAGCACTTAGTTAACTTTTATTTGATATAAAGTTCCTCTTTGCACTTAAGGTGAAGCATGCTCTCTATCCTTTCCTTTATTTTTTTGCCAAACTAACCTCTTTGCTAATGCATGCCAAAAGGGAGCTTTGTGTAACTACTTTTATAATTGACTTTTAGCTTATATGCTCACATAACTGCTTGCTGTGGAGAAAGTATTATTTCCCCACCTCCTGCATGCTTATACACTGTAGGTTATAAATGAAGTGGAGAAAGCACCCAAAGAGCTGAGAAAAGAGCTCATGAAACGCAGGAAAGAGGAGCTTGCACAAACCCAGCATGCTCAGGTAACAGCAGCAGCTTAATGCTACTAAAAACAGAAAGCAGTGTTATTCACAGCCTAATGAACTTGTTTGTGAAGGGATACATTTTAACTGCCACTAATATTTTATATTGATTTGTCCCTAGGATATTTTATTATGCAAAAGTTGATGCTGATATTTAGATTTAAGTTGATAATGTGAAATTGTGTTTAATAGTTGGAATATCACTAAGAAAAGACAATTTTTGGAAATTTACAAGCTGCCAAATAATTACACATATGTGATCTGTATATTAAATATCCTAGAAACTTAGTATACAGTCAGTAATTCTTTCAAAGAATACTTATGGTTATACAATAGAAAATATATATGAAGCTTGAATCTTTGAAATTATATCTATAAAAATGTCTTTGTTTCTCTACAGTTTTCTCAAAATCCAAGCAATATTAGAAAGTGTATCAAGTTTCTGTTTTCAGCTTGACCAAGCAAGCAGTTCTTAAGCTTAGACTAAATCTCAATATGCTGTTCCTCTGTTATGCCGAATATAAAGTGTAAGTAATCTTGTAGTCAAGAAGAGAAACACTGCTTTCTCTGCAAAAAGTGAAGAAATTAAGACCTCTTGCTCTAGGTTTTACCTAGTGATAAGGCTGGGCTGACTTAGATAGGTCATTTCTTTAATTATGCCTGCCTTCTGTTTAGAAGTAAAGGTAGAGAAATTAGTCTTAAGAGTCATAGAATCATAGAGTTGGAAGGACCTCATCAGCCATCATTTGCCTAATATATAAATTCCCAAGAATGAGAATAGTCATTCTTCAGTTTTCAGAGATATTCAAAGAAAGAAGAGGTGTATAATTTAAAAATCATTTAAATGTGTCTTATCTGAGTCAACTATCTTAGTGCAAAATGTCTAGGACAGAACTGTTCATTCAGTCCAATGCTAAGAAAAGAACACTAGAACTCGATATTACTTCCCAAATAGCTCACTCAAGTAGTATTGCATACTACTCTAAGTGACAAAAAGGTGCTAATTAATTACAGATTTGATGGTTATACAGTACCTTTTACATCTGTAATTTAGCTTTCAGTTTCCATTAAAAATTAACTACATTGGGATGCTATAAATTATAATCATTGACTCATATTTTACATCGAGCTCAGAAAAGCAGCCATTACAAGGCACAGCAAGCAGAAACATACATCAACATTAAAAGGGTTAGTGTTGGATACAAATATAACTTTTCATATTATATGTATTATAGTATAGTATAGTATATTATACTATATTATACAATATTATATTACAATTAGCAAACATTTCTTCCTTTGCCCAGCAATAGTTAGGCATAGAAGTGTAAAAATCATAGAGCAGAAAGGATTTGAAGGATCAAGATGTTGAACTCCCTCATTGTACTGATGAGGAAACTGAGATCTAGTGAAGTTAAATAATTTTCCCAAGACCACATGAAATCCTTCATTTGTATTGCTGATACATTTTCAGGGGATTTTCTTCTTTAATGTTCTCACATAGGAGTTGAATTGTATTCTGATTCACAGGGTGTTGCTCAGGTTATGATTCAGTCTTTTCAGTTGTCATCTTGTACACTCTTCAACGCCCAAATGCAGGATGTAAGTCCCAAAAACCTGAAGGGTGACTTCGCCTTAATTTTTTTATCCCTTTTTCTTTGACTCACATGTGCTTTCAACTGATTTCACTATTGGTTTCCATAGTGAAAATCAAGAAGAATTATATTTAATAATACTTATATTAGTAATCGGTTTTTCAGAATGCTTTGATATACATTTGAGCTTTATGACAACCTTATATCAGGGAAGTGTTCATTATTCCTATTTTAAAGTTGAACAAACTGAGGCATGGTTAATTAATAAACATTAATCACCTACTCTGTCTCAGGCACTGTTCTAAATTTATGCTAGATACAAAAAAACCCTTAAAATCATGTAAAAAATAAGTCCCTCAGCTGAGACTTGAAAATAACCCCCCTGTTTCCTAGTTCATTGTGCTTGACACTACTCTATTCTGTCTCAGGTTTACCTGCTTATTAATGATTTGTCTTTAAAAAAAGGGAAAATATGTACATGTTAAATATATGAATTATGCACATGTGAGCAGTTGGGTGCTGTGGCTATTTTTTCTTTGTGTGAAGTGACATTTTGTGTTCTATATTTTAAAAATATGAGTGTGATCAGAAAAGCCAGTGTAAAATGACATCTTTAATCCATTTATCTCCACTTCCTGTTTAGTCATACAGTAGTCTAAATTATAATTTATCCATATGACAAATGCAAATTAGCTGTGCAATAACATCTAAACTATTTTTTTTCTCACAGCCTCCAGAGAAAGCTTATCAATTAATTTGGCCCCACTGTATTTATTTTTGATGTTTGATTTTTGTAACTGAAGTGAATGAAGTTTGATTTTTCAGAAACCAAAGTTTATCTTTTATTTTTCAGTTTTAGGGCTCCTATTTAGAATTTTTCAACAGAATAAGCAAAGTATGGATGCTTTTAAGAGAGAGGAAAATTATGAATCCCTGTTACTTTTCTGATCATAACCATATATTTTAGTCTTGTACTTCGGTACAAAGTGCTTGGAAGAAATTGTTACAATTTCCCTTTTTGTCAATATATTTGAGTATCTTGTATTTTTAATTTCTTAGGCTTTTCTTTCAATGTAAGGAAAAATAATATTATTAAGGACAGGCCCAATTTTTTGTACTGAGATTATTTTTAAACTACAATTTATTTTGCAGTTTTAATGTGTCAATACTTCTCTTTTCTTCATTGGTATTATATGAAAGTCACTAACTAGAGATTCTTTAGTTGCCATCTTTCTTGTTATTCCCTATTCTTGTTAATCCATCTGCCTTTGAAAGTTAACTTATTCTTAGACTCTGTAGAGATTGTCTTTTTGTTATATAAGAAACAGTCCTCTTTCAGTTATTATTAAGAGTAGTGGGTAAATTATATATTCTGCTTGAAAATACATTGATTCCTTCTTCCTTTCTATCCTTTTTGTTTTCAAAGTTGTCTTTACATTTGAGAACCAACTTTGGGTACTTCATTAAACTAATTCCTCTATAATACTATATTTTCATCTTCCTTGATTCCCAGAAGAACCTTTCAGTGTTGGATGAATTATACTTCAGGGTTTTACCTAGATAAGCAAGTTTGTAAATAGATAAAAACTGCTGTTTTGCATTTTATTGGACAGTTACATGCTTTATAATTGACTTGCATTCCTAATCCAGGATCCAAATGTACATTATGAACATTAATTTATTTCTGACAAATTTATTGGTAAGGGACTAAATCTCCATTTTTACTGATAAAACTTGAGTAACAGATAAGTCAGGTGAGCTATTGTAGATAATTCAGTGAGTCCTCACAGTGGAAAATATGACTCATGATTCCTAACTTTATGGTAAAGTTTGAAATTATTTTTGTTAAAAATTACATGTGTAAAATATTTTAATATATATTATTTAATACAAAGAGAGAAAAGTTGCATTGTTATTTACCATAGTCTTATTATTGTTAATTGACTTTATAAATGATTTTTTTTCAAAGAATTTCCTAACCAAAGTAAAACTTTAGTTTCTCCTATTGGTAGGATGCATGTTAATCATAGTTACACTTATCGATCATGTCTCCTAGTGTGATAACGTTTTTTGTAACTTATCTTCCCTTTAGACACTTGAATTGACAGAAGTCCACTTTGAAAGGCAGGGTGTTATATTATTGGGAATCTCTCATAATCAGAAAATCCTTTCTTTTATTAAAGTTATATTATTTCATTTCTTTGGTCTAAAATCTTTATTTCCTCAATTTTTCTCCATGTGGCGTCATCCCTACATCCTTTATCATGTTGATTGCTTTTCCTTGGACACTCTAGTTTTTGAATTTCCCTTTTAAAATATGGTACTTAGAACTGAATACAACTGTAGTTTAACACTGAATAAAGAGGAACTGTCATCTCCTTTGGGCTGCTATGTAGAATAGAGGATAGGGTGCTGGGCCTGGAGACAGGAAGACTCTTCTTTCTGAGATCAAGTCTAGTCTCAGACACTAGCTGTATGACCCTCAGCAAGTCACTAAACATGATTGCTTCAGTTTCCTCACCTGTAAAATGACCTGGAGAAGGAAATGACAAACCACTCCATTATATTTGCAAAGAAAACCCCAAATGGGGACACAGAGTCAGACATAACTAAAGCAGTTAAACAGCAATAATCATTTCCTTTAATTTAGACATATGTTTGCAAAGTCTAAGATAGAATTCATTAAAAAATTTTTTTTAAGTAGCTGTGATACACTTTTGACTCCTGTAGTGTTTATTTTCAAGCAAAATCTCTTAAGATTTATTTATATATTAATTGTTTTTGAGCCATATCTTTCCCATCATATACTGGTAGAGTCTAATTTTTAACTTGAATTTGTAACTTCACTTTTATCTCTCTTGATTGTAATGTATTCTAGTGTATTGTGTCATTCATTATATTAGCTAATAATACCTTTTCTAGTTTTATGTTGTTGGTAATTTTGATAGGTTTGTCTTCTCTCTGTCCAAAACATCGATGAAAATGTTCTAACAGAAGGACAAAAAGTGACCTTTGGCATGCCCATAGAGAATCCCTCCATGTTGACAGTAATTCTGTTAATAAGCATGTCTACGTGGAGACCTAAATACAAATAGATAAACAGAGAGACAACTTACTTTCTTGTCTGTAAGTAGTTGATCATATGAATTTTTCCATATTTTAAAAAGCTAAAAGGGTTTATTTCAGTCAGTCAGTAAACATCTATGTGCCAGGCACTCTGCTAAGCACAAAGGACACAAACATGAAAAAAGAAAACAGTCCCTACACTCAAGGAGCTTACAATGTAAAGGGGGAGGAAACCCCCCAAAAAGAAGCTTAAAAGTGGGAGTAAAGAGTAGAGAAGATACCTAAATCAGAGACAGGGGGAAGCCAGAGAATTCCCAAAGTAATGGAACCAGGTAAGTAATAAGGAGATATTGGAGCTGAGTTTCTTTCCTTAAATGGAGATTTTAGAGTTCATAGTCCTAATCTCCAGTTAGAGAGGCAGAAGATGGTGATGAGATTAAGTAAAGGCTGATGGGATCTTGTAGAATTATTCTAGACCAGTGATGGGCAAATTTTTTAAAGAGGGGGCCAAAGGAAAGGAAATGCTCCTCTGTCAGTCTGTTTATAAGGCAACTCTTTTGAAGTTTCATTGTATTGTATCCTACTCATTGTATTTATCAGATTAGGAATAATGTTGGGTGGCCAGATAGAACATTTCAGGGGGCTGCATGTGGCCCGCTGGCCATAGATTGCCCATTACTATTCTAGGTAATTTGAAAAATCAGACAGAATTATTCTGCTTTCTGGCTAATACAAGACTGTGATGTTAGTCATGAGAAATTGAGTTGATTTACAAGCTTTTACTTTTTACCGATATGATTGTACATGTATTTTATGTTAATTCCAATTATAAAGTTGAGATCAGAGCAAAATAAATACTAAGTATCGGTTCTAATTGGGATTAAGTGACTTGCCCAGAGTCACACATCTAAGAAGCATCAGGTCAGATTTGAACCAAGGACCTCCCATCCCCAGCCCTGGCTCTCTAACCACCAAGCCACTTAGCTGCCCCCATTTTCTGCTACTTTTAGCTATTTTAAAAA
Source organism: Gracilinanus agilis (assembly GCF_016433145.1). Classification (NCBI taxonomy): domain Eukaryota; kingdom Metazoa; phylum Chordata; class Mammalia; order Didelphimorphia; family Didelphidae; genus Gracilinanus; species Gracilinanus agilis. The sequence continues at coordinate 614,792,987 of NC_058131.1, forward strand.
TTATAGGTAATCTTAAGTCATTAAAAAAGTTACGTATTTAAAAAATTATTTGTTTTAAAACACAGGGACTTTTTTATTCTTTTTTTTCCAGTTCCAAATTCTTTCCTTCCTCCTCTCCTCCTCATTTCATTGAGAAGACAAAAAGACCAAAATTCGTTATAAATACCTATAGTCATAGAAAACAAATTTCCACAGTAGCCATGTCTGCATCCTCCACCCCTTCAAAAAAAGGCAAGAAAGAAATATGCTTCATTTTACACTCGTCAATTTTCTGTCTGGAGGTGGCTAGCGTGTTTATCATGGGTCCTTTGGAATTATGGTAGGCCATTGTGTTGATCAGTTTTTCACAGTTTGAAGTATTGCTGTAACTGTGTAGATTGTTCTCAGAGTTCTGCTCACTTCACTTTGTATCAGTTGATATTTCCAGATTTATCTGAAACCATCCTTTTCATATCGCAAAATACTATTTGATCCTCTTCATAAACTTTAATTTCTTTAGCCATTCCCCAGTTGATGGGCACCTATTAAGTTTTCAGTTCTTTGCTAATACAAAAAGAGCTGCTATCAGTGCTTTTGTACTAATGGGTTCTTTTCCTCTTTGATTTCTTTGGGGATTTAGACCTGATAGTAGCATTGTTGAATCAAAAGGTATGCACAGTTTAACAGCTTTTTTGATCTTCCAAATTGCTTTCCAGCATGGTTAGATTAGTTCACAATTCCAACAGAGTGCATTAGTGTTCCAATTTTCCCACATCCCCTCTATCATTTGTCATTTTTTGTCATTTTAGCCAATCTGATGGGTGTGTGAGGTGGTAACTCATGAGGTTTGGTACCTTCTGTCTTAAAATCATACTGTGTATTGTTTACAAGGCAGAAGAGCTGTAAGGGCTAGGCAGTGGAGGTTATGTGACTTGCCCAGTGTCTCACAGTTAGAGAGTGTCTGAAGCCAGATTTGAATGCAGGACCTCCTATCTCTAGGTCTGGTACTCTATCCACTGATATAACTAATGGCCCTCTCAGAGTTGTTTTAATATGCATTTCTCTATCATTGATTTAGACCATTTTTATCTGACTAATGATAGTTTTCCAACATATTCTTGTAATATTGACTCGATTTTCTACGTACTTTAGAAATCAGACCTTTGTCAGAAAACTTGCTGTAAGACTCTCCCTCTTCTGGTTCCTGCTTTTCTTTTAATTTCAGCTGCTTAGGTTATGTTTGTGCAAACCTTTTTAATTTTATGCAATCAAAATTACCCATTTTGCCTCCTGTGAACCTCTCTTATCTCTTGTTTGGTCAGGAACTCTTATTCTATCCATACATCTGACAAATAAATTTTCCCCTGTTCCACTAGTTTGCTTATGATATTACCCTTTATTTTTAAGTTATGGACTTATTTTGAGTTTATTTTAATATACAGTGTAAAATGTTGGTACATGCTTAGTTTCTGCCAGTCTCCTTTACAGTTTTCCCAATAGTTTTTGTTACATAGTGAATTATTTCCCTAATGGCTGGTTTTATCAATCCTAAAGCGTTTTTTAAAAATTCCTCTTAACAGTTCATTAAGTTAAATAGAGGGAATTCTCTGCCTCAGAATTCCCATAGGAAGGCAGATTTAGAATTCTCTAGTGAACTTTTTCTTGACTTTCTTTCCTCAGGGCTGGTGTAGTTTTTACTGAAACTCAGTGAATCTAAATTGTAGTTCATATCTGTTCTCATGTGGACTTGTGTGTTTGTGTGTGTGAGTGTGTGAGGTAAAGGATCATTGGCTGACTTAATTTACCTCAACTTTTTTGAGTATCTAGCATACTAGTTTGTTAGTCAACCTAACAGGTCTGTAAATCTACATGATACTATAATTTAGCACAACTTGCTTAAGAATAAATCTAGGCATTTAGAGTCCTAAGAGCCCAAACCTATAGTAATATGGTTACAATGCTTTTTTTTGTTGGTTGAGGGCTAGTAACCCTTTAATCTTAATCCTTCATAATTCTTTAGGAATTATGTGGTGGGCCTCAAATCATCATCCTTGGCACATATCTAAATGATCTCCATCAATAAAAGACTGATCTCTTCATATAATTATTTTCTTGCTAAATGTTGCTTTCTCAGGGAAAAGTTGAAAATTAGGTCTTTTAAAAAATTAGATATGTAAAACAACTTAACTAAGAGGCATTAGATCTTAAAAAAATTTTTTTGTAGTGTACTCTGGATGCTTTATTTCTGGAAGCAAGATATTAGTATAATAGTTCAGTCTGTAATTACTGGTGTGTTTGTATATTTCTAGTGTGTGTGTTGTTCTTAGTTTTGAGTTTAGAATGCTATATGCATTATATTACCATTTTATTTTTCTTTTTGATTATCCAAAAATTGGATAATTAGCACATTTTTAAAATATTGAGTATATTATTTTGGGGGATTTGTATGATAATGATCTGGATCTCTTGTTATCATTAAAATATATAAATGTACTGTTATATTCACAAAATACTTGTTAATAGACTTTTGTATCTGATAGGAACAAGAATTTGTTCAGAAGCAACAACAGGAATTAGATGGATCATTGAAAAAAATCATCCAGCAGCAGAAAGCAGAGTTAGCTAATATTGAGCGAGAATGCCTCAATAACAAACAGCAGCTCATGAGAGGTATGTAGAAATATGCAGCTTCTATATGTAAAAATAGAAGCAATAACAATATTGAAAATAGTTTATGGAGTCGGTAAATCAATATTTTTCTTTTCAGGGAGAAGAAAGGATAAAATAGAAAAAAGTAGTAGAGAGGAATGGAGAACCTTTTTTAAAAGAAAATTTTTTATGCAAATTGAAAACTTAAGATGAAAAATTAGCTTCCTTAAAGTTTCTTTTATCTGCTTATCAGCTAAGTCAGTGATTCCCAAAGTGGGCGCCATGGTGATGGCCACAAGTACATTTGGGGGCAGTGAATAACTGTAGGGGGCGGTGATAGTATATGACAGGGGCACTAAGTAATATTTTTTCTGGAAAGGGGGTGGTAGGCCAAAAAAGTTTGGGAACCACTGAGCTAAGTACAGCCAGAAGCTCTCATTAGTGGCATTAGATTCTCTTAATATCTATATACCTTTGAATATACTTCATGAATATATAATGGGATGGAAATTTAAAAAAATACTCATTTCCTCCAAACATTTAGCTGTTATACATTCTTTCTCATTATTATCTAGATGGAATTTTGGAGAGTGTTATTAGTTAACTGTAAATATAAAATTAGAACAGGATGGAAAGAAGTAATAAATTGCTAATACCTATACAACTTATAATTTTTCATTTGTACTTTCAAATTTAAGTATACATAAACTACTGGATAGAGAATACACATTTTAGGTGGATATTAAAACAACAAAGTAAGAATATGTTAGAAAAGAACAAAAGGATTTTTTAAATTAAATGCTTACATTCTATTTGTAAAGGACAGCAGTCAATAAATTCATTAATAGTGTAAAGAGATTACATTCTCCCACACTGACATATGTACACACACACACACATTCTCTAAACATAAACACAGCTTAAATTCATAAATGCCTCTTTTGCTTTAAGACTAAAGTTCTATTAAAAATCACAATGGGAATTTAATTATTTGATGCAACTACTAATCTAGTATTTTTCCAACAAACACAAGTATTTATATTATAGAACTCAGGTTATAGTTAGTAGACATCCATTAATATACAACTGAACATTACACCAAAAATGGTTCTGAATACAAAATTTCTTTTAATTTTGGTGACTCCTGATTTCATGGTACATATTACAAAAATTTTTTTTATGAAAACAGGTTTTAAATATTAGAAAGAAATGGTAAAAAATTATTTAATAAAACGATTGAGTTTTCATGTAGGGCTGAAGCACTTAAAACTGACCCCAACCATCAATAGACAGTTAAATTGCAAGGAAACTAGAGAATTCCTTTCTTCCCAAAAGGCTATTTTTGAAAATTGTTTTCCTTTTCCAGCTCGTGAAGCTGCTATTTGGGAACTTGAGGAACGACACTTACAAGAAAAGCATCAGTTGCTTAAACAACAACTCAAGGATCAGTACTTCATGCAAAGACATCAACTACTTAAGCGCCATGAAAAGGTTAATGAAAAGACACATGTCCCCTTTCTTCCTTTATGGTATTTGAAGGGCTTTTGAATATAACTAAAGGGAAAAGGGAAAGGAACAAGCATTTATTAAGTCCCTACTATGGACCAGGTATTGTGCTAAATGTATTACAAATATTTTCTCATTTGATCCTCACAATAAATCTGAGAGGTAAGTACTGTTGTTATAATCCCATTTTACAATTGAGGAAACTGTATAGGGTCACAAAGTTAATAAGTATTTGAGGCTGGATTCAACTTGGCTTCAAATTCAGCTTAGGGTATTTTTTTTTTTTTTTTTTGTGGTTGGGGTGAGGGTGAGGATTTTATTTTTTACATTTATATTGATATCTTTTGTTTTTGCATCACCTTAATTTCCAACTATAACCTTTCCTCCTTCTCTACCTATTGAGCTGTCCTTTCTAACCAAGAATGAGGAAAAAAAGTTAACAAAACCAAGTAGCATAATTAGGACCAGGCTTTATCATTTTAATTACATTACAACTGGTTTAGCTTTTTCTTTTCGTTTTGACTATTCTTGTAATTTCTAATTCTGCTTACTTCATACTTTATGATTTCTTAAAAATTCTTCTTTGAGTTCTTTGAATTGATTATTATTATTTGTACCTACTTAGGTATTCTAAATGCCACATTGTCTTTTGTTCTTACTATCTTTTATCCTAACACATTTTTTTAAAGAATTATGGAGTAGTTAACTATATCCTGATCATGGTTGTAAAACTAATAAAAGCAGGTAATTGAAACATATAGTTGCATTTATGAAATATCTTCATTTTGCTTCCTCATAGTAGTTTCTTAGACCCTATATTTCAAATATTAAAAATGAAGTTTTTACTTAGATCTTATTAGAAAGAGAATTTCAAAAATTAGTTTATTATGCACTTAATTTTAAACAACAGAAAGATAAAACAAACATCTACTTATAATTATTTTTACTTAAAGCACATTAACTACATTTTTGTAGTAAATTAAATTATTGTGTGTCTGATTTTTGATGGTAATTGAGGAAGAAAACAAAGACTTGTCTTTAAAGATTTCAGTTTGTTGAAAAAACTACATTTTTGAATGAGTTAAAAGGAAAGCAAGGGCAGGTTGGTAAAGAAATGAAGGAAGAGTTAAGTATTTTTCATTTCATTCTAAAAAATACAAGATTTTGTAGAAGAAAAACTTGGTCTTTCATATTTCTTAAGCATCTATTGCATGGAGGACTTTTAGTTAAATAGGCAGATTTTCTGGTATTATATTAAAATGTAGATTTTGTATTTGTATATAGTGGAAAATTTCCCCGAATGGTTTTTTAAAAATTAAGTGCATAAAAGTCTAAAAGCAAATAAATCTTTGACTGAGATTTGTTGTTTTTTTTAACTCCTACCTTCCCTCTTAGAATCAGTACTGTTTATTGGTACTAAGACAGAAGGGAGGAGTAAAAGCTAGGCAACATGGGTTAAGCTAGGAAGTGTCTGAGGTCAAATTTGAACCCAGGTCCTCTTTTCTCTAGGCCTGGCTCTCAATCTACTAAGCCGTCTGGCTGACCCTTCATATTTGCTTTTTCCAAAAAATTAACAAATTTTTAGTAAAGCATCTATGTTCTTTTTTAAATCTTCCAATATTTTTTCCCAATTACATGTAAAAAGAATTTTTAACATTAGTTTTCTAAAATTTAGAGGTCCAAATCTTCTCCTTTTCTCCTTTCCCTTATTAAACAAACATTTTTATATGTGATATCATGTGAAACATATTTCTGTATTGGTTATGTTATAGAAGCCAACATAAAAAAATACCCAAAAAATCTTATGAAGGAAAATAAAGTGAAAAATGTATGCTTCAGATTCCATCAGTTCTTTCTTTGGAGGTAGCCCTAAGCCTTCAGAATTATCTTAGATCATTGTATTGCTGCTAATAGCTAAGTTATTCAGTTTATCATCACATAATACTGCTGTTACTGTGTACAATATTCTCCTCATCTCACTTCTTTGCATAAGTTCATGTAAGTCCAGGTTTTTCTAAAAGAATCATGCTCATCATTTCTTGTATCATAAGAGTATTCCTTTACAATAAAATACTATAACTTGTTTAGCCATTCTTTGTTTGATGAACATTCCCTCCACTCCCACCTCTCTTAAAAAATATCTTTGAGAGACAAACCTAGTAATGCAAAGCATCTATTTTCACAGCACTGTGTTAAGACCTTGGTGAGACCAGGGGAGTTAAAAAATGAATATGGTTTTGCTTTTAAGAAGTATAGTTTGGCAATAAACAATATGGAAGTGTGTTATGCATAATAATAAATGTATGGCCCAGATCAAATTGCTTACCATCTCCAAGTGGAGAGAGGGAAGAGAGGAAAGGAGACAGTTTGGATCTTATACTTTTGGGAAATGTATGTTGAAAATTATTATATGTAATTGGGAAAATAAAATATCTTTGAATTTAAAAAAAGTACAGTTTGAGAAGAGAAATTATATTAGACATATATTATATGCCGATGTGCAGTTTCAGTCCTCCACAGCATATAGCCTACTATTTAAAGCATAAACACAGTATCATTTGAGGATAGCTCCCAATTCTTCCCTATTTCATATTTCAAATCCCTTTGATATTTTCTGTCACCCTTTCCACTTTTGTTCTCTCTTTGACCAAGAAGTATTCCTTTTCTTTGCCAAGACTAACCCATTTCTTTGTGGATTTTATTTAATCCTCCCACCCCATTCACTCCCCTATGTCTCATTTTCAGTCATTCTATTAGCTCCTCAGCTACCTGCAAACATGCCCAAGGCTACTCCATCCTTAAACATCCTTTCCTTGAATCTACCATCCCCTCAAATTGTCCTCCTTTATCTCCTCTCCCTTTTTTAGCCAAACCCCTTTGAAAATGGAATTTATGCTTATTATTTCCAATTCTCTTATTTTTCAGCCATTGTAGTCTAGTTTTCTAACTGAAACTACTTTCTTGAAGGTTACCAATGTTCATTTAATTACTAAATATAATAGTCTTTTCTCAGTTCTCATTTTTTTTAGCTTTTCTGCAGTATTTGAAATTTTTCTCCATTTGTTTTTATGCCACATGGAACTTCTCACATATTTCTGGCTCTATTCTTTTCAGCTTTCTTTGCTGGATCATTATCCATATTTGGTTTTGATCTCTGTGCAGATAACTCTCAAATTTGTATATTCGGCTCTATTCTCTCCCCTCAACTCCAGTCCTGCATCACTTACTGAACATTTTCAGTTGGATTTCCTGAAAGAAAAATTAAACTTTATGTCCAAAGCACTAATTATTAGATTTATTCACCCCACCCTCAACTTCACAATTTTTATCGAATGGCCTCCTATCCTACCCTTTGAAGTTTGTAGCTTCTCTCTCACCCTTTACATCCAATCAGTTGTCGAGACCTTTTAAATCTCTTTGCACATCATCTCTTATATCTGTTACTTTCTCACTCCTCACATAGTCCTCGCTTCTTACCAGGACTATTGTAGTAGCCTCTCCTTAGTCTCTAGTTTCTAGTCTTTCTTGCCCATATTCTGCACAACTGCTAAAGTGATATTCAAGGTTCAGCTTAAGTGCTACCTTGTGTCTGACATCTGTTCTTCCCTCTTGCTCCCTTAATTGTTAGCGCCCTTTCTCCCTCTGAAATTATTTTAAATTTACTTTGAATATATTTTGTAATTATTTACCTGTGTTCATTTCTACCTTCTATTCTTCCAGTAATTCAGGTGCTTGAGGACAGAGACATTTCTGTCTTTTAATATTTTTACTCTAAAGACTATAAAGATGCCATAAGAGTAGATTGTGGAGCATCTTGAATGCCAGGTTAACAAATTTTGAATTTTATTCTGTAGATGACAGGGAACCATTAAAGATTATAGTTGGGAGAGTAACATGATTCTTTAGGAATATTAATCTGTTGGTAGACTGCATGATAGATAGGAAAGGGAGAAAAATCTCAGATATCATTTGTTTGGTATAATTCATTAAACTAACAGTTGTGAGGCAAATGGCACATATGTAACTGACATATTTTAAGAGCCATTCATTGGAAATATTATACAAGTTTTAATGTGTTAATAGAATTATAGTTACATTATTTTTTTATTGTAATGTGTTTAAGGATATATCTTCTAAAAGATATGACAGTGCCTAAAATTAAAGTTGGTATAATGCATTATTTCAACATCAGTATATTACATTTAAAACTCTTATAGGAAACAGAACAAATGCAGCGATATAATCAACGTCTAATTGAAGAGTTAAAAAACAGACAGACTCAAGAAAGAGCAAGACTACCTAAGATCCAGCGGAGTGAAGCCAAGACTCGGATGGCTATGTTTAAGAAGAGTTTGAGAATCAATTCAACAGGCACCCCGGACCAAGACCGTGACAAAATTAAACAGGCAAGGAGCTAAATTACTTAATTCAAATACTTAGGTATTTAAAATACACATTTAACACCACCTTCAGCCTAATGAGACACAACCAAAATCAGGATAGATGTATAGCTATAATCAACTTCTTAGGGCTGGTGCTGTTTAAAGAAGGGTGCCCCTACCTGACCCAACCTTCCTCCCCCCCCCCCCCGACCTTGAAATAGATTGATTTCAGAAATTAATTGGAACTGTACTAATCTGGGGAATAGTGATAAAGCTGTACTAAATTGCTCAAATTTAAATTGTTATATTGGCTCACTGTGACACTACTGACAGAACTTCTTATTGCACTTTCATCCATATACCACCTGGGTTTCATAGCAGTTAAGAGGGTGTGGGGAATATAATCAGAAGATATCAAAAGCCTTGATGTATAGAAAGAAGTTGTGGAGGGTCATTTCTAATCTGAATCCAGCTTTACAGTTGAGGAAATATAATTTTCATTACTCTTGTTATAGCATGAAGCTGTGATAAAGGTACTAGTAAATTAGAATAACTTGATAGTGCTCATTTAGTGAAGACTCACAAGCCATTAAATTTAGCCTGCATTTCCCAGATATTCTCATCACAGGGCAAAAAGTAAGGCATTCTCCTTTGGCCTTATTTGTGAAAAGAACCAGAATTTTTTAAGTATGACTTTTTTTTCTTTCCTGATTTATTTAGAGGAAGGAGCTTGGAAAACTTCTTTAGCTCATTTCTGACACACAGGCATAATGATAAAATAGATTTTTATAAGTTTGAAAATAAATTACTGTCATAACTTTATTGTAACTTAAAATTTCCAACTTAATTTATTAAGTTAAAATCCTTAAAGGACATATGATAAATTAAGATGCTTATAATTCTATTTTGCTTCCTGGTTTGTTTGTCAGTTTGCTGCTCAAGAAGAAAAAAGACAGAAAAATGAAAGGATGGCTCAGCACCAAAAGCATGAGAATCAGATGCGGGACCTTCAGTTGCAGTGTGAAGCTAATGTCCGAGAATTACATCAACTACAGGTTAGCTTTATAAGCACTAAAACAATGGGAGCTCACATAATTTAATCAATCATTTGTACAGACCTAAGGGAGAAGCACACTACCTAGTAGTAAAGTAATAATCTAAAGAATTCTTAAAATAACTATCTACCTCCTCTTTTCATTAGCTTTGTATTTTTAATATTTTGTATCTCAGAGAAGACACAAATATATTTAAAATTGAACCAGCTATGACCAATGTACTTTTAAATAAAAATTTTCTGTTAAGTCAGTATAAATTGGAATTCATTTATTACTGTTTCCTTGAAAATGGTGTTCAGAAGTATTCTTAGGGATATAGTTTCTCACACTTCTAAGGGGGGAACTTTAGAGAAGATTTTCTTTGTTACTTATCTAGAGTATACAGCTCCCATTGCCTGAGATTTATAGTTTTTGCAGTTGTTATGACATTTTAGGCATCCAGTAAATATTTGTTAGGTTGAATTGTTTTACAATGGTTACTAAATTTTAGTATCTAGTATCAGTGGTAAAGTATAAACAAAACTGCCTTCTGATTTCTTTGATAAGTTTGCAAGTTTGTTTCCTAATAGAAAAAAGTAACAGAGAAGTAGTAGAATTTATTCATTCTACTTAACCTTTTTATATACAGTAATTGACAAATCTGACTTTTAAGCCAGAAAAAAAAGCTTTGTTTTAAGCCAGGTTTCATTTTCTGAATCTTGACCATTGTTTAAGAAAATTTTAGTATCTATCATTGTGTGATATCTAATTTCAAGTCAGTAATCACATTTTGAAAACACCGTAGTGGAAAATCACCTATTAGTTAAAAAATATTCCTAAGTCCTCTTTTTGAAAAAGCAAAAACATTGGAAACAACCTATTGGGCTAGAATATGGCTGAATAGATTCTGACATATTAACATGATAGAACATTATTGTACTATATAGAAAGATAAGACATACAAAGAATTTGGCAAAATCTATATGAAGTAATTGGATCAGTTGATTACAGTTGCATTTTTTTAAAAGAAGGAAAAAGGAAGGAAAGCCAAAAAGTAAAAACTTCAAACAGAAAAGGATAATAAACAAGCATTTTTTCCCATTTGTTTGTTAATTATTTTGGTGGTTCTTTAATAAGTGTTAATGATTGTATATTGGATTTACTTGTTATTGATTGTTTTTAATGATTACTAAGTTTTAAAAGAAATGATTTTTTCCCATAAAAGTTTATTGAGTTGAATTAGTATTATCTACAGGTATGCTTTTTTTCTATATTTTCAGAATGAAAAATGCCATCTCTTGGTTGAACATGAGACTCAGAAACTAAAGGAGTTAGATGAGGAGCATGGCCAAGAATTAAAGGAGTGGAGAGAAAAATTGAGACCCAGGAAAAAGGTAACTTAAATAAAAAAGAGATTAAAAGCCACTATCCCAAATCTGTATAATTTAGTGCAACAAATTTGAAGCCAAATTGGTAGTAGTTTGATAGTTGTCACAGAAAATAAGAATCTCAAAAAGAGAGCTCATAAAATTTTTTGTTTACTTTGTGTTATTCTTCCAAGAAGTTATCACATCGCAGTTTTAAAAATAAATCTCAATTTCACTAGCAGATTTTGGTAGGTAGTTATCTGCTCTTCATTCAAATGCACTTAAGAATTTAATAATTTTTTGTTACATCAGAATTTTCAACATATATATTTATTTCCTCAGCCAAAAAGTGAACTGTGTGAAGACTCTAAAGACATTGAGTCTTCCATCATTATTTATTTAGAACAGTCTTGAATTAAAAGTATATAATTTTGCGATTGGAAAATGTTTTTCTGTTATGATCACATTTGTTGCTACTTTAGGATTATGATGCTACATAATATTAGGTGGACTGGAGTTAGGTAACTGTGGGAAACTTGCTGATATCCAAGGATGCCTGTCAGCCAATTCAGTTTTCTCTAGAGCCAATTTAGGTGTAGGTAAACTGGTCAAACTTAGTTTGCCAATATGAATGGTTACTTGCTATAATTTTGAGTTCAAAATTCAGAATAAGAAAACAGTAATATTTTTATATTCTCTGGAGATTCCAGAGTGAAAAATGTTTCTTTTATCTTCTACCTGAGGCAGTGGTGGAGAGCAGCAAAAGGCTTAAGGATGTAGAGGAGTGGGACTGGAAATATTCTGGGGCTGAGACTATTTTCATTATTATTTAGAGCAAATTCTATTTAAACTCACATTATATGACAACTTTTTTTTTCCTCCTCTCTACTCTTCCCCATATTCTCTTATTCTATGCCCTTTTCCTCTCAGACACTGGAAGAAGAGTTTGCCAGGAAGCTTCAGGAACAAGAAGTGTTCTTTAAAATGACTGGGGAGTCTGAATGTCTTAACCCTTCAACCCAGAGTCGTATCTCCAAATTCTATCCAATTCCTAGCCTGCACTCCACTGGATCATAACTCCAGAAAGTATGCTTGGTCTTTTTTAAAATTTGCTATTCTCTTCATCTTTTGCCACACTAAAACCTACAACTTCATTGGAGAGTTCATGAAGACAATCACCTGCATCACTGTTTAAGTGGGTTTTTTTGGTTTGCTTTACTCAGAATGTTATGGCAGAGATGGAGAAGGTAACTAGGGCAAACATCGTTTGCTCTCTGTTAGACAGAGTGTCTTAGTTATTTCTTAAGATGTTTTTTTATATTAAACTAAAAACATCTTTATTCTTTAGACATTAAGTTACTCATAAAAGTGTTAAGAGAAATAATGTTTGACATTGCAGAAAACCTGTCATGTAAAACATTGTTAATAAGTATCTTTTTAACTGAGCTTAGTTCTCAATGATGACTAAATTCCACAATTGAAACACCACTATATAGAGTTTGGAATTTTGTGTGGTGAATCAGCTTTCATTAAAAAAGACATATAAATTACTCAATATGTTTATTTAGTAAAAGAATTTATTATGTTTTATCCTTAAATTCAGTAACAAACCTTTTTGAAAGAGAAGAATTTTTCAACAGTTTGTCTAAAATAACTATGTTACAAGTGTTCAGTCTAATAAATGAAGGTGCTTTCTTTAATATAGTGCCTGAAATATGTAAATTTGTTCACTTCTATAATAGGATTTTCTTTCCTAGGTTGAGGGAGGAGAGAGAAAAAGTACTCTTAGCATTAATGTTACCATTTAAAAAATCTTGCTGCTACTAGCCTTTGTCAAAATTCTTACTCAAAAATATTTTGCACTAAAATGCATAAAGGTGAAAAAATCCTATTAATAGTTAATTATTCTTACAAATTTGGAAGTTCTACAAACTGAAATAAATACAGATTTAATAGTTACAGTTTAGCTTAACGAGGATAGCCCATTTTCTTTAATATACTTGGACTAGTTGAATGGCTTCTCTCTCATCTTACCAAAGTCTTCATTTAAAACTCTTTTAGAGACTTAGAGACCTTGAATTATATTTATAAACACAGTGAACAAAATTAAAAAGAAATATTTTGAAGACTTTTAGAATACACAAAAAGATTTAAGTTAAATATTTAGACCTATGTTTTTGGAATTGCATTTTTTTTATTTTGAAATTTGGTTTCTCACATGTTACAATTTTACTTTGTTTTAAGTTGATGTATTTTAAATTATTTACTTTGATTTGCAGTGGGTAAAATCAAACTTTCATCATGTTTGTGATAGGTATAGCTATTAAAGAATTATTCAGTTACTTGCTCTTTTGAGGGTTGGAATCTCAAGTATGAGTCATATCAAGACAGTGTTATAAACTGTGCTATGATATGTGAAAGATAAGTATGTATATGATACTTGCTTTCTGTCATTTAAAACCCACTATCTTATAAGAGTCCTTGGGTACCCAGTTTTAAAAGATCTATTTTCTCTTTTGCTGGTTTGTATTAAATAGGAGGCTGGTGGAACTCCTAAGAGTGTAATTTCCTTTAAACACTGTTGAGATAAGGAAAAGAAATGTAAATAACAATTTCATTCTCTTGCAGTTCACTGAAAAAACTTTGGATGCAGAAGCTTACTCTGTCAGTTGTTTAAGTGATTGGAAAAATGCATGTTGAATTTTAATTTTGTAATTAATGTTTTTGATAAGCATAATTTACTTGGACTACTTTATAGCTAGCCTTAATTTCTGGCCAAGTTTTTTTTAAATATATATATATATACATATATATAAAAATATATCATGTATTGCTTGTAAATTCACACATCATTTTCATTCAAATGTGTTATTGTATGCGGAACTCTTAAATAGCTTATTCTCAAATTTTGGGATGAAAGATGTTCTGGAAGGCCTTTTTAAGCTACATCTTTATAAAAGTAATTAATATTCAGTATGAAAATGGAAATTGTTTATATTGTTAACATAAAAATATTACAGTATCATGATGTCCAATGTATTCAATGATTTATTTGAATTGGGGGACAGTGAGAGGCAGAGGAGGAAAATAGATGTGTTCACATACCACTTTTTCCTTGGAAAATATCAGTTCATTGGCTTTTTGTATTCACTCTTTTCTCAGCAGAGGATTTTGGTGTTTTCATTCCTTAATTGATATTTCATGTGCTAATAGTATATTGGGAACATAACTACTTTCCTCTGAATATTTGATATCTTCTACTCTATTGAAGTTGCATGTTCACATTGTTGATTAAGGAGATCAGGCCAAGATTATGATTGCTGACTTTAGGTAAGTTTGTTAGAAAGCTTTATCCTGATTGTAATGCCCTTGTTTTGTATCTCTCTTTCCACTAGATTCAGTGTTCAAGAATGAATTCTGCCTTAAAGAATGGCCATTTTCCAAAAGGTTAGGGAAAGAATAGAGAATTACATGTTGGAATCAAAAGTTAAGTCCAAAATGGAAAAACTGATAAAGATCCTTTTGAAAATATTTTGTTGTATAAAATTATAATTGAATATTTGTGTGCTTACCCATTGTTAGCCTCAACTATGAAGTTTCATTTTTGCATTCAAATAAAAGATAGGGATTTTTTTTTCTCTGAGGAAAGTAGTTCTTTGAATCCTCGGTGTGTAGTCATAACCATTTTTGGCTTGTTTTCTATGTTAATCTGGAAGAACATGCAACGAAGTGTATATCCAAAATATCCTTCTATTTTTTTCCTGTGTAATAGATGTACACTCCTAATGTTCTTAGGCAGATATAACTTAGCTAGTCATGCTAAATATCTGTTTCCTAGCCCTTCAATCTATAGTTGGGGTGTAAATTGCTAAATTAAGTTAAGCTCATGTGAATTTATGAATAAGCTTTTCTTACCCTTTTCCTTGGGGCCTGGGGAGGCCACCGGTTGGGTAAGCAGAAAATTCAGCTTTTTCCCATTTAGCTGATATAATGATCTCCCTGTAACCTGTGATAGGTTAAGCTGAATTTTAATTAAGACAAAAACCAGAACCACAGCTACCTCTAAGAAGTAGTGTTTTCCTCAAGCACAAAAACGCTCAGGCATACTAGGCCCAATTCATTGTAGGGTCTCCAATTTTATAAGCATCAGCAAGTTTTAGAACTGCCTTTTGTAATCTCCCAAACCCACTTTAGCTAATAGTTCTCTCCCATACCATTCAGTGCTTAGAAGAGAAGGTTCTTCAGAAAGAGCCAAATTTAGTCAAATTATTAGGTAGACATGGATATATGATTAAAGGAAAATCTAGAACTGAGAGAGGAAGGTATTTCTAGTTCCAAGAGTGGAAATTGGTTCTTTTTGAGAAAAAGGTATTTTACAGGAAATAGTATAATCTTATGAAAAGCATTTCTGATGAAGGCCCAACAACCCAACACCTGTCTTGTTGCCATGGTGATATTGGTTTTGCTCTAGCTTTAAAGTTCTGCTTCCGAGTTTAAGGCAGAACATCCTGTCAGTTTCCATATAGACTGCTGCTGTAGGTGATGCTGTTCTGACTTGCGATGTCATGGCTCCACAAGTTTTTCAGAAAGAACTTTTGTTCCAGTTTGTGCCTCTTGTCTGCTGGAGAGCAAATGTCTTTGCAGTTGTGGGATTGACACACTAAAATAAAGTAATTTCTTAATCTATTTGGGGAAGCAGTGTTTTGTTAAGAATCTTGTTAAACAAATCATCCTGCTTAAAAACTGGCTGCTTTGTTCTTTTTTTGCAACTATTGGTGATCTGAGTTTTTTCTCCTCTGCTTATTGGCTTTTTGGGCATCATGCCCATGACCGTTGAGGCTAATGCTAAGCCTTCTCTGTACTGTTATGTGTATGTGCATACACACTCACAACTACACACACACACACACACACATATGTATACAGAAGTTCTGTGGCTTTTCTTACTAAGTAGAGATATCAATGTGGTAGATTCAGAGATTATTAGAACTAGTATCAAGAGATTTCGGAGATATTGTAGACCTATCCTGTTGAAATCTATTTATCATCTCTGATAAGGACAGCTTAGTTGATAAGAAAGTAATGGGACACTGGAGCTGCTTCTCCGAAATGCCATTGAGTCACAAGTTTATTATATATGAAAATTCAAAATCCCTTTCACCCAAAAGTACAGAGTTTTACAGCTTTGTAGGCTTTGCAATTAGTTTAGACAACACACAGAAACCTCAGAAACTTCAAGGTGAAGATAAGAACTAGGCTGGACCTTCAGCTACGTGATTATCAGCAAGCTAACTCTGAGAATACTTTTCTCAGGGGCAAAATGCCCCTGCTAAAACTAAGGTTTTGGCCTTGGTTTGCCAAGCAGCTGCATTTCTGACCAAAGGGGAAGAATGTTAACTTCTTGACTGTTGGTTTGCTAGGAGTTTAAAACTTTTCATTAAGGCCACAATACTTTTCAACAAGAAAAGGTGTGGATCACAAAAGGGGTCAAAAGAGGAGTCTCAGATTTTTATCTATTTGAGACTATTTCTCTTATTGGTTTCCCACACTATCCCTTTAGCTTCAGGCCCATAGAAGTAAATTCAGTGGTCAATAAACATTTTGTACTAAGCACTGTGCTACATTACTTGAACAAAGACATAGAAAAAGTTCATAGTAAAACTGGCATTTGAAACCAAGAGCTGCTTCCTTTTGGTCCAGTGTTCTTTTCTGCTATGCTATGCAATCCAAAGGCCTTTTAAAAGAAACGAAGGCACATGGGCTGAGGAGGCCATGATTGGGGATGTGGACTCGAAATTACCACACCAATGCAAGTAACAATAATTTGGAAATAGGTCTTGAACAAGGACACATGATAAAACCAGTGGAAATGTGCGTCGGCCATGGGTGGGGGGAGTGTGTGGGGGGAAGGGGAAAGTAGGAGCATGAATCATGTAACCATGTTAAAATTGAATATTAATAAATGATTAAAAAATTAAAAAAAAAGAAACAAGGGCAATGCCATAACAATCAGACTACCAAAAATTATTTTATAGAGCTAGAAAAGGTGAAAAATATCAAGAGAATTAATTTAAAAAAAGTGAAGGAAGGTGGCCTATTCTTACCAAATCTTAAACTGTATTATAAAGTGGTAATCATCAAGACAAATCTGGTACTGGCTAAGAAATAGTATGGTAGATCAGTGGAATAGATTAGGCACATAATACATAATAATAATGACCATAATAATCTAGTGTTTGATAAATATGAAGATCCGAACTTTTGGGACAGGAACTCACTATTTGACAAAAACTGGGAAAACTTGAAAACAATATGGCAGAAGTTAGGTGTATCTCACACTATCCTAAGGTAAGGCCAAAATAAGCAGACAATGTAGACAATAAAGGATAATAACTATAATCAAATTGGAGGAACATGGAATAGGTTAATTGTCAGATCTATGGATATGGGAAGAATTTATAACCAAATGAGATAGAGAACATTATGAGAGGTAAATAATTTTGATTATATTACAATTACAATTTTGCACAAATGAAACCAATGCAGCCAAAATCAGAAGGAAAGAGCTGAGAAAATTTTTTGCACATGGGTCTGATAAAGGCCTCATTTTTTAAAATTTATTTATTTTATTTTTTAGAAAAAATTTTTCCATGGTTACATGATTCCTTCCCCTTCTACCCCCCCCCCCAGTAGCTGATGCACATTTCCACCTTTCCACTGGTTTCTTAATGTGTCATTGATCAAGACCTATTTCCATATTATTGATAATTGTTCTAGGGTGGTCATTAAGAGTCTACATCCCAAATCGTGTCTGTATCAACCCATGTTCAAGCAGTTGTTTTTCTTCTGTATTTCCATTCCTGTAGTTCTTCCTTTGAATGTGGGTAGTGTTCTTTTCCATAAATCCTTCTGAATTATCCTGGGTCATTAACATTGCTGCTAGTACAGAAATCCATTACTATTCCACTTTACCACAGTGTATCAGTCTCTGTGTTTAATGTTCTCCTGGTTCTGCATCTCCTTTCTGCATCAATTCCTGGAGGTCTTTCTAGTTCACATGGAATGCCTCCAGTTTATTATTCCTTTGAGCACAGTAGTATTCCATCACCAACAGATACCAGAATTTGTTCAGCCATTCCCCAATTGAAGGGCATACCCTTGCTTTCCAGTTTTTTGCCACCTCAAAAAGCATGGCTATAAATATTTTTGTACAAATATTTTATCTATGATCTCTTTGGGGTACAAACAATGTTTGTACCCCAAAGTGGTATGGTTGGATCAAAGGGCAGGCAATCTTTTATCACTCTTTGGGCATAGTTCCAAATTGCCATCCAGAATGGTTGGATCAATTCACAAGTCCACCAGCAGTGCATTGATGCCCCAATTTTTCCATATTCCCCTCCAATATTCATTACTCTCCCCTGCTGTCGTTTTAACCAATCTGCTAAGGTGTGAGGTGGTACCTCAGAGTTGTTTTCATTTGCATTTCTCTAATTATTAGAGATTTAGAACACATTCTCATGTGCTTATTGATACTTTTAATTTCTTTATCTGAAAATTGCCTATTCATATACCTTACCCATTTATCAATTGGGGAATGGCTTGATTTTTTGTACAATTGATTTATGTCCTTGTATATTTGAGTAATTAGACCTTAATCAGAGTTTTTTGTTATAAAGATTTTTTCCCAGTTTGTTTCCCTTCTGATTTTTTTGCATTATTTTTGTTTGTGCAAAACCTTTTTAATTTAATGTAATTGAAATTATTTATTTTACATTTTGTAATTTTTTCTAACTCTTGCTTGGTTTTAAAATCTTTCCTTTCCCAGAGGTCTGACAAGTATACTATTCTGTATTTGCCTAATTTTCTTATAATTTCCTTCTTTATATTCAAGTTATTCACCCACTCTGAATTTATCTTCGTGTAGTGTGTGAGATGTTGATCTAAACCTAATCTCTCCCATATTGTTTTCCAATTTTCCCAGCACTTTTTGTCAAATAGTGGATTTTTGTCCCAAGGCCTCATTTAAAAAAATGCATATAGAACTGAATCAAATTCATAAGAATACAAGTCATTTCCCAGTTAACAAATGGCCAAAGGATATGGGCAGGCAGTTTTTAGACAAAATCAAAACTATAGTCATGAAAAAATGGTCTAAATCACTACTGAGAAATGCAAACTGAAACAACTCTGAGGTACTACTTCACACCTAGCAGATTGGCTCTATGACAGAAAATGAAAATGATAAATGTTGAAGAGGATGTGGAAAAATTGGGACACTAATGCACTCTTAGTGGAGTTGTGAATTGAACCAACTGTTCTGGAGATCACTTTGGAACTATGCTCAAAAGAGCTATAAGACTAGGCATCCCCTTTGATCCCACTATACCATTACTAGGGCTGTATCCCAGAGAGGTTTAAAAAAAAGGATGAGGTAGTGGGGAAAGACCTGCTTGTGCATTATTGCAACCCTTTTTGTGGTGGCAAAGAATTGAAAATTGAGGAGATGCCCTCAGCTGGGGAATGACTGAACAAGTTGTGGCATATCATTGTGAGGGAATAGTCTTGATGCTAAAGGTAATGATGAGCAGATAATTTCAGAAAAGCCTGAAAAGACTTACATGAACTGATGCAAAGTGAAGTGAGCAAAACCAAGCAAACACTGTACACAATAACAATATATAATGATTAACTATGAATGACTTGGGTATTCTCAGCAATACAATGATCTAAGACAATTACAGAGGACTTATGATGAAAAATGCAATCCACCTCCAGAGAAAGAATTGCCACAACATGGCCAGTATGGAAATATGTGTTGCCTGATATCCTATATAAAATCTCTATCAAACTGCTTACCCTCTCAGGTATGGGGTGAGGGAGAGAATTTGGAACATAAAATTTTTGGAAACTGATATTAAAAATAGTTTTTACATGTAATTGAGGAAAAATATTTAAAAATAGGGAACTTTAAAAGGAGAGGAAAAATCAAATATATCATCATTGCATTTTTATATTTACAAAGTTCTATTTTTAGGATTAAGAGATTTTTCTTTTGTATTTTAATAACATATTGATATCTTTTATTTTTTTTCTGTCATTTTAATTTCCCATTCTATCTCACATCTTCTATTCAGGGAATTAATTATCCTTGATAGCAAAGGATAAGAAAGAGGAAAAAACCAGTTCAGTAAAATTAACTTGTACATCAACACAGTCCAACAGTATATGTAGTATTCCACACTCATAGTCTCCCACCTCTTCAAAGAAGAGGGATTCTGCACATAATTTAACAATAGGATGATTAAACCTACTTTCACCAAAGTAATTTTATGTATACCATGACTGTTCATTGGGAAAAATCCACCACTGAATAATTAACATTTTTCTTTAGCTTTGAAGATTGACTAAAAGTACTTAAGGAGGACTTGCCCAGGTTCTGGTTAAGATGGCGGCAGAGTAAGGAGCAGCTGCTCGATCTCTCCTAACCGAAGCATACAGGACTCAAGGGGAAATAAAAACGAGCCCAGACGAACGAAGGAACCTCACAACAGGGCGAAGCATTGAAGGTACGCAGAATCGGGGCATTTCCACACCATAAAATAGGGGTGAAACAGCTCTCACTAAAACACGAGAGGAAGAAGCCCCTCCCTCACCCCCACACCACACACCTCGCACAACGCCAAGGCCAAAGCACAAGAGTGAAAATAGGACAGGGGCAACCAGTAAATCACTAGCAGCCCCAGGGCTTATACCTGTGTGCTGCAAGACAAGGGACCCCAAGTGGCTGGGGGGCGCGCAATTTCCTGAGCATCTGCGTGGGTGAAGGCACTGCCTCGGGCCGGGACAGAGATCTCTAACCCAGGGACTTTCTCTAGATTCTGCATGGGTGAAGACAGTGCCCTAAGTGAGAATAAATATCTCTAACACAGAGACTTTCCCTAACTTCTGTGCGGGTGAAGGCAGTGCCCTAGGCTTGAATAAAGATCTCCAGCCCAGGCTTGGTCCTCGAGTGAGGACCTGGAGCAGAGGGGAGCCCGGCTGTGGAAGCAGCCCCTGAGACTGCTGAAGGAGCCTCGGGCAGAGGGGCAGACCGGGGTCTACCAGGAGGCCTGACCCCGAGGTCAAGGAGACCGGAGATCCCGGGAGCTTAGAAAGCGCAGGCAGACCCTGAGTGTGAAGACAAAGCTGAAAGGGGGCGGGGCTAACGATGGCAAGCCGAGAACTCCAGAAGAAGAAAAAGATTATCAAGAAAAACTCTGGAACACTCGACAACTTTTACACAAAGAAAATCCAGACAACAGAGGAGGACAAACAAGTAATCATATCCAAACCCTACCAAAAAAATGAAAGCTGGTCACAAGCTATTGAAGAGTTCAAAAATGAGATGTTGAAGAAGATGGAAGAGATCTGGCAAGAAAATAACAGCTTAAAAGGCAGAATTTTGCAATTGGAAAGTGAGGCTCAGAAATCAAATGAACTGATAAGCAAATTGAACACCAGAAATGACCAGATCGAAAAGGAAAACCAAAAGATTATGGCCAAAAACCAGTCCTTAAAGGCTAGAATTGAAAACTTAGAACACAATGATCTCTCAAGACAACAAGAACAAATAAAACAAAGTCAAAAGACTGATAAAATAGAAGGAAACATGAAATATCTTAATGAGAAAGTGACAGACCAAGAAAACCGGTCGAGAAGAGACAATTTGAGAATCATTGGTCTTCCTGAAAAGGCAGAAATTAATAGAAACTTGGACTCCATACTTAAAGAAATTATTCAGGAAAATTGCCCTGAAGTTCTACAACAAGAGGGCAATATAGACATTGAAAGGATCCATAGAACACCCTCTACACTGGACACAGAAAAGTCAACACCAAGGAATATAATAGCAAAATTCAAGAGCTTCCAAGTAAAAGAAAAAAATCTTACAAGAAGCCATAAAGAGACAATTTAAATATCAAGGAGCACCAATCAGGATCACACAGGATCTGGCAGCCTCCACACTAAAAGACCGCAAGGCTTGGAACACAATATTCAGAAAGGCAAGAGAGATGGGTCTTCAGCCACGGATCAACTACCCATCGAAACTGACTATATACTTCCAGGGGAAAGTATGGGCATTCAACAAAATTGAAGAATTCCAAGTTTTTGCACAAAAGAGACCAGGACTAAATGGAAAGTTTGATACCCAACCACAAAAATCAAGAGAAACATGAAAAGGTAAATAAGAAACAGAGGGAAAAGAAAGAAAACTTATAATTTTAAAAATTTGACTCTTTAAGGGCTTAAATAAGATCTAATTATCTGTATTACTATGTGGAGAAATGCTATGTATAATTCTCTGTAGTGAACTCTATTTACTATTATAATATTCACTATTATAGCAACCAGAAGAATAATTCATAGGGAGAGGACAGGATACTAAATGGTCTAAGATGACATGGGGGTGGGTGGGAAAGAGGCGGGGAATAATAGGGAACACCAAGAAAAATCTGAGTAAATAAGAAAAATAGGATATTCTATTACACACAAAGAGGACATGGGAAGGGGAGGAGATAAATACTATTATAAGAAGGAGAGGAAGAGAGCATTAAGAGGGAATAATCAAACCTTACTCTCAGTGTAATCAACCTGGAGAGGGAAGAGTAGCTTTATTATCCATTCAGATAAAAAACTCTTATCTAACCCTACTGAGAAAGTCAGAAGGGACAAACCAAAGGGAGCAGGGGATTGGGGAGTTCAAAAAAGGGAGGGAAGAAGAAGGGGGAGGGAATTCATTAGGCCTTTAAAAAACAAAAAGAGAGGAATAACAAGGGAGGGGGCAGAAAGGGAAGTCAATCAAGGGAGGGGATAAGGGATACCGGCTCAAAGCAAACCACTGGTTTAAAAGAAAATAGTGTAAGAAGAAGGGGTGGGTCTAGGGGAGGATACAAAAATGTCAGTGAATGCACAACTGATAATTGTAACTCTGAATGTGAATGGGATGAACTCGCTCATAAAATGGAAGCAAATAGCAGAGTGGATCAGAAACCAAAATCCTACCATATGTTGTCTACAAGAAACACATATGAGGCAGGTAGACACACACAAGTTTAAGGTTAAGGGCTTGAGCAAAATCTTTTGGGCGTCAAGTGAAAAAAAGAAGGCAGGAGTGGCTATTATGATCTCTGACAAAGCCAAAGTAAAAATAGATATGATTAAAAAAGACAGGGAAGGTCATTACATCCTGATTAAAGGCAGTATAAACAATGAGGAAATAACACTGCTCAATATATATGCACCAAGTGGTATAGCATCCAAATTCATAAAGGAGAAACTGGCAGAGCTCAAGAAGGAAATAGATAGTAAAACCATAATAGTGGGAGATCTAAATATTCCTCTTTCAGATCTAGATAAATCAAACCAAAAAATAAATAAGAAAGAGGTAAGAGAGGTGAATGAAGTCCTAGAAAAATTAAATTTAATTGATATGTGGAGAAAAATAAATAGGGACAAAAAGGAATACACCTTTTCAGCTGTACATGGTACATTCACAAAGATTGACCATGTAATAGGACATAGAATCATTGCAAACAAATGCAAAAGAGCAGATATAATAAATGTAACCTTCTCAGATCATAATGCAATAAAAATAATAATTAGTAAGGGCACCTGGACAGGCAAATCAAAAACCAATTGGAAATTAAACAATATGATTCTCCAAAACTAATTTGTCAGAGAAGAAATCATAGAAACAATCAAAAATTTCATTGAAGAGAATGACAATGATGAGACATCCTACCAAACTCTGTGGGATGCAGCCAAGGCAGTACTCGGGGAAATTTATATCCTTGAATGCATATATTAACAAATTAAGGAGGGCAAAGATTAATGAATTGGGCATGCAACTCAAAAAATTAGAAAGTGAACAAATTAAAAACCCTCAGATGAAAACTAAATTAGAAATACTAAAAATTAAGGGAGAAATTAATAAAATCGAAAGTAAAAGAACTATTGAATTAATAAATAAGACTAGAAGCTGGTACTTTGAAAAAACAGATAAAATAGATAAAGTACTGGTCAATCTAATAAGAAAAAGGAAAGAAGAAAACCAAATTGACAGTATTAAAGATGAAAAGGGAGACCTCACCTCTAATGAAGGGGAAATTAAGGCAATCATTAAAAACTATTTCGCCCAATTATATGGCAACAAATATAATAATTTAGGAGATATGGATGAATATCTACAAAAATATAAATTGCCCAGATTAACAGCAGAAGAAATAGAATACCTAAATAATCCCATATCAGAAA
>NC_058131.1:614817599-614859600 GCF_016433145.1 Gracilinanus agilis
GGAGACTAAGCTATCACTCTTTGCAGATGATATGATGATCTACTTAAAAAATCCTAGAGAATCAACTAAGAAGCTGGTAGAAATAATCAACAACTTTAGCAAAGTTGCAGGATACAAAATAAATGCACATAAATCATCAGCATTTCTATATATTTCCAACACATTAGAGCAGCAAGAGGTAGAAAGAGAAACACCATTTAAAATCACCCTAGAGAATATAAAATACTTGGGAATCTGTCTACCAAAACAAACACAGCAATTATACAAAAACAACTACAAAACACTTTCCAAAAAAATAAAACTGGATCTCAAAAATTGGAAAACCATTAATTGTTCATGGGTAGGACGAACT
Source organism: Gracilinanus agilis (assembly GCF_016433145.1). Lineage (NCBI taxonomy): Eukaryota > Metazoa > Chordata > Mammalia > Didelphimorphia > Didelphidae > Gracilinanus > Gracilinanus agilis. The sequence continues at coordinate 614,817,952 of NC_058131.1, forward strand.
GACATAATAAAAATGACAATTCTACCCAAATTAATTTACCTATTTAGTGCCATACCTATCAAATTACCAAAAAACTTTTTTATTGAATTAGGAAAAACTATAACAAAGTTCATTTGGAATAACAAAAGATCAAGAATATCAAGGGAAATAATGAAAAAAAATGTGAAGGAAGGGGGCCTAGCAGTACCAGATATTACACTATACTATAAAGCAGCAGTCATCAAAACAATATGGTACTGGCTAAGAGACAGAAGTGAGGATCAGTGGAATAGACTTGGGGTTAATGAAGTCAGCAAGACAATGTATGATAAACCCAAAGAGCCCAACTTTTGGGACATGAATCCACTATTTGACAAAAACTGCTGGGAAATTTGGAAAACAATATGGGAGAGATTAGGTTTAGATCAACATCTCACACCCTACACCAAGATAAATTCAGAATGGGTAAATGACCTGAATATAAAGAGGGAAAGTATAAATAAGTTAAGTGAACACAAAATAGTATACCTGTCAGATCTGTGGGAATGGAAAGATTTTAAAACCAAGCAAGAGTTAGAGAAAATTACAAAATGTAAATTAAATGGTTTTGATTATATTAAGCTAAAAAGCTCTTGCACAAACAAAAATAATGTAGTCAAAATCATAAGGGAAACAACAAATTGGGAAAAAATCTTTATAACAAAAAACTCTGACAAGGGTCTAATCACTCAACTATACAAGGAGTTAAATCAATTGTATAAAAAAAAATCAAGCCATTCCTTAATTGAAAAATGGGCAAGAGACACGAATAGGCAATTCTCAGGTAAAGAAATCAAAAGTATCAATAAGCACGTGAGAAAGTGTTTTAAATCTCTAATAATTAGAGAAATGCAAATCAGAACAACTCTGAGGTATCACCTCACACCTAGTAGATTGGTTAAAATGAAAGAAGGGGAGAGTAATGAATGCTGGAGGGGATGTGGCAAAATTGGGACATTGATGCATTGCTGGTGGAGCTGTGAACTGATCCAACCATTCTGGCTGGCAATTTGGAACTGCTCAAAGGGCTATAAAAGAATGCCTGCCCTTTGATCCAGCCATACCATTGCTGGGTTTGTACCCCAAAGAGATCATAGATAAACAGATTTGTTTGAAAATATTTATAGCTGCACTTTTTGTAGTGGCAAAGAACTGGAAAAGGAGGGTATGTCCTTTAATTGGGGAATGGCTGAACAAACTGTGGTATATGCGGGTGATGGAATACTATTGTGCTAAAAGGAATAATAAACTGGAGGAATTCCATGTGACCTGGAAAGACCTTCAGAAACTGATGCAGAGCGAAAGGAGCAGAGCCAGAAGAACATTGTACACAGAGACTGATACACTGTGGTAAAATCGAATGTAATGGGCTTCTGTACCAGCAACAATGCAGTGACACAAGACAGCTCCGAGGGATTTATGGTAAAGATGCTACTCACATTCAGAGGAAGATCTGCAGGAGAGGAAACATAGAAGATAAACAATTGCTTGAATGCATGGGAATGATTGGGGAAGTGGTCTCGAAACTACCACACCAATGCAACTAACAACAATTTGGAAATAGGCCCTGAACAAGGACACATGACAAAACCAGTGGAAATGTGCGTTGGCCATGGGTGGGGGAAGAGCGGGGGGGGGGGGTGAAGAGGAAAGTAGGGGCATAAAGTATGTAAACAGGTTAAAAATGAATATTAATAAATGTTAAAAAAAGTACTTAAGGACATTTTGCTTGAAGAAAAGCTTCTGTGGGGAGGAAAAGGGACATAACTCTCTTCCTACATTTGAAGGACAATCATATGGAAGAGGGCATAATGGGTACTCCCAAACCTTCAAGCAAAGACTATAGGACTACATATTGGAAGAATTTTTTTCAGGTACGGTTTGTACTACGTGGTCACCGAATTTATTTTCAACTCTGTGACTACAAGACAGTTTTCAGTGATTACCAGTGGTATACCTCTTTTCTTTGAGAATTTAGGACTTCTGCCTCCAGTTGTATACCAGTAACTTCTTGATGGGATAAAAGCTTCAGCTTAGTGAACATCATCTAATTTTCTTCCTAATCAACACTCATTATAGTAAGAAGAGTCCTAGATATGGATTTCATGATTCAGGTGTGAGTTCTGATTCTGGAACTTTAATCTCACTGGGCCTCAGTCTCCTCATCTACAGAATGAGGGAGAAGATTGATTTAGATGATTTCCAAAGTTCTAAATCTAGACTCCTTTTAAACCCATTTACTCAACACTGTGTAGATAGAAACCCCTCTCTGTTTGTCCTACCCCACATCCCATTTTGCATGCGTACTTTGCATGATTGAGGGGGACAGAAGTTAAAAAAAAATGTGGTTCGTGAGGGGAGGTCACTCTCTCTGGGTTGGTGCTGAGGTGGAAGATGGCCTTGAGCGGGAGCTCTGGTGCCTGCTGTGCTCTCGAGGGTTTTTTGCAGACTTTGGCAGTTTGGCGGGCTTCCTGATTTGGCTTAGGGTAATTTAGCCTACATGATATTTTCTGACTCCTTCCTACATTTCCCTCTTTTTACTTTATCTCTATTTTCATTAAAGTTTAATTGTTAAGAGCTACTAACAGACTCCTCACTTGAGAGTTAATTATATAAATGGCAGTCACGATCTTTTTTTAAAAATTAATATTACATTTAACATTTTACTTTCATTATTACAACACCAACTACAAGCAAGGGCCTTTGCAGGTCTGAACTGTCTTTTATTTTTCCCCAATTATACATAAGAACAATTTTTAACATTCTTTTCAAAATTTCCTTCATGAGTTTTTGTATATGTGATAGGTCTTCTGTTATGGCATAAGCAATATGGAAATATGTATTACATGAAAGCCCTGGTATAACCTATATCAGACTACTGCCTGGGGCAGGAGGGGAGAGAGAATCTGAATCCTAAAATGTCAGAAAATAATTATCAAATATTGTTTCTACATGTGTTTGGGAAAATAAAAAGTTAAAGAAATGCTATAATGGGGGGGAAAAGCCCTATTAAAAAAAATTGAGTTCCAAACCTCCCTCCTACTTTTTCTCCCTCCCTGAGATGGTAAGCAATCTGATACAGACTTTACATGTGCAGTCATGTAATACATTTTTCCAAGCATTTTTTCATTTTATGGAAGAGATCTGGAACAAGAAGAAGAAAGTGAAATATAGTATGTTTAGGTCCACATTCAAGACTCCATCAGTTCTTCCTCTGGAGACAGTATTTTCATCATGAGCCTCTGGGATAGTCTTGGATCACTGAATTGCTGAAAATAACTAGGTCATTCATAGTTCATCAAAAATATTGTTGATATTGTGTAAGATATTTTGGTTCTGCTCATTTCTTTTTTGCATCATGAACTTCTGTCTTAAGCAAATTTTGAACTGGACTCTTTAAGTTTAACACTTTGGGATATTCCACCAATTTAGTGGTTAGGACAGATGCCAGCAGTCTGATAAAACCAGTGAAAGTTGTAAGGTCCTTAGCTGCAGCACTTATTAACACTCATTTATTATAACAATTATTAGGGAAATTGGCCCACAAAATATATTTTGAAAGGCAAGAGTGATCCCATCTAGAAACAAAGCTTTCTTTCATAGTTGGACCCAAGTTAGAATTCCTGTTCTATACCTGTTCTTGTAGAAAATAATTTGTAATATTCAACTTTAAATTTGGTCAGTGTTACCAGGATATGAGAAAGTAGATTAGCAGACCATGGACTAGTTAGTGTGCTGAATTGTCTTATTCATATAACTGCAAGGACTAGTTTTTATTTAATGGATCTTAGTAATGATGCTTTTCCAGGAGATTCTTGAATTAATCTGAGACAAAAAGCAGACCAGATAGCATATAATCCAGTTTACCAGAGAGAGGGCTTAATACCATCCATGTTTAGCCTAGTGATGGTGAAGGGAAGAATCGGCATAAAAGCTGGTAGGTTTTGATACTCAAGTGAGATTAAATGTAAAGTTAATATATAGTGTTGAATCTGAGCATCCAACTTTTAATTTCAGGGAGGCTTTTGATGTGTAGTTTTCTTGAACTAAACCTGCCCTCCAGCCCTAATTCTTTCCTACCCACTTGTCTCAAAGTAAATTAACACAGTAGTTGAAAAGATCTAATTGCTTCCTTGACATGTCCATGCTAATTCCCAACTTCATTAAAGCTCCCTGACAACTTTAAGATGATTCATGGTATGTCCAGGTAAGAGGAAAGTTCCAAGTGATTATTCTAAATTACATTTTAAAATTTAATTAAATTAATAAAAATTTTCGGCTTAAAAAATAAAATATAAAGTTTAAAGACCACAAATTACTTGTAATGCTATGGCAGATAGTTATTCTTAAATAGCATGTTTGTACTCGGTTGACACACTGTTTCACTCTTCCTTTCTGTTTACCAATAAGATTCAGCAAATAGATTATATACTATTAATAAACTTTAATTGGAAATTAACAAAACAACTTCAACTTGACCACATACAGATGTTTAAAAACTTTTAAAAGTGCTTAAATTCATCTGATCCTGACAGTACCCCCCCCAATAGATATCCCCTTATAGTCAGAAAAAGGCATTTCAGAACTGAAACAATTTGTCCAGTATCTAGTACCTCTAGTCCCAACCCCCCCATGAGTTCTTTGACCACCTCTTTTTTTTCCTGTAATTTATCAATAGCCTAACATTAGCTATTAAAAATGAAGATAGACATTTGGTGCTTGGTGATAGTCAAATATATGTTACTTTTTTTTTGGTTCAAGTAAAAAGCTCATATATTAAAAAAAAAGTTATAAAAATTGGAAACCCTGCTAAACTGTGTATCTCCTCCTAGAGGAAAATTTAATTCTGTGGCTTTCTATTTTTCTTCCCAGTAACTTAAATGGATCAGTTTTCCTTAGCTAGCTTTCTTCTCTGTGATTAGGTAGAGCAGATAGAAATGCAGGTAGAGAACAACTAAAAACACCTTGGACATGTTAACCAGGGCAGAGCAGTGAAGCCACCCATCACCAAGAACTACTTCAAGGAAGAAAGCTCCCCATCGTTGGAGCTCAATTTAAAACCAGTTAAAGTTAAGCCACAGTAAAGGTAAAGAATCCCTGGAATTGTGACTGAAATCATAGGAAAATTTGAGTACATGGCTACTCTCAGGTGGTACTTGAGAAGCAATTGTTGCAAACTCCCAAGAGACTTTGAAATGTGAACTCGGTACTAAGGAGCAGATCAAACCCCAAAACATTACTTAGTTTATCCAGCTTGAGGAATTCCCATGTGTTGTTACATGAGAGCTAAAGCCAGCATCATTGAGGCCATTTCAAATTATGAGACACATTTCTTGTCCCAAAGTAATTGTCTGACTAAGATGTCCCAAAAGGAAGTCAGTAAGACTTAGAACTTTTAGCCCAACTCCTTCCAGGAATGAGCTCAGCATGGCTTAATCCTCATGGTTTTACAGCAATGCTTCTCCTCCTCCTCCTGCCAACATAGACTTGTTCACCTGAAAATTAGGAAGAGAAAAACATGGGAAGATTAGCTTGGGAACACTGTACATTTCTTGTCATTGTCGCACCCACAAAGATGGTTATACTTTTTTAAAAACTGGATTTGCCATTACATTGTTATAGGGAATTCCAGGTAAAGTGAGGACCTGTAGATAGCTATTGGATGGCCTTGAAAGGTTAAATGACTTTGCCAGGATCAAACAGCCATTAAGTGTCAGGGAAGACTTATGCCCAGGTCTTTCCAACTTATCCATTAACACCACATTGCCTCTTTGATCTCCTTTTAAGAATAGTGGTTGTATTGTGCATAATATTCTGTGGCCAGAAAAGGGAGTTTTCTTTTCTGCATTGGGTCAGTCTCTTTAATTTTCTTATATGAAACTTTTCTTGGTTCTTCCAGCTGAAAGTGATCCCTCCTCAAATTTTTGAAATTCCTTTCCCTTGTCAATTGCATCATACTTGAGTGAGTATATGTATACACACATCCCCTTTATTATACTCTCAAGTTCCTATTGTCATATCAAAAACAGTACCATTCACATAGAAAGTATTTAATGTTCATTAAATTATACACTCCTCATCTAGACTTGCTTGCCAGGGAACTTTTTTGAAACTTGTCTTTGAAATTTCGAAACCATTCTTAATTCAGCCTCAAACAAAGGTCTCTTTAATCAGAAAGATACATTTGTTAAATATTAGGTCAAATATACCAAAGTTAGAAAGATTCTGACTGTAGATTATGTTCAGGGTAAAATAAATCGTCTCCAAAATCAGTCTTGAAAGGAAAGAACAATTTTTGATAAAAGAGCTTTGGCTGTCTTTCACTGGATCCAAAAGCCCCATTTCCCCAGACGGAATTTACCTTTGTCTCCTTTATCTCCTTTGTGTCCTCTGGGGCCTGGAGGTCCAGGTCTACCAGGATTCCCAGCTGGTCCCCTTTCACCTGGAGGGATAAATGGATCCTAGTATCTGTGCCAGAGTGGCGAAGGGCAAGTAACTGAGGTATAAGTAATTTCACAGAGCTAATTGAAGTCCTCATGTAATAAGCATTAGCTGTGAATCCAAAGAAGCATTTGCCTTGGATTAGCAAACTTCTCTATGCCTCATAATGGTCAAAAAGGTTGACCAAATCTCAGGATAGCCACCAAAAGTGGTAGCTGTTTTGCCATTTTTTTTTAATGGGAAGGGAGTGGCCATTCCCACTCCTGATACTTACCTCTGGGTCCTGGAAAGCCTGTGTCTCCCTTTGGTCCTGGAATTGCCCCATAAGCTACAGAAGAGACAGGAGTAAGGTCAGTAAGTACCTTAGCTACATTCTGCTGAGAGATCTACAGGAATGGGGTCCCTCAGCATAAGCAAGAGTGTCTGTGGGATGATTTTTAGTAAAAGCCTAAAATGTAGGTTGTATAATAGATTTTAGCTCTAATAGAAGTAGACAAGCAGGCAAAAAGGATTTAAAGCATCCTTCCTCAAAAGCCCCTTGTATGCTTAGCCACTGAAACCCTAGTTGGGAAATGAAAAGGAAAACAATTAACTTGTACAGGTACTAGTTTCATGGCCACAGTGAGGGAAAGAACAAAGCAAAACAAGCCCATCTCGAGTCAGAGTTCCAGTCTACAGCCTTCATTCAGCAGAGGAGACATTGAGGGAGTGACAGTGCTAAGAAGACAACAAAGCTTGTAAATCTTCAAGATTTCAGAACTCAGTAACAGGCTTTGGAAGAGAGCAGAGAGATGGGGAGAGCACTATTGACTGTTCCCAACAGCCTTGAGTAGGACAGCTCTGTTATTTGGGGGAGCGCTTACTTCGGAAGAAGTCCATGAGGTCCTCGGTCACATTGCCGTAGGTTGCGAATACCTTGCTGATACCAGGAGGACCCTGGGGCCCAGGCTGGCCTGGGGGGCCTTGTACAGTATAAGCCATACCTTGGAGCAGACCCTGACCTGCAAAACAAATTCTTGGGCCAATGAAAGAATATCTGGGGGTTCCTCAGAAGAAATTCACATCATTTTGTAGGCAGAGAAAGGGCCAAAGACTGGAATACACTTCTCACATCCCTCCTTCCCAACGTTTGGACTCCTCCAAAGACATGAAACACATTTACTTGCCCTTGGAAGCCCCAAGACCTGGAAGAAGCTAAAGTAGTTCTCTAAACTTCCTAAGAGAATGAACTGAGCCTTCTCTTCCTTTTCCCAGTAAGAAGCTCTTACCCCTAGTTATTTTGTTTGCAGAATCAGAGAATCGGAGAACCACAGAATTTAGAGCTAGAAGAAACCGGGGATCATGAACCCCATCTCCTTATTTTATCCATGAGGGACCTGAGGTCCAGAAAGAGACTCGCTCACTAGGCACTACTGGAAGTAGTAGAGTTGAACCTCAAACTTTGGTTCTCTGATGTCAAATCCAGGGTGTACTCCGGTTAAGTATCTCCCTCCTTTTAGGTATGGCTAGGGATTCAGTCTGAAAATGGTGACTCCCAGTTGCAGTGCCTGTTTGCAGGGACTCTGGGTCATCTTTGTCTCTAGGGAACTGGCAGCAAGTGCCAACAGCCTGGCTGCTAGGTCAGGGGCCATAGCCTCTTCTGTCTTCAGGCTCAGGGGCTTACACCTCCAAAGAGTCGGGGCCTTGGGAAGTCAAAGGAGGCGCTGAAGGGACTCTGCTCTGTGCCTAGGGCTTCCTACTCACGATGCATAGTCTCCGACACTCGCGCAGCCAGTTCGCTGTAATCCAGGTCCGCAGTGAAGCCTGCACCAAAAACTCTGCCCTCAGTGCCATACGCGCCCCCGTCTCCAGCTGCCGTCCCGTAGCCGCCACCAGTGCCAACGTCTGTGCCATAGGGGCCACCATCTCCCAGGGCTGCGCCATAGGCTTCCCCTCCACCCAGGGACGCTCCTCCGTTGGCTCCTCCTAATCCCAGGGAGGAGCTGTAGGAGGTACTGCGGCTAGTAGAAGAGCTGTAGGAGTTACTGCTTCCCCGGCTGTAGGAGCCGTCAGCTTCCCTTAGCCGGCCATCTCCCGGCGGACCCTGAGGCCCCGGAGGTCCCGGAGGTCCCACGATGAAGCTTCGGACATCAGGACCTGTTAAACAGAACACGATGGGAATGGCAGCCCTCGCGTCCCTTTCCAATTGTTTCTTGTCCGGGCCATCACAGATGGTTCTTTTTCACGTGAAACGAGATTGTGCGGTTGGAGGGGACGGCGGGAGAGAGAGGAGTTGGGATGGCTTCACATTTACCTCGGGGACTCGGTGCAATTTTCTGTGTAAATAAGGGAAGCTTCGCCGGATGGGACCCTGATTTTAGAGTACTTGTGGGAATGGGGCTGGACGGAGGAGAGGGTAGAGCAGGAAACGCATGGCCCTGCCAGGCACCTACTTGTAAGGTAGCTAATCAGCTCACTCCGGAAACTATCGCTGTTTTCAGCTGCATAGGTTGCCAAAGCTGCCGAAACCCCGGGGGGGCCACGGGGGCCTGGAGGACCCGGGGGACCGGGAGGACCCGAGACCGAAGAGAAGCCTGCACCTAGAGGTGGAGTCAGGAGAGGGAGGTTAGGAAGTTGTCCTATGAGAAAGCAGAAGCCTTTTCTTGATTGGTTTATGATTCTACCCAACTCAAATCCTTGGGAGAGAAAGGACAAAGCCTGATGAAATGGAGAGGAGTAGGGGGGTGGGGTGGGCAGCTAGTGGCTCCAGTGAATTGAGTCAGGTCTGGTGATGGGAGGTTCTGGGTTCAAATATGGCCTCAGACACTCTAGCTGTGTGACCCTGGGCAAGTCACTTAACACCCACTGCTTAGCCCTTACTGCTCTTCTGTCTTGGAATTAATACATGGTGTTGATTCTAAGACAGAAAGTAAGGGTTTTTAGAGAAAAAGAAAAAAGAAATGGAGAGAAGGAAGGGACAATCGGTAACCCAGGTGGATCATGGTGTCAAGAACAGGACTGGTTATGATATAGGGACAGGAGCAACTTCTATGCCTCTTTTCAAGGCATCAACTGAACTTCCCTGAACCATCCTTCCCATATACCACAGACCTTCCCTTCAATCCCCCAGGTTCATACAACCCACATCAGGTTCCCCACAACCTCCCCCTCAAATCCTGTGGACATTTAGGAACTCTGGAAAAGTTTAGCATTTACTTATACTCCATCTCATATTGCCTTCTATGTCTCTGTGTGAGTTTTTTCTCTTCAACAACTGTTTAAGTTTCTGGGGAGCAAAGACTATTTCTCAGTGGCTCCCGAAGCGTATCTGAGCACAGTGTTTGGTGCACAGACATTCAATGAATATTTGCTGATTGGTTGGTGTGTTTTGGCATTCTCTATCCTGCTGAAGTAGAGGGAAATCTGGTTAGAGCCTAGAGTGGTGTTTTAAAAAAAATGTACTGGGTCTAATTAGAGTTCAGGAATCAGTTCCTTCACCACTTATTAGTTATGTTATCCTGAGCGAATCACTTAACCTTTCTAGACTCAGTTTTCCCTCTGAAAAATGAGGTGCTAAAACATGCCCTACCTACCTCAATAAGGTTATTGTGAAGAACAGATTAAATAATAGATATGAAGGTGCATTATGACCTGTAGAAATCTATGTCTCTAGGCCTTGTATTCTTCTGCTATTCTTAATTCTGTCCCCCCTTCCCCTTTCCCTTCCTCTCACACATTGAGGCCCTTACTTTGAAGGTAAGATGAAAGTTCCTCCATACTGAGACTAGACCAGGAGCTGCCTGAAGGTCCTGGAGGTCCAGGGGGTCCAGGGGGCCCAATGAGACCACTAAATTCAGACCCTAGAATGAAAAGGAAGAATAAGGAGCCATGATTTAGGGGTGCCATTCTCCATCCTATGTCAGAATGATTCTGCATTCCAGGTCTAATCTTACCTTGGAGCAAAGACAACAGGTCCTGGTAGGATGTTCCTGGCAGACCCGGGGGACCCGGGGGACCAGGGGAACCAACACTGATCCCAGAACCTAGAACAAGGAAACCAGAGACCTAGTGAACATTGATCAGATACGGAGAGGGAAACGGGAGTCGCTGGGATGGGAATGTAAAAGAGGGAGGAGAGTCACCAAAGAATCATCAAGGGAAAACAGAAAAGAAAAATTTCAATCCATTCTTCAGTGTTTTTAAGTTTTCAAAACACTTTCCTCATAACCCCATGAGGCAGGTAATACATGTATTATTATCTTCATTTTATACTTGAGGAAACTGAGGCTCATAGGCTCATAGGGTTAAGAGGAATTCCCACAGCTAGTAACTTATTAGACCCAATATTCAAACTCACTGCTGGCTCCAGGACCCATGCTAATGGAAACATTTTACTATGCTGTCTTCCAAGGATAATCATAGATTCCTAAACTTTTTTTTTTTATATCATGGACCCCTTTAGCAATCTAGTGAAGCCTAATGGATGGATCCCTTCTCAGAATAATGTTTTTTAAATGCATAAAACAAAATACATAGTATTACAAAAGAAACCAGTTATATTAAAATATATTTAAGAATCATTAGAGTGGAATGAAGATTTTTTTTTTCTTACAGATAATCACAACCAGGGTGACAACCAGAATCAAACATGGAGTGTGGATTAGAAATTCTCCCTGTTTCTTTCTATTTTGTGTCTATTTATGAATGTGTATTTCTAAATGTGACAGCTGAAAGGGTGCTAGATTTAGAATTGGTGGACCAGGGTTGAAATCCCAGTTTTGCTATTGTGGACAAGTGACTTAACTTCTCTGGGTATCATGTTGGGGGTTGAGCTTTTCCAACTCTGAGTTTGTGAACCTGTGATCCTTTGTTGTTTTCAGAACCTTATCCCCCATTCTGCTCCAGAATTTGGAGGTGATAGTTGAATTGTCAAAAGGTCAAGCTCCTATACTTTTCTGACTGTCTATACCTTCCACTCAATTCTAGCCTGGAGCAGAGTAATGGGCTCAAGCTGTTCCTTAGAGATGCTCAGAATGGAAACCACTCCCATTTCTTTAGCCTTTCCTCTGCCTCCCTGAGGACAGAACACTCACTTCTCATGTAGCTTAGGATGCGGCTGGTCAACTCTTCATAGTCTAGAGACAGAAGGGACCCATCCCCGCTGGCTCCTGGTGGCCCAGGGGGTCCTCGAGGACCCATCAGATATTGCCGGAGATATTGGCGCACTTCTTCCCCTAAAACAAACCCCAGATGAAGACATGTCAGAGTGAAGCATCCTGTCTGTGAAATGAGATCAGATTAACCAGTCCAGCAACCACATTCAATCTCCCACAGGTACAGTGGTGAATAAAACTGCCCCTTTGCCAGATGCACAAACTGAGACCATGATCCAGGAGTGAAACTAGAGTGTCCTCAGTTCTCAAGATTCCACCCCCATTTCCCTGGGACAATATTTGTCCAGATACTTGGAAAGAAGCGTTGTCCTGTTTGCTGGAAATCGTGGGGACTGATCAGCACCTTTCTAAGCAGGTTTTCTAATTTGGCAGAGAAAAGCTATGAAATGGTGACATCTCTGAGACTTGTAAATCACATATTGCTAGCTGATTGCTGCCACTGCAAGACTTCTCAGGCCCTTTCTGAGAATATCTCCTTTGGTATAGACAAGGTCCTTGGTCATAGTTAATGAGCAAGGACAAGAGAACTAAGTGATCATAATGTCCAGTCAGTCAATAAACATTTATTAAGTACTACTATGTGCCAGGTACTATATTAAGCTCTGGCTGGTCTCACTCTCCATCCTGGTCTAGGTACTCACTTTGCAGAACAAGTAGGATGTCTTCAGAAGAAATCGAGGAAAAGGAGCCCACATTGTACCCAGAAGCTGTGAGGGACATAGAAAAATTTTTTATATTATTGGAATGAAGTTATATTTTCTAAACTATACAATATACAAATTCCTTACAGAGTAAAAAGCAACCAGATAGACCTGCTTTAATATACAGATAAGAATCCCTGGTGGTTAGCATATACTTTGTACCTAATGATGGCTACTAAAGTACAGGAAATCAGAAATTCTTAGGTTGGCTAAATATGAGCCTTGCAGTTTTACTTTATAGCATTAATCCCCCCCCAACAAATTCTATAAAGAAATTTATGACACAAAGTTATATCTTAGTGTTTTTAAGACTGCACATTCTGAGTTAATGAAGTTTTTCTGTATTTGCCTATCTATCTGTCTGTCTGTCTGTCTGTCTGTCTATCTATCTATCTATCTATCTATCTATCTATCTATCTATCTATATATCCATCAGATTAGGAGTGGGTAGGGGGTGGCAGGAAATCATAGATGGAACTCGTTGAAAGAGCCCAGCGTTTTAAATAGGTCAGTCTCTTGGGGATATAGAGAGGAAAGTACCTGGAGTTAGGAAATGCATGTGAGTATGCAGGTGGGATGCAGAGGGACAAGAGACTTACTCCGTAGGTAGCTCATGACTCGGCTCGCCAACTCAGTGTAGTCGAAAGTCTCCCCACCAATGGTGGTGACAGGTCCTGGAGGCCCTGGAGGGCCAGGAGGACCCTGAACTCCAGAGAGGTGACTTCTGATGCTGTCACCTAAACACCAAGAAACAGAAATAGAATGGAGCCCATCTCAGTAAGGGAGCATTGCTTTCAAAGACACAGATCCCCTTCTCTCCAAAAGGGAGTTCAAAACTCCTGAGGAAATATACTCTCCTACCCTTAGCTATTCTCACTGAATTCTATTAGAGGGAGAATTTGAGGTATAGGAAGGTTCAGGTCAGAGATGTTCTCTGTGCCACATAGCTCATGGCAGGTGGCAGGGTGAATAGATACTTCTTTTTGAGCTGTTTCAGTCATGTCTGATTCTGTGACCCCATTTGGAGTTTTCTTGGCAAAGATCCTGAAGTGGTTTGCCATTTTCTTCCCCAGCTCATTTTACAAATAAGGAGACTGAGACAAACAGGGTTAAGTGACTTTTCCAAGGTTACCTCACCATTGTCTGAGGTCAGATTTGAATTCAAGAAGACAAATCTTCTTGACTTCAGATCCAATACTCTATCCACTGTACCACCTACCTGCCCATGGATGGATAAGGACTGATTTAAATCTTTCATCCATCCAACAAACATGTTTATCCTCTGTAGGTCATAGGGAGACACTCATTGGCCCCTTTTGATGGGGAGCAGACATTCTGGGGAAATAGGGTGTGAGGAAGCTATCTAATAAGAGAGTTATGGTGGCAGTAGAAAGGCACAGGTGTGTGTTTAGCATGGTGCCTGGCATATAGCAGGCACTTACTAAGTGATTCTTGACTATGAGTGTGCCAAGCCCTGTGCTAGGTGCTATTATGTGTACATATAATTTTGTGTGTGTGTAGATGGGTGGTACAAGGGGAAATTAACAATCAGAAGGAACAAAATGACATTTCTAGTTTGGCAAATCTCTGTAGTCTCAATCATAATCAAATGGAAGAATACTTGTTCCACATATTTTACAGCACTATTGTAAGGATAATACCTCAAAAGTGTAAAGTCCCCTGGGTTTACAGTTCTGGGAATGCATATGTGTGAACTTTCATTTGAGACTGTGATTGATTTCTTCAAGGCTTGCCAATGGAGCATAAACTCAGGTAGGTTCTACCAAGCTAGAAAGGGCTAACGATGGGCTATGCATGTCTGTTGTTTGAGGGTTGACCTAACTGATTTCTTATAGGGTCTTCGTCAGAGTGATGGCCACCAGTGCTGGACTTTTTCAGCCACAGTATCTTATGAAACCGTTTCCAGTGCCCTACGGGATGGTGCTGGAGAAAGGACTCATACCAGTGAACCCACAGATTGACAGAGCTTTGAAGTAGATGCCTGTGCAAGTCAATGTTTTGCTTTCCCTGTCTTCCAACTATGCCAACCACTTAGGGCTGTGTCTAACATTCAGGGTTTGGAGGACCAAATGGTCCCTGGCAAGTGGCCCTGTGGCCTCAATGGATTGAGTCAGCACTCACTCTGCATGTAATCAGAGATGTATTGTTGAATCTCCCGTCTAGAGTTGCTGATGGAACCAGGAGGACCAGGAGGGCCAGGTGGTCCTGGGGGTCCTCGAGAACTTGATGATCCTCCTACAGGAAACAGAAATGGACAGCCTCTCCATATTGGGCACAGGGAGACAGGGAGTGGATACTGCCTTTGATGAGTTTCTGCCTTCCCTTCTCTAAGGGAGAAATGGGTCAAGATCCACAAAGGAACATGGAGTGGATTAGGCTTGAGTTACCAATGGAGCCTGTGTGCAAGAAGGTCACAGAGATGAGCAGTTCTTCCCTCTTCAAATCCCAAAACTTGAGGGATCAGTTCCAGAGTCCCACTTACTCCATGAAGCCTTCTTTAGCTATTCCAGTTGATGGTGATATCTCCCTCACATAAACTGCTAAAGCTCCTATTCCTTGTTCCACTAATTTAGCACTCAATGACCTATGTTATTAGTTTTCGGTTATTATTTATTAGTTTTTATATTTGTAGATCTTGTTCTCTAGCCAAATTGTAAAATTCCTGAAGATAATTTCCTTTGTCTTCCCCACAGGTCTGGCACACTCGCTCATGGGCACACACACACACACACACACACACACACACACACACAGAGTAGGTACCCAGTAAATGCTTGTTGAATGAATTTCCTCAAAGAAATGGTCTGTTGAGACTAAGGAAAATGGGGAGGACTTCTCTCTAAATCTCTCAGTGAGAAACACTTCTTTAAAAAAAAGAAGGATTAGCTTCTTTCAAGAAGAGATATAGTCTTACCTCGAGTGGGGCTCCCAGGGATTCCAGGAGCACCAGGGACACCAGGGTCACCTAGCAGCAAAAGGAGAGAAAAGCAGTCTGTTGAAAAAATCTCATCCTCCAGGAATCCTTCTCTAATGATCTAGCAGCCAGTTCTCGATCTTTGGCTTTACCCCTCCCACACCCCATTCACAGGGTTCTTCATTGGCATGTTCTTTCATCTGTTGTTCTCAATGGTGACCCAAATTCTCTCAAAAGAGAGTGAATGAACTTCTGAGGACTAGGTTTGTCTCCTTAGCTCAATGCTGGCTGCATGGCAAAGGCTTATAGAATGATTAAGGGTCTGAAGGGGGCCTCTTAGATGCTTGAAGTCCCTAAGTTCCATAGATTGTGAGAACTTTCCATCCCAATAACTCCCCTTTCTTACCAACACCTACCTTTGTCACCTTTGGGTCCTGGAAGACCCTGATCACCAGGAGGGCCAGGTGGACCTCGTAGGGTGACTCCCAGAGTGTCTGAACCTAGAAGTCAAGGATATAATTGTCACAGGTTGTCATCCAGATTTGGAAGTGGAATGGAGAGAGGTAAATAGGAGGAAATGGTCCAGTACTAACCTGAGACAGAGAGTCCTGGGAGGCCAGGGTCTCCTGAGAGGCAAAAGGGGGTACAAATGGTTAGATCTCCTTTTCATGCTATCCCCCAGAGAGAACCTCCATCAACTTCCTCTCTTTGGTTGCCCTTTACAAATCTCCTGTAATGCTGCTTTATACACCCATCTAAATAAACACCTAAGTATGTACTCAGTTTTTTTAGATGAAGTAGTTTCCAAAGTTCAAGGATCCCCACAATCTCTCTTTCTCTCTTCTTCCCTCTCCCTAGCAATGAACCTTGTCATGACACCCTCTCCATGGCATCCCTACTCTCTCCATTTACCTTGGTATCCTCGGGGTCCAGGAGAGCCTGTTGGAGAGAAAACAGAAACAAACTTGAGAGATTTTTAGAACAGGGCCATTATGATGAGTCTAGTGTTGAAAGAAATAGGGATCTTGGGAGGAAATATGCTAAAAAACCCAGAGAGAACTGTTTAACCTTCTTTCCTTCCAGATATTCAGCTGCTCAGGTGAGAGCCCTGGAGGAGAAGGACTTTGGGGGAGCTTTCTTTGTAGCTTATGACATCTCTCCCCCTCTTTTCCATTGGAGCAGGAGTATGGGAGATCAAGGAAACTTTCCAGCTCACCTGGTTTCCCTTAACTCTTTGCCCTGTCTGCCAAGGTACCATTTAAATTAAGCTCTACAAAGTTTTCATTCCATGGGCTTTTCCTAAGTTAGGAAGGTGGGAAGGATAGACAAGTTCCCAGAAGACCCTGTGAACAGAAAGGCAATGCACTCACCTTGATCTCCTTTGGGGCCAGGAGGCCCAGGTGGGCCAGGGGGACCAGAGAAGAATGTTTCTGTGGAAGAGATGAGTGGACTATAAGAGTTCCAGTTGATGGGTATTCCCTGTCATGGCTTTATGTCTTGAAATCCATGCCATGGAATGTATTTCCAACCCAAAGTTGTCTGGATCCATTTCACCTCAATATTCTATTTGTTGACATGTTATTCTATCTCTATACTCTCACTTTCCTCCAAGGCCTGATAATCCCCAAGGATGAGAATGGTATTTTATATTTTATCTTTCCTCCAAAATACTTTGTTAAAGTTTCCTCCTTTACTACCACATGGAATCTCAAAGCTTACAGAGTCTCCTATGAGACATTTATTGTGTTTTCAGTGAGAGAGAGATAGGCTTACCTGAGTTTGTAAGGAAACTTCCAGGTGGTCCAGGAGGTCCTGGTAGGCCTTCCCCTGTGCAAGAAAAATCCCTGATCTAGGTTAAGACTGAAAGCCTACTCATAGGGGACAGTTTGCTTCCTTTCTACCCAATGATATTCATTAATTCATTCATTTATTCATTCATTTGTTTGTTTGTTTATTTATTTATTTTGGAACCCTTACCTTCCATCTTGGAGTCTGCTCCAAGGCAGAAGAGTGGTAAGGGTGGGCAATGAGGGTTAAGTGACTTGCCCAGGGTCACACAGCTGGGAAGTGTCTGAGGCCAGATTTGAACTTAGGACCTCCCATCTCTAGGCCTGACTCTCAATCCACTGAGCCACCCAGCTGCCCCCTACCCAATGATATTTAAAGAAAACTTGGTGAGTAGGATTGGTTATGGGTGTGCTAGAGAGGAAATCTGAGTATGTTGAATAGCTTTATAATTCCATGGGAGATGAATCTGGTTTCAACCTCCTTTCATATCCACCCACTAGGCATGAGTGCTTACCTGCTGGGCCTCGGGGTCCTGGAGGGCCTGTGATTGAAGCTCCTGGAGGAAGAAACACACAAAGCCAAGGTTTGAGAAACAGAGGGGAAAGCACTGGTTCTAAGCATGGAAGTGCTACAAATTCATGTGACAAATGTATTAATTCCCTTCTTTGGTACTTAGTTTTCTTATCTACAAAATTAGAAATCTCTCCTACCTCTGACTCTAGGATTTTTTATATTATTGTAGATTTTGGAAACAGAGTATTTCTGAGCTTCTTTACAAGTCTTTCCTATCCTTTGATTTTCTAAGGCTCTCCTGGGATACTCACCTGGTGGTCCTGGTGGTCCTGGTGGTCCAGGGGGGCCTTGCAATTGAGCAGTGTCTACAAAAGAAAAGAAAATAGACTATTGTCTCTCATGGGTTCCTTCTATCATCACCTCTTTCTTCCTCAATCCTGGAATCCCTAAGGACCACAAAGTAATTCAGTTTACTTTATCAAGCCCTGACCAGTTTAGAGATGGTCATGACTCCTATATTCCTTGCAAGCTGACTACTTTTGACTCTAGGTTTCTCCTCATCTTACTTTAGGCCTGCTTTTGCATGAACCAAACAGAACAAAGCTACTTACGAGGAGCAGAATTGATCCCTGAAGAAGAGCTGCTTCCAATAATAGATTCCCCTGCAATGCCTCTCTCCCCTCGGGGACCTGTTGACCAGGAAAAAAAGATTGAGTTTTCTTTTCATCAATTGGTATTGCTTTCATTCTTTTGTTTCAGGGGCAGAGTTGATTCCCAAATCTGGACTCCTGAAAATCCCTGGGGAGAATGAAATCCAGCAGAGAAAAGGACTAACAGGCTCTTTGGGGGCATGCCTTGTTTCCAGTCCATTTCTCAGAAAAGGGGCCCTTGAGGCCTCCTAAGCTTTTGGTGACATACTGTCACAGCTAGTAGCATAACTTTTGCTAATGAAAAACGAAATAATCATACTATTTAGGAACCCATAATCATTTCTCATGTTCCTAGGCATAGCATACCTTGCTGTCCTGGAAGACCAGCTGGGCCAGCAGGTCCTGCAGAATGGGAGAAATAAAGGCTAAATCATATTTCTTTAGTCACAGGTGGCAGAACTAAAGGAAGGGCCAAGAGCTTAGATGCTTGGCCTTCTCAATATGCCCAAGAGCAATAAACTAAAAATATATGCTAAGTGTTGGAAATTTACCATAATATAGTAGAGTTGGTTAGTTTGCCTCTGATTAATTGATTTCCCCTCAACCTCATCAATGAAATCATAGAAAAGGTAGGTATTAGACCTGACAAGCTGTTAATGTGTTAAACATAATGGTTTGTCTATTCCCTTTAACCCTTTTCCTACATGTGAATATGTTTTTGGTGATAGAATTGGAGGATATCTTGCAAAAAAGTTTGAGAACTCCCCAGGTAACCTTTAAAAAGTTCATTTTCCAGCTCTAGTGTCAGTTGAAGCATAAAGTAGCTTCAAGTTGTTATGAGCACTGGCAGGCTAGAAGAGAGCTATACTGAAAGAACCCAGCTTTTGAGAAGCTTTCGCTCTGCTTTTCCCCTTGAGTCTTGACCAGAAAGCAATAAAAGTTGAGGGAATGAGGGATTTCTCTTTCTTCTTCCTTCCCCCATTGGCATTTTGCTCTGGGGCTACTTACTCAGTAGGATATACTATACTAAGCAGAGAAAAGAGCAGGTTAAAAGAGAGTCACTTGGCCACAGAGAAAACAGCTAACTGGATTCAAGAGAGAACTAGCCATGGTAATCAGGAGTCACGTTGTGAAGAGAAACAGATCAAGGAAAGTCAACTGAGAGATGTGACTAGAAGAGAAATTGTGTCCAGAAGGAAAAGCATGAAAACAGTGCAAGATTATTTTATAGGGTCAGAAGTATGAGTTGTACGGCTCATTTACTGCAAGGGAAATCCTCATGATGTCCAAAGACAAATGAAGCCTGTAGTTAATTTCTGGAAAAGCCACAAAAATGTTTTCCAACCTGGAATGCCTGGTGGTCCTGGGGGCCCCATGGCTCCTGGTGGTCCTGGAGGTCCTGGTACAGTCACTGTTGATGTTCCCTCTGTAAAAAGAAGATGAAGCAATGAATGAACAACACTCAGCAATTGGATGCTCTAAGCCCAAAGTTATCTTCATGACTCTTACTTTAATGTCATGCTCTCCCATAGTGAGCAGTTAGGAAGACAAACTTTGCTCTCTCCCTGGTCCTGAACCAAAGAGCCCATAGTTTCATCTCATCTAACACAATTTCCCTAGACCCAAGCATTTCTTAAAATGTATTAGCATATGTATTAACATAGAGAAATATGTACAAACATACATTGTAAATGAGATGAAGAAACAGAAACCAGGATAACCCCAAGCTCTCCTTACCTGAAGTTACAATCCTGCCTGGAGTTCCAGTCTCACCTATGGGGGGGAGAAGGGTGCAGGAGGAAGAAGAAATGAGGGATGAGAATGTTGGATTTCTGTATGAATTAATGGATCAGTGAATCATTTTCAGTGTCTTCCCATTATACCAAAGGAACTGATCTCCCACCTATGCCCTGAGCCTTCTTGCTAAAGGTATTATAATGAGCAGAGAGGGAGTGTGTATTGTATTACATCAAGTACTAGTCTCCCAGCTGATGACTCTGAAAGCCTCAGTCATCAATTTGCTGATTTCTGGCCTGAAGTGACTTCTGGGAGGAGGAGGGCTGGGGATTTAGGGCAATGGTTTCATCCTGATAGCTTCCCAGTGGACCTTCAGGGGAAACTAATGGATGGTTGGTTATATTCAGATCTTCAATCACCAAACTATTTTCTTTCCAGATTGAGAATGAAGTGGAGGGAGAGAAAAGGGGATGAGGGGAGAAGGACTTCCTTACTGGACATGTTCTTGGTTTACAAAGTTACAGAGAGGTTAAGGGCAAGAGAAGGCAAATTTCCTCATCAGTCTAGATTGGAGGGAGAAGAGGCTTGAGACTGGGGTTGTGATGAAGAGAAGGGGCTGCTTAGAGAGGGACACTTTGCTTGGTATCAGAGAGAATGCTCCGGGTTGGATTCATGTGGGTGTGGGTTTCATGGAGCTGTCCTAGGTCAGTGGAGAGAGTTTGAGGATGTCCTATCTTGTTGAACTGTGCAATAGAGATCCTAGTCTGCTGTGTGTGTGTCTGTATCTCTATGTGTCTGTGGCGATGTTGTCAAGAGAGGAAATTTGTTCAGAAAGCTCTAATTGGTCAGGAAAAGCTTCTTCCTTGTAGACACTAGGTGTCACTGTTGCTCCAGGTCCTGATGAGAGATGTGGACCCAGCAACACCTTGACAACCTCAGGAGGCAGAAAATGAATATTTAATTTAGAGACTCACTTACCTTTAACCCCTGGTCGGCCTGGGGTCCCAGGAAGTCCTGATAGGATTAAAAAATAAATAAATCAGGAGGATTAATGTCAAATAAATAAATCACAGTATTAATTCCTGCTGGACTGATGCTTAATGAACAAACCACCTATCGGAGGTCAGAAGTCTCAGCCTAACTTCTGCCTTTGCAAAGATAAAGTCTCTGTCTCCCTTCCTGAGCTGAGAAGGAAATAACCCAGACTCAAAGAAAGCTTTGTTCAAAGCCCAGCACAGTAGAAGGTGGGGAGGGCCTGTGATAGTTCTAGACACAGAAGCTGGAGTGGGGAAGATTATAAAACATCCCTCAGCCTGTAACACTCTCATTAATCCACTTTCATCATCCTCACATTATCCAATGAGGTCCTCTTTCTTCAAACCCTCCTCAAGGAGACAGCTAGATGACTCAATGGATTGAGAGCCAGGCTTAGAGGTCCTGGGTTCAAATCTCATCCCAGACACTTCCTAGCTGTGTGACCCTGGGCAAGTCATTTAACCCCCATTGCCTAGCCCTTACTCCTCTTTTGCTTTGGAACCAATTCACGATATTAATTCTAAGGGTAAGAGTTTTTTTTTAAAGAATATAGTCTACTTTTGATTACCTATGCAACAAAAGAAACAGAAGCCCAGTTAATACCAAATAGTGGATAATCCAAAGGGCCCTTTGCACCATTTATTCATGATATATTCTTGAACAGATTTTACTTCCTCCTATTTACTTATTGTCGATGATCACATAAACAGGAGAGGCTTGGGCTGATGGCTAAGAGAGGTGGATGGTCCAGGTAGGCTGGCTGACACAGGTGATACACTTGGGTAGGTGGGGAATTGGTATAGACACTTAGTTACCCAAAGTGGCTAACTGACAGTTGAAGCAAATTTGAGGTGGGGGCAAACTAATAAGGAGCTTCAGTATCTCACCTGGAGGTCCTTGGGGTCCTGTGAGGCCTAAAGAGAAGGAAAGACAAATGAGAGTGTTCAAAGGCATATTTCGAAGAGCAATTCTGAGCTACAGGCTTGGCATCAACACAGATCAGAAACGTTTTCACAAGTGGACCAAAGGGGGGATTATTATTATTATTTATTATTATTCCTGTTGACTCCTTAGGAGCATAGGGCCGCAAACATCTCACACCATCGGACTCTGTTCTGGGCAACTTCCCCCAGCTGGGCCCATGTCATTCCGACTGTTTTTGTTTCATTTTCGGCACATCTTCGCCAGGTCTGGATACCTCTTTTTAAACTGACATTTGGCAAATTGAATTTGATTGAATCAAATGATTGTTCCTTTCAAAAGAAAACTTAGTGACTCTAGAGCAGTCCGCTAACATAAAAATGTGATTTTATTGGCAAAAGGAATTTTTGGGTGTGGAAACTCCCTTCACCTATGCAAGTGTAGAGAATTGCCTACAGCACAGAGAATTTCAGTTCCTTCCAACCTGGCCAAACAGTAAAAGGTGGGACCAAACTTCTGTTTTCCAGGCTTCAAGGGTTCTTCTCTATCCATTATTCCTGCTGCCTCTCCATAGTACTAAGACTAAGACTAAGACAAAAAAATAGAATTGGTTTTCCCAGGTTCCTTTAAAGTTTACAAAACACTTTCTTCACAACAATCCTTACTAAATATTTTTTAGTACTAATTTAATACTAATTCTTTTACAAATTAGGAAACTGAGGATTGGACAAGTTAGATGACATTCATAAGGTTAGACAGTTTCTAAAGTTAGACAATCAGAGCCCTAGAACTCAAATCCTGAATTTTGGAGTCCAAGAATAGCATTCTTCCATTATGTCATTCTGTACTATAGTATACAAGCTTTGGACCCAGGAAACATACCTGAGCGACAGTTCCTTGCCTAGAAAATGGTAATTAAAAATGTATATGTAGTACTCATGAGGTTAATGTGGGGATTAACTTCCGTGTACAACTCTTATAAGATCTCTCTCAGTTCCTACTTCTTCCCTTAATTTATTTTGTATCATTCTTAGAATGTAAGTTCTTTGAGGGCAGAAACTCTTTTTTTTCATCTCTGATTCCTCAAGGACTACCAGAATGCCATGCATAATAAATGTTTATGGAATTGAAATGTATTAACTTTGTAAAATAATAAAACACTGCATAAATGCTAAATTATTGTTTTTAGTATGTCATACATCTGTTTCCCTAAATGTCACAAACCATGGAAGTCCAGACCCAACACCTTTCTTATCCAACTTTTTGCTCTTCTTTGCAAAGCTGATACATAAGATGGGGAAACTAGTCCCAAACATAGCATTGCCAGCAGCCACTCACTCATCTTTGTTCTATTACCTGGTTTTCCTCCTTCTCCTGCAGGTCCTGGTGGGCCACGAATTCCAGGCATTCCTGTAAGACCTTGTTCACCTAGAGAGATCAGGTGGTCAATTTGTGAATGTTTCTCCTTTAAGAAAAAGCAAGGTGACCATTCTGTTCCTACCAAGTGACAATCAGCCCTGAGTTCATGATCTTGTATAGGATTCGTGGACTGGATATGCAAGATGGTAGGTGGAAGGCAAGAGATATTTGGACACTAATGGTAATACTCCCTAAAGCACATTTCACCTTGGGACTATTTGTTGCTTGTAATAGACTTGTGTACTTCAGTTTGGAATACCTAAAGGTGATCATGGGTTTCTTGGGAGGAAAGCAATGAAAAAAAGTGACCAACCTCTTGGACCTTGATGTCCATCTGGACCAGCTGGACCTGTTCAAAACAACCAAAACCCATGTTAATTCCAAAGATATCCTATTTGACTCCTTCCCTTTACTATCCCTAAAAGGACCAGAAAGAACACTTGCCACAGCAGTTTCAGGAAAAAAGAGCAATGATCACACATTTTGTCCAAGTGTTCCTGTAGCCCTTTTCTAGATGTTACATGGTTACAGTAAGAGTCCCTTCTCCCTTTTCTTGGGGTGTAACTATCTCCCACTACTCTAGCTCTAAACGATCCCTTGCAAAATAGCCATCAATGGTTTCCCATTGTCGGCTACAGAAAAAGACCAATTCCTTAGGCTATTATTGAAGGTCCTTCTGAATTTAACCCCAGTCCATCTTTCCACCTTGGTTTCTTATACATCTTACAATTTGGCAAAAATGCAGTCACGATTTCCAAAACACAGCTTGCCTTTCCACCTCTGCATCTTTCTCCATGGTATTCTCTCTGTCTTTGTCAGTCTCTCTCCTCTTCCACTTTCTCTCCTCTCTTTCTGTCTCTCTTTTTTCCCCTTCTCATAATTGTCTCTCTCCCTTCTCTGCCAATCAAAATTCTAATCTTCCTCCAAGCACTAGCTCTAAAGTCACAGCCCCATGAAGCTTTCCATGGCCTTTACACATCTATTGCCACCCACAATCCTGATCTGGTACATTTTTCCAGCCTGTTCCCACAATTCCCCTCCATGCATTCCAGAACATAGTCCAATGCATAGCACACCCTTTAGTACTTTAAGGATCTCTGCTTTCAGTGGTGAGAATTTTCCATCTACCTGTGTAAATCACAAGGCCTCGGCAACTTGTTACATGATCTTTGAGACCTTCTATGACCCAAAATTCCATTACCTTGCAATCAGTGAGATGAGTCATAACACACACAAAATGCTTGATAAATGTTGATTTGAGCCCAATGTGATCTCTCCCTTTTCTGAACTCCTCTGACATTCTATCTGTCATGACATTTATCACAGCCTTGTGTATATTATATCTATTTCTGTAAGTGTCTGATCTTTGCCATTAGACTGTGAACTCTCTAAAGGAAGGGGCCACCTCTTATTTGCCCTCATACTTCCCTCAGTGAAGCTTGGTGCACTACTAGTATGCACTTGATAGATATTTGTTGCATGAATGAATATTCTATATCCCTTTCCTTTTTGGTCTTTTTTTTTTTATCATTCATCCACTCAAAGTACTATCAGGATCTATAGCTGAACACTGCCGATGCCCAAGGGGACTTGGCTCCCCCCTCCTTGTCCTTTAGCCAGCCAGGACAGCTCAGGAATATAAAGAAAGCTATTAAAGCAGGGGAAGCTAGTGAAGATATCCCAGGGGACCTTCTTTTTTTTACTGGATGGAGGCATCAAAGGTTCCAAGGGGTTCCTCCTTCTGCCCCCCTTTTCTTTCAGAAGCAGAGAGCTCAGAGGCAAGATTTCAGTGGCTGCATAGGAACAATCATGGCACAGAAGATTCCTGGCCTTATCTCTGGTGCCCAGTGATGTGTTGTGAGGCCCCCCCCCCACTCCTCCTCTGCCCATCACCAGCATACAGAGCTCTGGTCCATGAGAAAACAGACTCTTAAGAGACAGTCAAAAATAAACCACCTGTCAGGAAATTCAGAAACAGAGACAAAAGTAGACTGGAGATTAAGGAGCTGAAACGCATTAAAGAAATATAAACATATATGGCAGGAAGCAGCTATGTGTTCATGGACACATGCAGGTCTGCACATGCATGAAGACAGACACAGGAGAGAAATACTGAATCTCTCCTGACACTCACCAATTGCTCCTTTAGCACCAGGTTCACCAGTTGGACCAGGAAGACCTCTTAATCCAGGTTCTCCTACAGTGACAATTCACAATGAAAAGGAAAAGGGAATAAATTGGTCACGTTAACAGCTCCCAAGCTGGTAGGATCGTACTCTTTACTTCTTATAAGGGAGGCTGAGGATGTCAATTGGCTTCTTGTATTATCTATGGGAAAGCATTTTCAGACCTGAATCCCTTGGTGAACAAATGAATCAGACCCAGAGAGGGGGAGATCCTGGATTCCATTTGGTCTTAGATTCTGCCTAGCTGCCTGACCTTGAGCAAGTCACTAAACCTCCATTGCCCAGCTCTTACTGCTCTTCTGCCTTGAAACCAATAGATAGTATTGATTCTAAGACAAAGGAAAGGGTTAAAAAAAGCCTACATGGTCCTCTCTGAGCAGCAGGCACCATCCTTATCCACAGGTGCACATAGTTGAGTTTTAGCTCCTTAGAAGCCAAGAGATGCCATTTATAGCCAAAGCAGCCTCTATGCCTCTTCCTTTTTAATCACACACATTGCAAGATGCAAGCTACAGAGAGGCAGCACACAATGAGAGGCAGAGCCCTCCCAGCTGCATCCTCTCTGACACTTACAGCATTGTGGTTTAGGTACCAAGCATTTACTAAATGCTTACTATGTGCCAGGAACTGGGGAGGCAAAGAAAGCCAAATACATGATCGCTGACTCGAAGGAGCTCTCCACGTCAACCAGGGAGACAACACACAAATAACTATGTCTATACGAGATACACAAGGTACTCTCAGATAGAAAGCCCTGCGAGGGGGAAATCTGGACTATCCCTTAGATCAGTGATGGGCAAAATACAGCCCGAAGGCCAGATGCTGCCCCCTGAAATATTCTCTCTGGCCAGGGACATTATTCCTAATCTGGCAAATACAATGAGTAGGATATAATACAATGAAACTTTGAAAGAGTTGTCTTAGAAACAGACTGACAGATGAGCATCTCCTTTCCTTTGGCCCCCTCTTTAAAAAGTTTGTCCATCACTGCCTTAGATAGATTAGGGCATGGGTCTTAGGGCCCTGGGGAGTTAGATGGTACAGTAGATAGAGTGCTGCGGCTGAACTCAGGGAGACTCTTCCTGAGTTCAAATCTGACCTCAGATACCTACTAGCTGGGTGCCTCTGGGCAAGTCTTAACCTTAAGCCTGTTTGCCTCAGTTTCCTTATATGTGAAATGAGTTGGGGAAGGAAATGGCAAACCACTCTAGAATCTTTGCCAAGAAAACCCCGAAAGTTGTCACTAAGAATCAAAGATGGCTGAAAACGACCAAACAACTACATAGGTTGGTAGGATGAGGCAGGCAGCAAAGAGGATAGAAGAAAACGTGTTCCTCCACCATCTGTACACCAGAATGGCTTTCCCAGCTCCCTGCCTTTCTCTGCTTAATTTCTCTCATCCCTTGGACATTACCATGATATCAGAGACCTCACATGCTCGATCAAATCAATCTAATTCTCAGGGACCCGCTATCTTGGTTTGCTTTTAAGGGTTTTGTGTGTGACAGCAAAATTAGAAACTTCTTAAGGCAGAGAGCTTGTATTTGTTTTGGGATCTCCGAGGCAGCCTAGAAGTTATTTCGTTTAAGAGTTATGGAAGCGAGCTCATCTGCCGGGCAGCACTGACCTGTAAGACCTCGAGGTCCTTTCTCACCCGGATCACCTGAAAATGGACATAAAAGAGAAGAGTCAGACCTTTGCAGAAAGAAATGCCTTCAGAAAGCAAGCCTAGGCTTCATTTAATGCTCAGGACAAGGACAACATCCTTTCACACAGCCATGTTCTGGGCTCTGGCAGGTTAGCTTAGAATTGCTGGGTTAGTTCAGTGTTGGCAACAGCAAGGGACTAATTAGGCTTAAGTTATAGGTTTGGTCTCTTGATGGCTGGTTAACTTCTCAAAGAGGAATTGACCCCTAATCCTGGCCACCAACTGAACTCTAAGTCCAGCTGCAGATTGGCCCCTAGCCCAGGCCTCAAATTGGCTAATAGCCCTGACCAACCACTGACCATCCCCCTTGCCGGAGAACCCCAACTCCAAATGGAGAAAAGGCTGGTTCTATCACGACCACAAACTAACCTCTAACCCTGGTCTCAAAATCACCCTTGACCTTGGCCACAGACAACCTCTAACTCTGCCCACAGATGGTCTCTAATTCTGACCATCTGCCTTCCATATGTATACCATGGTCATAAAGGGGACCAGCTGAGTATTTGCTAGGCACATCATTTCTTCCCTACTTCCTCATCCTTTAAAAACTTCTCCAAGTTTGACTCCAATTGGGGGGAACAATCTGTTATGGCTGTGTACATAAAATGTAACGATCATTGGTTGAGCCATTTCACAGAGCATCATACCTTTGGGTCCTGGGGGTCCCATTGGTCCTTTCTCGCCTAAAGGAAGAAAAACCATACTTTTAGGTGGAGTTATTCTCAAAGAACAGAGTTGAAAGATTGCTACAGGGACAAGTGAAGATGGGCTCCTGCACCTGAACAGACATTATCCATCTCCACCTTGACCTCACCTTTTATTCCCTGTAGGACTCTCTCACACACTCATCTGCTTACCTGAACGGCTAATAGTCTCCACCACCCTCTTGCCTTCCAATGACCACTTAATTTATACTCATAAGATCAAAGATTTAGAGCTAGAAGGGACCTGAGATTCATCTTGTTTAACTCTCTCATATGATGCCTGAGGAAACCAAATCCCAGACAACACTTGTGTATGGTTACTCAGTAAAGTAGCAGAGCCAAAATTTGAATCACATCATCTGGGTATAACTTAGCATATTTCCTTTGATACAGGCATACCTCTTTTATTGGGCTTTGCAGATACTGATTTTTTTAAAAAACAAATTTAAGGTTGGTGGCATCCCTGCATTGAGCAAGTTTATTGGCACCATTTTTCCAACACCATTTGCTCACATCGTGTCTCTGTGTCACATTTTGGTAATGCTTGTAATATTTCAAACTTTTTCATTATTATTATATCCATTATGGTGATCTGTAATCAGTGATCTTTGATGCTATTATTGTGTTTTATTGTTTTGGGGCCAATAAACATGAGCAGAGAAGATGGCAAACGCAATTGATAGATGTTTATGTGTTCTGACTGCTCCACTGACCAGATGTTCCCCTGTTTCTCTTCCTTTCCTTGGGCTTCCTGATTCCCTGAGCCACATCAATATTGAAATCAGGCCAGTTAATAACTCTATAATGGCCTCTAAGTGTTCAAGAGGAAGGAAGAGCCAATCCCTGCAGCAAAGTTCATTGTTGGCTTATTTTAAGAAATTGCCCATCTTCAGTAATCACCACCCAGCTCAGTTGCAGCAGCCATCAACACCGAGGCAAGACCTTCCCCCAGCAAAACGTTGTGACTCACTGAAGGTTCAGATCATGGTTAGCATTTTTTAGCAGTATAATATTTTAAAATTAAGGTAAGTACATTTAAAAAAGACATACTATTGCACACTTAACATACTACAGCATATTATGAGCATAACTTTCATATTCCCTGGGAAACCAGAAAATATATGTGACTTGCTTTCTTTTGGTATTCACTTTATTGCTATCTAACTTAAAATATGACCAAGCTGTGCCTATATGGGGGCAGCTGTATGGCTCAGTGGATCGACAGTCAGGCCTAGAGACTGGGAGGTCTTAGGTTCAAATGGCCTCAGACACTTCCTAGCTTGTGACCCTGGGCAAGTCACTTAACCCCCATTGTCTAGCCCTTACCACTCTTCTGTCTTGGAGCCAATACACAGTTCCAAGACGGAAAGTAAGGGTTTAAAAAAATAATTAAAAAATATGTCCAAGCTCTGCCTATACAAGGATGCTTAACTCTAACCTTAATGAATAACTCCAATGGGATTGAACTCCCCCTTCCCTAGTTCTTCACCAACTTACCTTTGGGACCAGGGGAACCAGCTTCGCCTCTGAAGCCTTGGAGGCCAGAAGGACCTGTAGGACCAGAGAAAACCAGACAGATATGTGATGGAAATGGATGGAGTAAGTATGAGGGAAAAGTGGAGGATGACCCTGAGGTTGGGAGCTTTGATGCCTGGGAGATTGGTGGTGCCTCTAGTAGTAACAGTAACAGAGAACATGGGAAGAAGGGAACTATGTTTTAGAATGTTGAATTTGAGATGATTACAGAACATTTAGTCTGAGGTGTCCAGAAGGCAGCTAGTGAGGTGAGTTGGAAGGTCAGGAGGGAGATTGGGGCTGGATATATAGCTAGGGGAATCGTCTCTAGATAGTGAGGATAATTGAACCCATGGGAGCTGATGCTATAACCAAGTAAGATAGTGAATAGGACTTTGAGAAGAAAGCACAGGACTGAACTTTGGGGTGGTATCCATGATTAATGACCTTGACCTGGATAAAGAGTTAGTATAGGAGACTGAGAACTTTTTAAACTAGAAAGCATTACACAGACTGTTCCAAAAGGTTCAGTGCATGGAAAAAAGGTCCTAAAGCTTAAACTTTGCACTAAGTCTTTTGGAGAATCCTCTATGAAGGATTGCTTTAATTTGTTGGCAGGTGCCCTGTTCAGATGGATGGATGGATAGTTTTCATTGCTGAAGATTTATGGAGGCAGATCATATATGAAATACTCTGGACACCTGACAAAATAAGGACAATTTAGAGTGGAAAGGGGAATCTGAACAGATAAGTCAGTGCTCACAAAGAAGTGTGAGGCCCAAAAAACCAAAACTCATTGAGACTTGGGCTAAAGACTCTAGAAATCGCTACCAATGCCAGCGTTGTTTTATGTGTGTGTGCTTTAAGTATTTTCCTCCTCTTTAATTCAATTTCCTTTGCCTCAAGAGATCCAGAAACAACCATGTTGCAAAGAACATTCTACTCACCTGAGGGGCCCTGGGGTCCTGGGGAACCAATAGAACCTGGGGAAATAAGGGAGAGGGAGATAATTGTAAGCAAGGAATTGGGCCCTATTTCAAGGCATCAGATATCACAGGAGACTCTGGGGGCTATGGACGAAGGTCTCCCACTGCCTAGTGGCTTGTTTGTGTATGTGTGTGTGTGTGTGTGTGTGTATGTGTGCTCATGTTAACACTTTTGTGTACTAGAAAGGCTCAAATTCTTCCTCAAATCTCTAAAGACAACAGGATGTGGAGGTGAATTACTTCTCTTCTCCGGAGAAGGAGCACATTTGTTTGAGCAAGTTGCTCTGGGAATAAACAGTTTGCCCATAGTACATGCTAAACAAATGAATGGTTGAATGAATGAAGATTACCCTTTACTCTCATAGCCTGGACACAGAATGGTTTGGCTTCAAGAGAGAGGAGGAAAAAGAGAGGTGTAATAGAGCCATACCCCATTCTCTATCACTTTATCTGCAAGTGAGACTTATTCCCACTTGATGTACGCAGGCAAATCAACCAATTAATGCTAGTAGGTCAGCATGGGATTATTTTAATCTCATTAATTTCCTGGTTGATTCACCATCAAAAGGCAACAAAGACACAGGCTCAGATGGCCCCACAGAGATTGAGGAAGGGTCTCAGCTGTGCTGCTTTAGGTTGAGAGCTTTCCTTCTCTGGGCCTTAGTTTTTTCCTTTATTAAACAAGATGATTGAACTAAATAATCTCTAAGATCCCTTCTAGGTCTATAATTCTTTTGAAGTATAGGCAAAAACAAGGAAAACGTCTGAAAGTCTTTATAATCATTGGATCCAAAAGATAACTATTAATTCTTCTTGCCTCATCGTTCATTTTGGGAGAATTGTAGTTGGCTAATTTTTTTTGGCCATGGTTCTCAGGATTATTACTTTAGTCTGTAAGGACTGATCATGACACCTGGCCCCTGTGGCATTGTTCCCTGGACACTGCCATCTCTCTAAATGACTCAGACACAGTGCTTACCTTTGGGACCAACAGAACCAGGGACACCAGGGGGCCCTTGAGGACCTGGATCTCCAGCAGCACCTGAGGAATAAATTAACCGAATCAATGCCTTGGTGACTTTTTACCTTGATTTTCCCTCAAAGTCTCATTCTATCATTTGGAAAAGATGTTTCTACTTTTCAGAATCCTCTAGGGCCATTAAGGTGGGGGCCAAAGATTCAGTGGTTTGAAGAGCCTAATGGGTACCATGTGTAGTATACAGAATTCTGTATACTACACATGAAGGCACCCAGCAGTAGAACCCAGCTTTGGTACTGGAGGAAGGAGTCCCTTATAGGACAGCTGGTTATTTGGTGATGGGTGGAGCAGTGGATAAAACACTGAACATCAAGTTAGGAAGACTGACTTCGATTCCTGCTTCAGACACTTACAAGCTGTGTGATACTGGGCAAGTCATTTAGCCTCAGTTTTCTCATCTATAACATGGGATTAATAATAGGATCTCTCCTACAGGGCTATTGTAAGGATCAAATGATATAACATGTAAAACATTTTGCCAACCTTAAGACAATTAATTGCTAGCTATTATTATTTAACTGTTGACTCTATACTCTTACCTTCTTTTGCTATATCTCAGTTCCCTCCCCAGAAGGGGCAAAACCAAACCGAAACAAAGTCTACTAACTACCTCCTTCCCTCCAAACCTTGAAACATTAGAAGTTTTTCTTATTGTCCTTGAGTCATGTGGGGGACTGAAATATGGAATCCTTAACTGAGGGAGTAGCATAGTTCTCTGGACTCTGATTGGCTAATTCATCAAGGCCAAGCATGGTCCTGAAACACTTCCCTCACTCACCCCAGCCTGTGGAGATACAATATACATTGAGCACTGAATTCCCTCCCTGATCACAAACCTCTGAGGCACAACAACCGGAACCTTTCAGGTATTTTTGCTATTTTCAATCCATCAACCTATCAGTCAGCATTTATTAAGTGCCTACTATGTGTCAGACACTATGCTAAGTCCTGGGGATGTAAAAAAAGGTAGAATATAGTCTCTACTATCAAGGAGTTCACAGTCTATTTGGGGAGTCCAAAAAGACTGGAAGTTATAATTTATAAGACTAAATCCAATTCATGGAGGTCCGCCCAGAATTTCCAGTGCTTTCCCCCCCTCAATGAAATTACCTCAAAATTGATAGGCTGGTGTGCTTTTAATCACAAAATACTGAAATATTCCAATTAATGAGCTGATTTTGCATCCTCCAGACAAATTCCAAGAATCATACTCTTTTCAGCCTTCTGAGTCATTGCCCCTCCTTTCCCCCCCTCATAAAAATCTCATTACCTCTCTTCTTTATTTCCCTCCCAGAATCCTTTCTTCATGAAGTTGGAGCAGAGGAAAATGTCTTAGAATTTCATATTTTGTACTGGTTTAATGGGGAGAGTAGTGGGGGAAAGGAGAAGTGAGAACATCTTATCCTGCCTTTCATTCCACTGTAGTTACACCACTGCGTCTCCAACTTTCTTGGGATAGGATGGTCTCATCTTACCTCTATCTCCCTTCTCTCCAAATCCAGGGGGTCCTGGTTCGCCACGAGGCCCTGTGGGGCCTTCTCGTCCTCTCTGACCCATGGGTCCCTCTGGGCCAGATTCTCCTACAAACAACAAGGGTTTTCATCCATAAAACTATCAATTCAGAGCTACAATATTGCTGCATTTGAAGGCAAGAATTAAAGAGTGTGAGAACTGTGAGGGATTTCAGTCTCAGACATGCCAACTGTTCCATGCCAACAAGTGATCTTCTATTTGAAGACCTCCAAGAAAGAGGACTCCACCACTTCTTAAGATAGACTATTCCATTTTTAGACCACTCAACTCACATTAGGAAGTTATTATTATTTTTTTTATGACATCAGGCCTTGTTTGCCTTTTGCACTCAGTTCTTCTTCTTCTGTTCTCTGAGGCTAAATAGAAAAAAAATCTGATCCCTCTCCCATATCATAGCCCTTTAAATACTGGTGGAGAGGTATTATGTTCTCCTGTCTACACTTTTCCAAGTTAAACAATCTAGTTCCTTCAACTGAGCCTCATTTGACATAGACTCAACGACCTTTATCATATTGGTTACCCTCCTTTGGGAGCTCTCAAGTTTATCAATTTTCTTAATCTGTGATTTTCTGAACTAAATGAGGGTTGATGAAAGCAGATTATGGAGGGACTTTTCCTTATTCCTGGAAACAGCCTTTTCCAATTGGGCTAAACCCAAGGTTGCATTATCTCTTTAAGCTGCCACATCACCCTGCTGACTTAAACTGGGATCTAGGTCCAAATCCAGTGTCTAACACTTAATGATCTATGTTACCTTAGGCAGGTTAATTAACCTCTCTGAGTCTCAGTTTCTTCATCTGTAAAAGGGGGTAATACTTGTACTCATTTCATAGATTTGTCATGAGATTCAAATGAGATAATGTATCTAAAATGCTTTGTAAACTTTAATGCACTCTATTTGTCAAGTTGTGGACAGCTTGGTGAAGCAGTGAATAACAGGGTTGGAGTTACCCATCTTCCTGAGTTCAAATCTGGCCTCAAAAACTTACTAGTTGTGTGACCCTGGGCAAATCACTTAACCCTGTTTGCCTCAGTTTTTTCATCTATAAAAGGAGCTAGTCAACTACTCTAGTATCTTTGCCATAAACACCAAATGGGATTATAAAGATACATCTGAAAACAACTGAATGGCGATGATGACAACAACAACAACCTGTCAACTTATTTTATCACTAGATCTCTAGAGGGCAGAGAAATGTTTGGAAGGAAAAGAAAATCAGTTCTTACCCACACTGCCTTTCTGTCCCTTTGGTCCTTCTGGGCCTGGATGGCCCATAGTCCCTGGGACACCTGTGGATACACAAGAATGATTATATCCCTATTTGTTTCACTAGTGGCTAGAAGCTGGGATTGAGCAGCAGCGCCAAACCCCAGACATAACATTACTGAGGTTTGGCAAAAAGGTGACCATTGTTTACACACCTGGAACTCCAATAAGCCCTCGTTCTCCTGTAAAAACAGAGAGAAAAAAAGAAAACTATTAGTTGAGGATTAAGGCTCAGATTCCCTTCTAAGAGAGTCAGAGAGTGCTCTGAGCCTCATCTAAGCACTTCTCCCTCTACAGTTCTAGCTAGAGTTTTTTCAGGGGGATCTTAGGTGCTGCCTGAAACCAAAATTTCAATGGGAACCAGCATCCACAAAGAAGGCCCTGAAAAGAAGATTACCATCTCATTGTACTCAATCTGGGGACCATTAAGGATCCTGAAAAGGCACTGGAGCCAAGGATAGCTTAGCAGTGGGAGGTTGCAGCTTTTCATTTCTTTCTCCACTCCCATCCTCCCTTACTCTCTGAGTTCCAAAGTCTGTCAGTTGCTACCAATAATGCTTTAATAAAAAGGATCCTGATTCCCAAAACTGAGATTCGCTGGTCTAAGCCAATGCCCCTTCCTTCAGAAAGTCTCAGTTAATGTTGAATAATGATGAATGAATATGGTATTATGTACATTTTTTGGGAATGACCTTCTGATGAAGCCATCGGTTCCCATTAAAATAATCGAAATGTTTCTCACTCACCTTTTGGACCTTGAATTCCCATATCACCTAAAAGACACAAAAATACCAGCATTCTGAGATTAGGTCATAGTAGAGTGGTATCCACTTGGTATGTTAATATCAAATCTCTTAGGTACAAAAATCTGATTTCAAAAGGAAGCAATCTGAGTTCTATTCCCAGCTCTACCATTAATCAATGGGTGATTTTGACCACCGACTGAGTCTCTTTTACTTATCTGTAAAACAAAGGGACTAAATTATCTAGTCCTTCCAGCCTAATAGTCTAGATTCTAGAACATAGTTTCCCTCAAAATGATGTATTAAACTGTCCTGCTCCCCAAACTTATTTCAGAAATGAAAAAAGAGAGGGGGGAAAAAGAGTAAAAGAGGGAAAAGTGGTTGAGAAAGGAGAGGAAAGTAGGGAAAAGCTGGGGGAGTTTTCCAAATGATCCAGAAAAACAAGCACCAATCCCAGATAGCATTTCCTCATAAAAAGAAGTCAAGGGAAGGAACAAATGATTTGTTTGTAAAACCTTTTGGTCCAGGATTTCCTCGGAGATTTCCTAAAATAGAATGCAAAGTCTGGGTTAGTTAATTTTGCATCTTTTTCTGCTTTGTTAGCCCTAGAATAAAAGGGAAACATTGAGTTTTAATGGAGAATCCACAAGATTAGATCTGGGGTCTAGTCTGATGCTGTCACTAATGAGCATTATAACATTGAACAAATCATTTCCCCTCTGTGTCCTCTCTATCTGAGGTATGGATGAGATAATGCATGTATAGATATAGTCATAAAGCTCGGTATAAATGTGAATTACTATCCCATAGAATGTAAGATCCTTGAAGGCACGGATTATTTAATTTTTGTCTTTGAATCTCCAGTACCTAACTTAATGCCTGGTACATTATAAATTATTGACTGATTAATAGATAATAGAGTCATAACTAGCATAGGGAAAATGGGACTTTGCCTCTAGGCACCAACACTCAGGGTATTGAATATACTTCCTTCAAGGTTTCCAGAGAAGAGCATGAGGAGGCAATGGATCCTAGTTGCAAATTCCAAAGTCCCATTAGATGAGACCTTGTCCCATCTCCTGATGGTCTCATGGCATGGGAGGGGATGGGATGAGGCTCTTTGGGTATGGATCATACCACATCATTAATGTTATACTCATGGTAGAACTCTCCTTTCTACTACCAGCCATCCTCATCACCCCCAACTCAGCATCAGTTCAATTTTGATTAATTAACAACTCTAAGGACAGTGATTCATTCATATTTGGTGCTGAGGTGGTTTGACTCCCACTCCCATTAGGCTCCCCATGGGATCTCCTCACCCTTTTCCTGTTCTATCAGCAGCTTGTTTTTCACAAATAACCAGAGAGCCTCCTGACTGTGGCTGTCAAGTTCACTGGTCCCTCCGCCAACATGGGAGACAGCAATGGCTCGATCTTTGTAGATCTCTCTATCCTGTAACATACTAGTGTTGATTTGCTCCAGGCTATCCACACGAGCTCTCAGCTTCCTCACCTCCTCCGCTGCATGGAAGGCAGAAAACAAGAATCATAGGAAGGAAGAGGCGAGTACAAGTCATTTTACAGGGCTATTGTGAACATCGAATCTATGTAGAATACGTTCAAAGCATCTCATAGAAATGCAAGCTGGTCTATTATTGCTAGTAGGATGATCGTGGGGCAAACTTGTACTAGTAAGAATTCTATTCTGAGCAAGCCTTGAACAGGAGACCTCAGTCACTGGGCAGCAAACCTCCACGCTCTGCTCTAGCTCTTGTCTTTTAGCTGAGACGGATTATATTAAACCAGAGAGGCAGCGAGGCATCATGGAAAGAGAACTGGGATGGAAGGTCAGTGAGTGACGTGCTACCTCTCTGGGACTTGGTCTCTCCAACGGGTAAATGGATATCATATCTGTCTGGTCAGCTTCAAAGGATCCACTGAGAACATGGAAATGGAAACATTTTGACAAGATACAATTTTTTAAAAGGATTAAAGATTACTTTTACTGTGGCTACTGCTATTTCTACTACTGCTCCTGCTGCAGCTACTACTACATTTGTTACGATTGCTACTATTATTGCTGCTACTACTACTACTTCTTAGTAGTAGTACTGCTACTACTAATGCTGTTGCTATTGCTACTACTACTGCCACTGCTGTGGCTGCTGTTGCTACTACTACCACCACCACCACCACCACCACTACTACTACTACTACTACTACTACTACTACTACTACTACTACTACNNNNACCACCACTACTACTACTACTACTACTACTACTACTACTACTACTACTACTACTACTACTACTACCACTAATGCCACTGCTGTTGCTAAAACTACTACATCTACTAATACTATTGCTGTTGTTGTTGCTGCTTCTGCTGCTGCTACTACTACCACTAATACCACTACCACTATCACCACTACCACCAGCACCACTCTTCCTCCTCCTTCACTTCTTCCTCCTCCTCCTCCTCCTCTTCCTCCTCCTTTCTTCTCTTCTGGGTGCTCTCTGCAGAATCCTCCTCTTTGTCTCCTTCACACATTGCTTCCCTTGTAGGAAGCTCCCCACCTCAATTTTCCAGTTTCCACATGTGTTATCTCCCTCCTTTAGAATGAGAGCTCCTTAAGGGTGGGCACCATCTTGCTGTCTTCTAATTGTATACCTAGCCCTTAGCAGAATGCTTGGCGCATAGTGAGCCAGGCTTAATGAATGTCTCATCTATGTACCATCACCACTACAAGGGACCAAATGTTAGGACAAACAGCAGTGGTTTGGGAGTCAAGAATTCTGGGTTATAAACCCTGCTCTTCCACTAATTAACCATATGACCCTGAGCAAACTCCAAAGTCCTTCCAAGTCCTACAATTTGATTTCTTTTGGGTTCTAGTTATAAGTGAGCAACACATGACTATTGTTCATACAACATATATGAAGCCTTTCCCACAGCAGGGTCTTCCTGCTGCCAGAGAGATCTTGGAGTTGTGATTTCTTACCCAAAGCAATGAGTCCGAAAAGCAATCCAAGAAGCAACAGCCAGGCCAGGAGTAGACCTAAAAGCCACTTCCACCAACTACAGCAGGAACCACAGGGACACCAGGCGGGGGCAGCCCCAAAACCTGCACCACCGCCGCCGCCACCTCCTCCTCCTCCTGCACCACCGACACCACGGTCATCTCCTTGTATTTCTAGGGAAGAGAAGGATGGAAGCCTAAGTGAATCCAGAAGGCTGATATTCTCTTTTAAACCTTTAAGTAACTGATTTTCCATGTGCCCCCCCCACCTCCCAATGAAACTAGATGGATGGGGGGAAAGGAAGGACAGAGAGACATTCAGAGTTTCGGAACTGTTTAGAGATGTATTGGCATGATGTCTTTCACAGAGGCAACTGATGTGGAAGAAAGAATATAAGACTGGGAATATGAAGACCTAGATTCGAGCTCCTTGTCTGACATTTATTAGCTCTATAATCTTAGTCGAGACCTTTAACTGTTTGGGGGCTCAAGTTCTTTGTCTTTAAAATGGGGCTAACCAAACTTTCCTGGCCTTCCTCATAAATTTAGTATGAGGCTCAATGATGATATACAATTCTAAGATGCCTTGAGGTTTATGAGTTCTTTTCCTATAGCAAGCCTGTGAGTATTATCACAGATATTTTATAGATGAGGAAACTGAGGCAAAGAAAACATTAAATGACTTGCCAAGGATCAAGCAGGGAGTGAGTAAAACTGCTGAGGCCTCCTTAAACCAGGTCTAGTGCTTAGTCTTCAGTACCACCATGTGGCCTCCTTGTGGCCAGAATGAGATAACTGATGTGCCAGAGACTTTTAAACTTCAAATTACTTCTGAATGTACTTTAAAGTTATCATCCACTTTAATTAAGGGCAGCTAGGTGGCACATCGGATAGAATGCTAGCCTGGAGTCAAGAAGATTCATATTCCTGAGTTCAAATCTGACACTTACTAGCTGTGTGACCCTGGGCAAGTCATCTACAAAATGAGTCGGAGAAGGAAATGGCAAAACACTTCAGTACCTTTACCAAGAAGACCCCAAATGGGATCATGAAGACTCAGAGTCGACTGAAAATGACTGACTGAACAACAAAGTAGTTGGCGCTTTACATAGGGTATCTCATTTGAAGCTTGTAATACCCATATAATATAGGTGCGAGTATTATTCCTATTTTACAGACGAGAGAATAAAGGCTGCAGGGTGGCAAGTGACTTTTCAAATGCCACAGTTCTTCTGACAAAGCTGGGACTGGCTGCTGTCCAAGGGGACCTGGATCCCTAAAGACCCTGGGTAGCCAGGTGCCTCAGTGGATATAGAAAGCCAGACCTGGAGACAGGCAGTTTCAGGTTCAAATCTGACCTCAGCTACTTCCTAGCTGTGTGACCCTGAGCAAAGATCATGTAATCCCAATTGCCTGGCCCTTAGTACTCTTCTGCCAATTCTTAGTATTGATTCTAAGACAGAATGTAAAAAAAAAAAAATCAGTCAGAACGCTCCTTTGTCCCAATCTAGGAAGAAATATAACTCTTAGTCTTTAGCTACTCAAGCCCCTTTGCAAGGCAGCCAATCCCATCTTTGCTAGGACTGTGACATGAGCATTGTACTAGAGGCTGCTCTATGGTACAATGGATAGTGCTCTAGACTTGTAGTCAGGAAGACCTGAATTCAAATTTTACTCAGGTGCCAGCTATGTGACTTTGGACAAGTCATTTCATCTCTGTCTGCCTTAGTTTCCCTCAACTGAAAAATGGGCACTAATTGCACCTACTGAGAATCAAGTGATTGTTAAAGTGCTTAGCAGAGTGCTTGTCACATAATAGGTGCTAAATAAATGCTTATTCTCTCCTTTCCCATGTTAGATAATGACTCAGATGGGAATTGCTCCCAGACCTTCCACATTAACCTATTAATCACACACTGCCTCTGAACAAAGTGAATTCAACAAACATTTATTATACATCTATATGAAAAACAGGAAGTGCTAGACCCTGGGGGAGGGGGACAAACATCCAAAAAAGAAAGTATCTGCCTTCAAGGAGCTTATATTCTATATACTTTCCATATTGTGATTGCAAAATTCACATCAGAAAGCTTTTTCATCCCCCAGTACTTATGGGGGAGGTAAAACCCACAAAATACAGCATGATTTTTTCCTTGGAAGGGATTGGCTGGGTGAGCTTTTTATGGGGAGCATGAGAGGGTCATTAGCTGGTCCCTCTGAGGAGTCACAGGGTAGACCGTGCTCTCCCTCTATGGTCACTACTTTTCCCCAGGCCCAACTCTGGGACCTGCAGAGTAATCTGCATGTAAACCTATGTCCTTGTTCAAGTAACCATCTAAAAATAACTTGGATTACTCGATTACAAAAATGAATAATATGGAAATAGGTATCAAGTGATGACACATGCATAACCCAGTGGAATTGCTTGTCAGCTCCGGGAGAGGGGAGGAAAGAAGAGAGGGAGAGAACATGAATTATTTAACTATGGAAAACTATTTAAAAATAAAAAATTATGGCCATTTTCAGAGCGTTCAAAGACTACAAGGGTCTGTCTTAGAGGTAAATTGTCATCGAAATACTAGATGTTGAATTCCTCTATGTTGCTTGTTTCTTTGAGATGGCAGCATCAATTACTCATTATGAAATAACCAAAGTTCACGTGAAATAAGCACTAACATTAGGTAAAAAAATCTCAATTTTGCATTAGATAATAAATATTAACTTTTAAATGTTGAGGCGTGTGTTTAGGAAAAAAACATGATGTTCCTTTTATTGTTATCTTTTGTCCAAATATATTATCCAAAATAAATTATTTTCTTGAAATATTGGAAAAAACGGATAGGGGTCATTATCCAGTTCCTTAACAGTCAAGTGGGTTCATCGTGTCCACTTCACTAAAGAATCAACATGAAAGATAATTTCCCTCCCTACCTGCATAGGTGGCTTTGTCCTTCATGGATGCGACCTTCAGACCTCCTAAAAGGAAAAAGAACAAGAGATAATAGTTTCATTCTCTCCAACAACTCCAAGAGCTCATGGGGCACAGAAAGAAGCAGATCTGGCAACACTTATCAGTTGGACATGGAAATTGGACCATGAAATTTGCAAAACTATGAGTGAGATTCATCTGTCTTTATACTATCATTGAAGTAAGGGGTTTACTAAAGCAATGAATAATGTAAAAAAGAGGAATGTTAGGGGTAGCTAGGTAGCACAGTAGACAGAGCACCAGGCCTGGGGCTGGGAGGACTTGGGTTCAAATATGACCACAGACACTTCCAACTGTATGACTCTGTATGACACTTAACCCCAATAATTGCCTAGCCCTTACCCTCTTCTGCTTTAGAACCGATTCATTATATTGATTCTAAGATAGAAGGTCAGGTTAACTCTGGTGTAAAGGCCCAATCATTTCTCTAGTACCACTTTAATAGAAGCATTTGAATTCACAAAATGAAAATTGCAAATGATGCTTATACATTGATTAAACTAGTTAGAAGAGGTTCTAGGACTTATAGCTCAAATTCTCCTCCCTGGTCCCATTAGGACTGCTATTATTGGTACTAAAAGAAGCTACACTATGCTGCTTCTTCTTCTTCTTCTTCTTCTTCTTCTTCTTCTTCTTCTTCTTCTT
>NC_058131.1:614868193-614891104 GCF_016433145.1 Gracilinanus agilis
CTTGCCCAGGGTCACACAGCTGGGAAGTGGCTGAGGCCGGGTTTGAACCTAGGACCTCCTGTCTCTAGGCCTGACTCTCACTCCACTGAGCTACCCAGCTGCCCCATCAACATTCATTTTTCAAAAATGTGAGTTCCAAATTCTCTCCTTTCCTTCTCTCCTCCCTGAGATGGCAAGCAATTTGGTATTGGTTATACCTGATATATATTTAAAAGAAACAAAAAGTTCTATGCTTCCTAGTAGTTCCTTTTTGCAGCCTGCTTTCTCAAGAGGTAGAGCTGTCCCCACTTGCCCAGGATGGCATGGTGTCAAAAGGAAAACAAATCTAATCTTATCCACAATAGTCTGAGATGACAGAGTCTGGTGGATAACTCTTCTTTCAAGAAATTAATCTTTAGATATTAGGAGATGGGCCAGGGAACTAAGGGGGCCGTTTGGCCAAACATGTTTACAAAGGACACAGTCTGCATTTTTTGAACATTGCAGAAAAAAGAAGACATTTAATACTCTTCAAGGAATGAACCACCTTTTGAAATTCATGGCAAGGCCCCAGGGAGTTTTCCTGGGCTATGATAAACCTGATTCTTTTGTTAACAGACCTTCCACCTCTGCTTCTTTGACACTTACCTGATTGAGAACTCTCTGTCACCATCTTGGTTTCCACAGTAGCCTTCTTGGGGATGGGGAGCGTGTTGGAAGAGTTCCGGGTAGGACTCGCACTGGCTGATCTGCTCCCCTTGAGCAAACGTTTCACATCGTCTAATTCTGTCCCTGGACAAGAATCCAGACACCTCATTAGTCCTAAGGTTCCTCCCTAACCCCAGCTGCCACAGGGGATATTTGGTATAGCTGACTGTTTGGGAAGAAGGCACTTGGGGATCCACAGGACCATTTTTGGAAGGTCTGCTGAGCTCTGCATAGGTGGGGTCTAGATTGTGATTTATTGGTATAGGAAACACCTCTTTAGTAAACTCCTGTTAAACCAATCCACCCTCAATATTGCAGTGTCTCTAGGGATGATTTGAAGTTGATCAAGAAAATGCCCAAGAAGCAGAGGCCCAAGTTTCTTAGGCTTTCTCTCATTCTCTTCCCTCTCTCATTCTTTCTTCTCTCTCTCCTCTCTCATTTTTCCTCTACTCTTTCATTCTCTCCTTTGTTATTCTTTCTTCTTTCATTTTCTCTCTCATTCTCTCACTTGTTCTCTCTCCCCTCCCATTCTCTCGTTCTCTTTTGTTCTCTCCTCTTTCATTCTCTCTTTCCCTCTCCTTCTCTGTTATTCTCTCATTCTCTTATTATCTATTTCTTTTTTTTCACTCTTCTCCTTTCTTCTTTCTTTTTCATTCACTTTCTTACTCTTTTCCCCCCTCTTATGTTCTCTCTATTCTTTCATTCTCTCTTATTCCCTCCGTCCTTTATTATTCTCTCTGTCCTTGTTTTTTCTTCCATTCTCTCACTTCTTCCCTCGCTCATTCTTTCTAGTTCTCTCCCCTTTCATTCTCTCCTTTCTTCCCTTTTTCTCTCATTCTCTCTTGTTCCCTCCTTCCTCCATTCTCTCACTTGTTCTCTCTTCTCTCTTTCTCCCCCTTCTCTTTCTCATTCTCACCCTTTCCCTCTCCCTCTCTGTTATTCTTTCTGATTCTCCTATTCTCCCTTTCTTGTTCTCTCTCTTCTTTTTTCTTCTTTCTTTCTCTCTCATTCTCTCTCTAGTAAGAAGACAGGCAACTTACATCGGGTAGATGGGGAAGCACTCTGCAGACGAACACGAATTTCACTCTCTGCGAAAGAGAAGAGAAGGAGAGAAGGACATTAAGGGAACGAATATGATGAATCTGTCCTGCAAGGAAGTTGGTGCCCTGAGAGGCTGTTTCCCATGTCACATGAACATGAAGTGACCATTAGAAGGAAGTAGTTCACAAAGTTCTTGATTCAGCAAGAAGAAAAGTTTTGTTTATTGATATTCACAAGAATTCAGGGGTTCAGGGGATATCCCAAGGTCATGGGGCCAGGCTCTCTACTTAAATTCCCAGTGGGCAAACCGTCCTGGGAGAAGAGATCAATCAGGACCCTATTTGAAAAGGATTGAAGAAAAAGGAACTTTTTAGGGCTTGAAGGAGAACTTACTCTCCTGCCTCTCTAATATCCCATGTGTTGGAGAACACTAAAAATGACTTTGTTCACAAAACTGTCTTTGCCTTAATACAGCAAGGAAGCAAAGCTACATAATTTCTTGTGATATTATCATCTTGTTATCAAAGGGCTCATTACATTTGGGAAATTTGGCTATCTGGAGCATCCACCCAAACTCTTGGACTCCAAAAACCCTATAATATGTTAGGGTTACTTATGGTAGTTGAGATGCTACAACAAATTTGTCTCAGGCCTTAAGAGGGACATTGGGAAAGCTACTTTAGTAGCTTTGTTAAATGATAACTATGTTTACCTAATGGTTTAAACTTTGCAAGGTGCTCTATAGAATCTCATTTCAGACTCACAACTCAATAATAATATATATTATAATCCCCATTTTACAGATGAGAAAACTGAGCCTCAGAGGGGTGATTTGCATGTGGTCATACGACTTCTAAATCTCAGATGTGAGATTCAACCCCAGATCTCCTCAGCACTCTGTCTACTATACCAATAAGGTCCCTTTTCTGAAGCCTGAAAGGGATTGTATTATCATCATTCTTTTTGTGCTACTTGTCAAGATCCGCTTTGACCAGATGATTTAATGACTGTATTTCCTTCTGATGTACTTGCTTCATAGGAAGTGGAGAGATTGATAGATTATCGTAGAATGCCCTTCTCATCTGACTAATGAGAATAAAAGGGGACCATTTTTCATCATCTGAAGCATAGAAATACAATTAAACCAGATACCAGGAATAAGAATAATTATAGCTCACATTTATATAGTCACTTACAGGTTACAAAAGGGTATTCTATGAAGAATAGTAATCTTGATTTGGTGTGCAACCCAGCAGCATTTGATTCTAAGTTCCTTGAAGGCAAACCTTATATTTAATTTCTTCTTTGTATCTTTTGCCATTTGCAGAATGCCTTGAATATAGTGCTATATTAATGTTTATTAAATCAAACTGAATCTTGAGATTTTATCCAAGGCAAAGCAAACCCTTTATCTGGATTTTTGTTATTTGTCCAAAGCCTGTCCCACAGTTCCTACTGAATCACTA
Source organism: Gracilinanus agilis (assembly GCF_016433145.1). Classification (NCBI taxonomy): domain Eukaryota; kingdom Metazoa; phylum Chordata; class Mammalia; order Didelphimorphia; family Didelphidae; genus Gracilinanus; species Gracilinanus agilis. The sequence continues at coordinate 614,871,388 of NC_058131.1, forward strand.
TTAAATTTCAGCTTACCATAGAGCAAACAGACAAAAAAAGATGCTCAGAAGATTTAAAAAAATCTTAAAGACAGGGATTGGGCCTTACTTTAATTTTGCATATCCAAAATTTCCTAGAAAAGAGCTGGGCACATAGTAAGAGCTTCATTAAATGGTACAATCAAACCCCTCCTTTTTAGCTCACCTCGAGTCTGGCTCCGTCCTCTGGTGGAGGAAGACCCTGTGGAGGAAAGGAGAGCAGTCTCAGATATGCCAACTAGATGTCAAGATCAAAATTGAACAGTGAGGAGTCTTGTGTAATACAATGTATACAGTGGGTAATAATAGTTGTCATTTACATAGCTCTTTATGGGTCTCAAAAAACCTTACTTATATTTGGTATATATATATTTACATATATAGGTATATATACAATATATATACATTTATTTAATCCTTATAAGTCTGTCTATTACTTATAGTCTCAGGGAGATCCCTGAATCTCAGAGAAGTTAAGTGATGAGTAAAATGACCTTATCTCTAGCTAAGAGCCAGAGTCAAGATTTGAACCCCATTCTTTTTAATTAAGAGTCCTATATTCTATCCAATATAATACACTGTCTTCTGGTACTTAATAAAAGCTGTCCACCTGCAAAGGTGATAGGGAAAGTCAGCATTTACCCGGCTAATTTAGTTTGTCTAAAAGATGAACAAATGTAATTATGGTTTTAAAAAGTCTGTTAAAAGACTTGAATTGTACAGGTTGATAGACTGCAAGGACTTAATTAATCTAATAACAATTGCCAAATTCTTCCTTTCCTTTTTCTGTTATTTGGGCGTTTTTCTATTTTTAAGCAAAGACATATATATGAATCTTCCAGCATCATAAAAGCATCATCAATTAATATATGGGGATAAAAATGAAACAAAATAGAGATAGTTAAGATTCTGTTGACTTCTGGAAATAGTATAGGATTTTCCAAACCAGAAAAATTGTGGCAAAATTCGAATCAAGGTCATTTAAAAGAAAAGTGGGGGCAATTAATAGGATATATATTGCTTGGGGTTTGAATGGCATAACCCACTATATCTCATTACTAGAACTGCTCTACTTAGCCTATTCTGGAAAAAAAATCCCTGCCTTTTAGTTTGTCCTTGGGAATACCCTTGTCTAAACTTTTTGTAAATGTCTGACTTCATTATGGCAAGTGAATGTGATTGACTATCCCTTGAAGATGCTTCAGGGAACAGGACATTTAGAATAGGTTATTTTATTTCCAGAACATATTGATGGCGGAGTAGGGTCAGGGTGCTTCAGAAAAAACTGTTTAACATATGATGTTTCCTCCTATGGTATCTTCCCATGACCATGACCTCCCATTTCCACTAGAAATAATGAAAGAACATACCAAATTCCTTCCGAGGGTATTCTGGAGAAGAATTCCCACTTGAGCTCCCTGAGGAAGAATCAAACATTTAGCATAAACATTGGTGTGGACAAGTAAGGCTTCTGAGAGGCTTTCTCAACACAGGATGGTACATTTTGAGAAGAAATTGAGAAACTTTTTTTTTACCACCAGTTCTTAAAGGAAAGATAAATGATAGCAGCTGGCCTTATAGAATAAATGGCTAATATCTCCCACTGAATTTGGTTGGAGCTCTCCATTCCAGTTTCTAGTCTAAAATTGGTTCTAACATTGATAGGAGCTTCAGGGCAAGAGGTCTTTATTTTTGTGATGGATTTCCAAGAAGTCATTAATTCCATGTGTCCTCCCACAATTCCCTTTCATGCTATTTCCTTCTTTCTTTCATCCCTATTGCAATCACACCAGCATGGGCTCCAAATACTTGATAAGAGGTAAATGTGCCCTTAGTTGTAGGGATACCTATGACTTTGATAGAGAATTTATCCAAAAATACCGAACCAGGCAATTGTATCTCACTTGCAGATTAGTCTTCCTGTGCCTTACGTAGTATATGGCTAACACTGAATTTGTTATGTCTGTATTCTCTACATAAGGAATCAACATTCCTAATAAATCACATCCAATTGGATGAATCTATAAAATATTTGAGAGAATGGAGAAAAAAGGAAGAGATATGAAGGGAAATACAGATGACCAGAGTTCCAGAATTCCATATGTGGAAAATGCATGAGGTTGACATAGCAAAAGGGACAGGCTAAGTCTAATTCTCTAGTACTGATACCTTCATATGTTGCATGACGGGTGACATGACTTTTCCTTTCAAAGGTTGAGCCTGGTGAATTGGGGAGAGTAGAAGCAGGAGACTGGGCCCTCCTATAACTGGAGGTGGAGGCATTTCCTCTTAAACTTCCACCTATTAATATAAAAAAGATAGACTTGTATAGAATTCCTGCAGAAATAAATTTAACAGTTAATGAGTTCTCAACCAGACTCAATAATCTAATAAGAAATCATAATAGAAGTACAGAAAAGGAGTCAGTAAATGTCTTTGATTATTTAATGAAGGAGTCATATTTCCACATTTAGCAGTGGAAAGACATTTTTGTCCTCACAGAACTTGTGTTATTGTGCCACTGCACTGATGACTGGATTTCTGGAGCGAGCAATGACCCAGAGTAGGGGTGGAAGATCAAGATTTGGAACAATTTCTCTTAGAGATCTGGATAAACTTAGGCCACTGTTCAGTTGTACTCTGATACATGTAGATATGAATGTCATGTTTGTTAATTAAACAGGGCTTCCTTCTCCCTACTAAAGGAAGAAGGATTTGGCCCAGGTTATTTCCAGGGCACGGAATTTCTTAACTAGTTTCATTTCAATATTTTTGTGGCTTCCTTTTTTTTTGCCTGAAGAAAATTGCTTCCCCAGGAACAATGGGTTTCTATGGGAAACTTAACCAGTGGAGTCTTGCAAAATGCTGTACTCCTGATAACCCACCATGAACCCAACATTGAAGGTTCTTTTGTTGTTGCAGATAGTGAAACTGGAAATTATTTTTTTTTTAAAAAAGCAGCAATACACTTAGTTGAAAGGAAATGGCTTAGAGTTGGGGGAGAAGGAAGGGAGGTGAGTTAAGTGAGCAGATAAATGCTTTCTCCATTGTGTCTTATTGATTAATTATTAATATTTACATTGAGATTTTAATGTGACTTATCACAAATGCCGATTATTTTTAAGCCACATTGACTTGGGGTTATGTATTATCTTAATGCTCCCTTCTCTTGAGAATTTGGATATGTGGAGTAAGGTATCAATCTCTTTGAACACATTGCTTTGGTGTGCCCCTTCTCCAACTTTTCTTGGCTTGGATTTCTATCTCTGCTCCTCTAGCCCCTCCATCAATACTATACTTACTGGAGTTTATGTAGCCACTGCTGCCATGGGTTAAACTCTGCTTCTCCAGCCGGCTCCCTCCAGTGAGAGATGATGTTTTAGCATATCCGTTACTCGTCCCTCCTTCTGCCAGAAGCAAGAACAAGTTTAGAATTTGGCAGTGAGGGAGAGGGAATAGGGTTGGCCCTATTCTTGGCCCATACTCATCACCCCCCTTGCTTTGCAGACCCTTCTTTATGCTTTTATCTTTGTATCTCTAGTCCAGGGATTCTTAACCTTTTTAATATCGTGGATCCTTTCCACTTATAGAATAGGTTATCCCAGAATAATGTTTTAAATTGCATAAAATGAGATACATAGAATTATAAAAGTAACCAATTATATTGAAGTATAGTTATTTAAATATTAGAAAATATGTGCACAGATCCTCAGGTTAAGAACCTCTATTCTAATACCTAGTGTAGTGTTGGAACATATTAGGTGCTTAATAAATAGTTCTAAAAATACTATGTAAATGAATCATAATTTATTGTTATAATGGTATAATTATATAGTAAAATTGTATAATCTTGTGATATTAGAACTTGAACATATCTTGGTGATCATTCAATCTCATTTTATAGCTGAGAAACTGAGGCCAAGAAAGGGGAGTGGTTGCTGCTATTCTCTTATTGTTTCATGACTCTATGTAAAATTTTTTAACTAGACTATAAATCCTGTGCGTAGAAGAGTTATGTCACCTCTCTCTTGGATCTCCCATGTCGAAGACGGAAGCACTCTGCGAAAACTCAAATAAATTGGTGCTACTATTAGTCTCACCTTTGGCTTTAGAGCTAACTAACCTACTAGAGTTAGCTAGTTTTAAAATTTTAAACCAGAGGGCTTGAGGACTGACTATATACATTTTAAGTTATTCCTGTTAAGCTCATAATTCAACAAACATTTAAAATATTGAATTTAGATGCACCAAGACCTCTGGATTTTGAGTCAAAGGATCTGGTTTTCTGTGGCCTTGAATTCTATTCTCATATTTTCATAAATCAGTTCATCTCTACTGACTTCACTTTCCTTATTTCCAGAAATGAAGAGGTTGGACTAAATGGTCTCTAAAGTCCATTTCACTTTTAAGTCCTATGAGACCATGATCTCACTTTAATCAAAATGATGAAAATGCCACAGTATGAATCTTCCAATGAAACATGATAAAAGCATGCATTAATATTGTATCCTTCCCCAAAGACAATTGGACCAGCATGTTGTGGCTGTCTAGAGCAATTGGTCATTGCTGAACTCTGAAGCATGTTTCAGATGCTGTCTCTGTGTTGTAATTCAGCATACCTCAATTTCTAGCTTAATTCAAAACATCAGTGATCATGTCTTAATCATATTTGTGTTCTACACAGAATTTGGCATAGAGTCCTCAATGGAATAAATATTTAAATTGGATAAATATTTGCTTAATTGAATTAAACTGAGTTGAATGCTTATTGTTATTGGGATTATTGGTGGCTACTTAAAGGAAAACCATCAGGGTCTTTCCCTAACTGTCTTTTCTACCCTTAACTCCTTTAATTGGAATAAATCCCCATTCTTCTTATGGCAGGCATGTGAAAGACTGAGCACAGATTGAGGCACTTAGCGGTTGCTCACACAAGTTAATAGTGCCATGAAGCCTTCTTCTTGGTTGGAGAGTAACAGTCCTATTAGAGTTATATGTTTTTTGGTTTTAAATTAGCATTCTCAAGTGCCAAACTGATCCATTTTAAGCCATTAACATAAAATTATCAAGCAAGCAATTGGAACTTCACTATTCAGATCTCTTTCTTACCAGAATTTTACCCCAAACACTCCCATGTGCTCTTGGACAAAAAAGCTTGCCTCTGGCTATGTATAAATAGATGTAAAAGTCATTCAGGACTTCCATGATAAGTGATGATTTTAGATATGCTAAATCTGGAATCATATTCTCAAAAAACTGTGTGACTATAAACATACATAATATAAACCACATCATAGGCTTTATTTCTGGTGGATAGTATATGGTAAAATAGCTACTTACTTGGTGGTAAGGATGTAAGTCTTGTGGTTACTGTTTCAGTGATAACTAGGGAAAGAAAAAGAAAGGGATAAGATGGTGTATCCACAGAAATCTCCTTCTAATCCTGGGCAAGGAAGGGGTCAAGTAGGATTATCGCCTGCCTTCGTCTAACTATATTACATAGGTCAGAGAGGTAATTAGGAATTCTGGCACTTGAGGCAAATTTGTGTGTGTGGGTCTGTCCCAGTTAGGTACATTCAGTCCTCTAGGGGATCCATTTCAAGTTTCTGTTTTCTCCAATAGCCCCAACCTTCTAGGATAAGGAGAAACAGGTAAGATGGCAGAGGAAGTCGGGCCATAAGTAAGGGCTGCATGCTGATGACATCTTTGATGCTGGTGACTCATCGCAGGAGAGAGAGTGGGTGGCAGTAATTTTGCATTTTGCAGGACTGACAAACCAGAGGACAACTGCAAAGAGGAAGTGGTATTGGTGCCCTGGGAAAAAGCCCTGGTTCATCCACCCTAGTTATGGTTCCGTAAGTTATGTTTGGGGAGAGGACACGATCTGAGCAGCAGCATAACCGAATCTGTGTCCTTATGCATCATGCTACATTAGGGTCCTGCTGTTTCGGGTACCTGTGTTTTGTTCTCCTTGGATGTTCGGCAACATGACTCATAGCAGCCAGCAAAACCAAACATCTCCAAGTGAGGTGTTTAAAGCCCCTTATTCAACAATGGAAGCCTGTGCTATGCTAGGTTTGGCATTGGAAAAGGCTTTAAACCTCTTCCCATGACTCATTCGGTCTCTCTCCAGACTGCCCTGAGCTGCCTCAGCTGGGGCAGGCGGTTGGCACGAAGCCTACTGTTACTTGTGCTTCCTTGAGACTTGGGGGCATGGACAGGACACAGCATGTTTCGGCCACAAGCGGGGATGTTCTCGGGGCACACAAATCCCTGTGTGCCCTGCTCCCAACATCTATCCAGGGGAAATCAGGTCAAAGTGAATAAATGGTGTAACCTTGAAGAGTCCCAAGAGGAGAATGTACAAAATGAGGAGGGGCCCTGGAAAGGGGATCTTTGGCATCCAAGCCTCAAACTGGTCTCTTTCGGAGATGGTTGGGTGGGTAGGGGGTCGACAGGCGGATTGTTCATATCTGGTCTTTATAAAACCGCCAGGCATTTGAAGCCATTTCTTTCTCCATAATAATAACAATAATGATAAGTAGGTAGCATTTATACAGCACTTTAGGGCTTGCAAAACACAGTACATAACGTAATCTCATTTGATTCTTACAGCAGCCCTGTGACGTAGATACTATTACTTTTTAGATGAGGAAACAGAGACTGATAGAGATTATGAGCCTTGCCAAGGCACACACATCTAGTAACTAGCAGAACCATGCTGCCTCGGTTGTTCCAACAGGAGCATGAGATTACACAAGTAATAGAGTCAAGACAGCTTTCACAAATGGTGTTGAGATTATTAAAGAACTGGAGTTTTTTTGAGAAGCCTCTCATTGTAGAGCTCCTGGGATTCCCTGACACAGATCCCGCTTCGAACTTAAGGAATCCAGTTGAAAAGGGTATAGAGTGACAGACCTGCATTGAGGAAGCCCTGAGTTCAAATCTTGTCTCAGACACTTAACTATCTATACACTCATGGCAAGGTGTTTAATTTCTTTCAATCTCAGTTTCCTCTTCTATAAAATGGGGATATTAATATCATCTACTTCACAACATTGTTGTAAGGATCAAAGGGGATAATATGCAGAAAACACTATAACTCTTAAAACATAGATGCAAACTATTTTTATATATTTTCATGTAGTGATATTGGAAGATCATAGAAAAAAGTTAGTTTTCTATCTAAATTACTAAAAGGGAACAGTTGAAAACAACCCAGAACATTTCCCTCATTCATTTTGGTGGCATTTTCTATTTTTCTTTTAAAAAAATTTTTTTTTTAGAATTGTATGATGTAGTGTAGAATTGAACGATGATGTTTATGGTATGATCATTATTTTCTGAGCAGGACTTTGACCATTAGAGTGCGAGCTTGGAATTTGCTGGTCTTGCCTCTTTCTGTGACTTCAGAGCCTTCTCTCCTGCCTTTCTTGGTACCATCCATATCATAGCCACCTAAAAGAGAAAGAGAAACCGGGAAAAGTCATTTCTTTTATTGTTAACACCTGCTCAAGAACAGTTGAGGCTCCTTATTGCCTCTAGGCTAAAACTCAAACTCCTTAGCTTGGCAATGAAAATCCTTCACCATTCAGCTCCCACTGAACGATTTCCCATTATTCACTTTCTTGCACTCTGGCTCAACTGGCCTGATTATTTCCCAAATTTAGAATTCCATTTCCTATCTCAGTAACTTTGTACAGGCTATCCACCCCTATGGCTGCCCTACACTACCTCCACACTTCCTTTAGAATATCTATCAGTCTTCAAGATTTAGTTTATATGCCACCTCTCATGGAAAACTTTTCAAGTTCCAACCTTTCTTTCCTCAGACAATCACATACGTATTCCTCTGTTTACCTGTTGTATGTTGTATCGTTCCTCCCTCCCCAGCCCCTTATCTCACTCCATCCTAAAGAATTTAAAGTCTTTAGGGAAGGGATTGATTTTTGTTTTGTTTTTCTATCCCCAGTGCCTAATATGGTGCCCAGCACACAGTAGGCACTTAAGAAATTCTTGTTGTTTGGATAGGGCTAGATCTCTTGAAGAGAGGAGAATCACAAAGCTTTATGGCACAATTACTTAATTACTTCTCTGTCTCCTAACTCCATACACTTCCACTGGTTGTCCCTTGTACGTGGAATATGCTCCTTCCCCATCTCCCCTACTTGACTTCCTTCAAGGCTCAGCTAAAGACCCACCTTTTAGTATTTTAGTATTAAAGTCTTTTTTAATACTAATGCCTTTCAAGGGTCAGTGGATAGAGATCCAGGCCTTGAAATGGGAGGACCTGGGTTCAAATGTTATTTTAGGTATTGTCTGTGTGACCTTGGGCAAGTCTTTTTAATTCCAGCTGCTTAGCCTTTACCACTTTTCTGCCTTGGGACCAATATTTAGTATTGGTTTTATGAGGAAGGTAAGGGTTTAAAAAATACTAATGCCTTCCCTATGAGAGTCCTTCTAATTTACTGTGTATAACAGATTTTGTATCTATCTAGTGACTTGCATGTTGTCTCCCCATTAGAATGTGAGCTTCCTGGAGCTAGGATGGTTTTTGCCTTGTTTTCTCTCCCTAGCTTATAGCCTGGTTCCTGACACACAGCAAACATTTCATAAATGCTTGTTGGGTTACATATTATGAGGGGTTTTCAACCACCATGTGTAATTCCTATAAGAAAAAGATTTTCAACTTTAGGCCTTTGATATAATTCTTAGGATTGCATCCAAAGTAATATCCATGCTGTGTAATAAGATGAGAATAATACCACGTAACATGGTAGTACTTGTTCCTTTGGACAGAGCCTTTCATTCAGGCAGTGGAGAACTTTGAAATGCTCATCACAAGGTCGTTTCTCTAGTGCAAAAACACATTCTGCTGGAGAAGATATAATTTTTGAAATGGATGTATATCTGCCAATGACCTTTGTATGACCAGAAGAGACATTCATCAAAGGGATGGCCCAGAGGTTCTTTTGAAAAGCACATTGGATGGTTCATGATTGGGCCCAGTAATATTGTTTGTAATATTCTATATGGACTCATAAGGATCAAGAATTTATTACCCAGAGTTAATAGCCTGATTTTATTTATCACCACAGTAAGTCTTTTATTTTTCCCTTCTTTTCCATTTTCTCTGCCATCATCCTAGTTTAGGACCACATTATTTTTCATCTGAACTCTTTGAGTAGCCTCCTAAGTGGTCTCCCTACCTCAAGTATCTTCCTGACTCCAGCTCTTCCCATATTCTCAATTTGTCATTGTTCACTTGTTTCAGTTGTGTATGACCCTTTATGACTCCATTTGGGTTTTTCTTGGCAGAGATACCATATTGGTTTCCCAATAAATATGGTTTCTAATTTTTCTCACTAGCTCACTTTATAGATGAAGAAACTGAAGGGTTAAGTTACTTGCTCAGAGTCACACAGCTAGTAAGTGTCTGAGGCCAGATTTGCACTCATGGAGATGAATCTTCCTAACTTCAATCCCATTGCTCTATCTAATGTGCCACCTACCTGACCTTCATTCTCAATTACTCAGTTGGATCTATGATCTCATTGACCTGGGTATTCCCTCCAGTAATGCAGGCCACAACGCATTCACACCTGTCCTTACTGGGTGACTCTTGCCCATTTCCTCCCTTTCTGTTAAATGAATATGTCCAAAGCTCATCTCTAATTGTGTCACTCCTCAAAAACTTCAATAACTCCACTCCCTACTGAATTGAGTCCTAATGCCTTGATCTTAATACAGGTCTTCTTTTGCTCATCCCTTCAGTCTTATTTCACGCTGCTTCTTTTTCTAGGACACATATCAAATAGTGTTATACATACACACATATATATATATATTTTTTTTTGCATTCATTTTAGTCATGTCTGATGCTTTGTGGCTCCTTTTGGGGTTTTTGTGCTAAAGATAATGGAGTGGCTTATCATTTCCTTTTCCAGTTCATTTAATAAGTGAGGTAACTGAGGCAAACAGGGTTAAGTGACTTGTCCAGGGTCATCCACCTAGTAAGTGCCTGAGAATAGATTTGAACTCAGGTCTTCCTGACTCTAGGTCTGAAGCTTTTCCCACTATACCATCTAGCTTCCCCACCTATCAAATAGCTCCAGATAAACTCATTGTCCTCTGCTCACACTTAGAGGAATGCCCTTACAAACCATTTCCCCCACTTACCATGCTATTCTCCAACTCCCTCCACCCTTCTATACCTATTGGAATCCTGCCTTTCCTTCAAGGTCAAATGAACTTAAACTCGTCTCCATGAAGTCAAGATCAAATGCCACCTTTTATTTGGTAGTTTCTCTGACCTCCAAATCCCAGGACACTTAATGATCTCTCTCTCTCTCCTCCAAACTCTCACAACACTTGCTTATATTGTCCTTGGGCATCAATCACCATATACTTTGTTTTGTAGGAAGTTCTTTCTCAGCTTCTGGACTGCAAGCTTCCTGAGGACAGAGACTATGTCTTATTTAATTTCTGTCTCTGCCATACTTTGGTGTCAAAAAGCCGAGTATGAACTGAATTTTGTAATAATTGGCCAATACAACAAAAAGGAATATATAATGTTAAATTAGGTGATGATTTTTGTTATAAACAAGATCAAGGAAAAGATAAGATTGATACTTGGCAAAATTGGAAAGATGGCATTTTGCCACCTGTTTTCTATGTTCAGATTGAGAAGAATAGAACAAAACAGTTAACCAGGGTAAGTAAAGAAATATGTAAAGAGCACCCACATGCTCTCAGCTAATTTGATTGATCTAGTTTGAAGGAATTCTATCTAATATGATGGAAAGAATGTATGGATGTCATTCTTGAACTTCTTTTGGTAATATCTGAGGAATCATGGTGAATGAGAAAGGTGTTATGGTTTAGGAGTGGCTGAATGTTGCCTCATTTCCCAAAAAAGTTAAGAAGTTATGCACATCAAACTATAGGGCAACAAGTTTGCTGTTGATTTCTGGGAAAGTTCTAGAACAGATTATTAAAGGCATTCATAAAGAAGTGATCCTAAAAGAATTAATGTGGATTCATTAAGAATAATTATGTCTGAATAAGCTCATTAACTGTTTTGATAAGGTTACTAGATGAGTAAATTGTAGAAATCCTCTGAAAAGAGTAAATCTTGCATCTGGGGTAATCTCACATGATTTCTTTGAGCACACTATGGAGAAACATGGCCTGAATTCAGTGAAGTGGGCTCAAGACCAATCAAGATCAACTGGATCCAAAGAGTGTTGATAATGAGAGCATTCTTCAGTGGAATCATGGTGGAATCACAGGATCTATCTTTCTCCTGTCCTATTGGATAAAGGCATAAGTGGCATGTTAATCTATTCTGAGGAGGGCAGGAAGCCCAGAAGGGCAACTAATGCAATGAATGACAGAATTGAGATCTGGAAAGAGCTCAACAGATTGAAATGGTGGACTGAAGCTAGCAAGATGAGATTTAACTGGAATAAATATGTAATCTTGTATTTAGATAAAAAACCCTGCAAAAGTATAAGATAGGGAAGGCATGACCAAAAGGCAGTTCATATGAAAAAACAAACAAAAGGACCAATGTCCTCAGGTGCTGTAAGGGAATGTAAGCTCAATATGTCAGCAATGAGTTATTGAAAAGAGTCAATAGTATCCAGAATGAACAATTGAGGTGATGGTTCTGTTACATTCTGCTTTAATAAGAACCCAGCTAGAATGATGGAGTTCAGTTCAGGGCACCATGTTTTAAAGGAATCACTTGATAAGGATGAGTATAGAGTGGAAGGCAATAAGCAAAGGAAGAGAGCTGAAAACAATGTCATATGAGACTGAATGAAAGAATCACAGCTGGGTGATACAGTGGCTAGTGCACTGCACTTGGAGTCAGGAAGACCTGAGTTCAAATATGACCTCAGACATTTATTAGCTGTGTGAACCTAGGCAAGTCATTTAATCCCTATTTGCCTCAGTTTCCTCATCTGTAAAATGGAGATAATGGCACCTTCCTTGAAAGGTTGTTATGAGAATAAAGTAAGATAATATTTGTAAAGCATTAGGAAACTGGTAAGTGCTATATAAATGCTAGCTATTATTATCTTTAATCTAGAGGAGGGATGTTGCATGAAAGAGATATCATACTTATTAATGGAGGCAACAAAAAGAATACTAGATCATCTAATATGTTGGGAATATTCAGGACAGGATTTATCAATACTTTGAGTAGGATTTGGACAGGGCTCCGAGGTTCCTCCAGTTCCAAGGTTCCATGATTCTATAACATCCTCCCTTTACTCATTCAGCCTGTCTTGGCTCTTGCACTGTGGAATAAGTTTCATTTCGAAAGCCCTTTCCTCAGAAGAACCCTTCTCTCTCTTTTTCTCTGTCTCTCTGTCTGTCTGTCTCTCTCTCCCTCATGTAACATCATGGAAAAATAGGCATCAGAAGAATTCCATTCAACCTGTAAATATAGACTCTGGCTAACTAACTGTATCATCTCTCTGTACTATGGTTTTTTTTTTTCAGAGACAGCCTAGCTGTGGGCTGAGAATGAGGCCCCATAGAACAGATTTTGGCTGAATCTGAAATGCCACAGAAAGTATGTATCCCAGGGCCAAGAGGAGGAGCTCAATAAACAGGATAATTGATTCTAGTCTAATTAAAATGTTATCCCTGACTTGTGACTTGAACCGATTTCTAGAAATATCATGTATAATTTATATCACACAAACTTATATGGAATGTAACATCTTTCCCAGAATCCTTCATGTGGGCACTAATTGGGGGGATTTTTAAAATAAATTGATCCTGAATGATGGATTAATGACTTTTCCAGAGACAGTAATTTCATTGCTCTTAGAGGCTGTTGGGGGCAAACAACTGGTTATTTGTGGGCACCTTTAATTGATGTCAAATGAGGTCACAAAAAGGAGGATTCCTGGTATAATGGAAAGAGTTCTGGATCTAGTCAGATACTTGGGTCCAAATTCCAGGTCTGACATTTATTAGCAGTGTGACCTTGGGCAAGACACTTAGCCTCGATGTATATCAGTTAACTCCCTAGAGTCAAAGAACCAACAGTTGTAAAAGACATTAAGGAGACATTTGGTATAATCTCCTCATTTTACAGATGAAGAAACTGAGTTACAAAAATGTTACAAAGAGTTACAAAAAAGCAACTTCCTTGAGGTCACAGGGGAGGTTTTATTGGAAGAACTTATCTATTAAGTTCCAAATGATATCTTTTGGAGGAAAATGAGAGAGAGAGAGAGAGAGAGAGAGAGAGAGAGAGAAACAGACAGAGACAGAGAGAGAGTCAGAGAGAGACAGAGAAACAGATACAGACAGAGAGAGAGAGAGGCACAGAGACAGAGACAGACAGACAGTCAGAGAGTCAGAAAGACAGAGAGTGTATCTATTTGTGTGAAAAACAGAGTATATATGTGTGTGTGTGTGTGTGTGTGTGTGTGTGTGTGTGTGTGTGTGTGTGAGAGAGAGAGAGAGAGAGAGAGAATGAACGAGAGAGAGAGAGAATGAACGAGAGAGAGAGAGAGCAAAAGAGCGAGAGAGCACTTTGACCCCCCAATGTCTCCTTTCACTCACTATTTGCCACAGTATCGGAATTTTTGAGGCACACTAAGGGTGAGATTGTGGGAAAGTTATGTGCCTTCTAAGGAGCTGAACCAGTCAGTTTCTGACCAATGCCCATAATGCTGGGTATATAGGAAGAGCTGAATAGAAGATTTGCAATTGGAACTATTTCTCTGCCCTGTACTTTGCAGGCTTCAGGCTTTTGGGAAGACAGTGCATGGTTCTGGTTTTAAGGCTTGGGTAGAGACCACATACACATCTTCCCTTCTCTTTACCTTGTTCCCATCTCGAGATGCTATTGTTCATGTCTTTATAAGGTGCTTTCTCAGAAGGAATATTTTTAAACTGACATACTGTCAGACTTTAGAAATCAAGTTATGAGATATACTGGGATGAAAGAATGAGCCTATTCACCAGACCCAAGATGGATAGTCTAGTTCCACCAGGATATGCTAAGTCAGAGTACTGGGGATGCCCAAAAAAGCCCTAATCCTGAAATCCTAGCTTTTTCTTTTACTAACTATGAGATTCTGGTCAAGTAATTTGACCTACCTGAGCCTCAGTTTATACATTTAAAAAACCAAGGATGATAATATTTGCATTGGCTACCCAGAGTTGCCATGTGGAAAGCACTTTGCAAACTTTTTAAAGTGACATATAAAATGAGCTATTATTATTATTTTATTAGAAACAAGTGCTATCGAGCTGTTCTATAGCTATTTCTTATGGGAAGATGCATTTTATACATAAGGTATGTTTTTAAGATTTGACAATACCTAGTGAGCCAGCTAGGTAGCACAATGAATAGAGTACCAGACCTGGAGTAGGGAAGACTTGAGTTCAAATTTAACTCCAGCCACTTCCTAACTGTGTGACTCTGGGCAAGTTATACCATCCCCATTGTCTAACCCTTCCCTTTCTTCTGTCTTAGAATCTATACTAAGACAGAAGGTAAAGATCATTTAAAAAAAAGGAAAGAGAGAAAAAAGACATCACCCTGGTGCATTTCCCTATAATATAATATTATTGCAATTATTTGGGCCCATTTCCAAGGGTTGCCACCTTCTGTTTTGTGGAAACAAAATCATTTTAGGGAAATCACTATAAAACTTCTCTCATAAGTGATCTTTTTAAATACAAAGACAGGGTCAGCTGGGTGGTGTGGATAGATAAGTCATCTCAATGATAGGACCTGAGAGGCAGTGGCAGGAGGAAGGAGAGAGCAGAGTTCATATCTAACTTTTGCCATTTACTGGTGTCTAATCTTCTCTGAGGCTCATATTCCTTATCTGTAAGAGGAAATCGGGTCAGTTAGGTGGTGCTTTGGATAGAGTGCAGGGCCCGGAGTCAGGAAGACTCATCTTCTTGAGTCTAAATCTGGACTCTGGCACTTTTTAGCTGTGTGACCCTGGGCAAGTCACTTAACTCCTTTGCCTCAGTTTCCTCATCTGTAAAATGAGCTGGAGAAGGAAATGACAAACTGCTCTAGCATCCTTGCCAAGAAAACCTCAAATGGTGTCATGAAGAGTCAGACACGACTGCACAACAACAAGAAGGAGCTGAGTGACTATCTGATAGGGATGACATGAGGACTAAATGATCTAATATATCTAAACAATATTTGCAACCCTTAAAGGGCTATATGAATGTAATTTTGTTCCTATGACTGCTAACAGTCAACTTTTGATACCAAGAAGAGGAGAACCTATATGATTTTTTAGTTATGATTTTTAGAAACAAATGTCTATTTTTTTGCTAAAGGCTTACAAAGAATGTGTGTTTTTTTGTTTAACTTCTATTCCTCCAAGATTGATAAATTGCTAAAGTTTAAAACCAAAGAACAATATACACAGATGTGTGCTAGAAAATGTTTTAATAATATTTTCTGAAAAAAAAAGAACACGTGATAGACTTTTAAATTTGATCTGTCTCATTAACAATTATCCAGAGATAACTAAGTGGCTCAGTGGAAAGAGTGACAGGCCTGAAGATAGGAGGTCCTGGGTTCAAATCTGGATTCAAACACTTTCCTAATTCTGATCCTAGGCAAGTCACTTAACCTCAATTGCCAAGCCCTTACCTTTCTTCTGTCTTGCAACTGGGTACTTAGTGTCCATTCTAAGACAGAAGGTAAAGGTTTCAAAACAAACAACCCCCCCCAATTATCCACCACTTTCTTTTGTCTAGATAATCAACAAAACATTTAATCAAGTCCTAATTTTAGCATTTGCTTATTTCTAGAGTATAATTGCTTATAGGAAAAATTTAACAATTAGCCCCTGTGAACTTGTAGAAGTAGGCTCCTATATTTCTATATTTCTGTGGATGTACACACACACACACATACACACACACACACACTCACAATCAAACCACATAAGGATTGAACAATAATAATCAATACTTAAGGTTTGTAAAATGTTTTCCATTATTTTGTTTGTTGTTCATGACATTGTGAAGTAGGTGCTGCTATCATCCCCATTTTACAGATGAGGAAACTGAGATTCAGAGAGACAAAATGATTTGCCAAGTCTTAGCAAAGACGGAATCTGAACTCAGATCTTCCTCACTATCCATATCAAGAAACAATTTTGCCATTAGACTACATTGACTGACCTCTTCTACTTGAAAGGATTAAACATTTCAGAGACACATGAATTTAAAAGGCCGTCAAGCCTGGATTAGAATGGGCTACTTCAGCAAAAATTGGGTTCTCTTTACTTGGAAGCCATCAAGGTAAGACTAGGTGACCACTTGTCAGAGATGTTGTTAAGGTTTTTTTTTTTTCTTTCAGGTATAGTTTGGATTAGGTGGCTGCTGAAATCCTTTTCAACTCTGATTTAAGAAGCAATTCAAATTCGTTAATCTTTCAGAGGCAGTCCAATAGCTCAGAACAGATTAATTGGATTGGCTGAAGGTAGTAATACCTATGAAACAGGTCATTTAAAAAAGATGCAGTCATGAAGGCAGTTCAGTGGTTCATGGATTAAGAGCCAGGCTTAGAGATGGGGAAGACTTGGGTTTAAATCTGACCTCAGTTGCTTCCTAGTTGTATGACCCTGGATGAGACATGTAATCCCTATTGCCCAGCCCTTAGAGTTCTTCTGCCTTGGAACCAATAGGCAGTATTGATCCTAAGACAGGAGGTAGGAGTTAAAAAAAAATACCGTCACACCCAAACTCTTGGCTCTTCAGCAGTAAATGATGCCTGGCTACCCTGAATCTAGGGGACAAAGAAAACTTTCTGGCCTTTTTTCTCTTTGATTTTTAAGTCAAAGAAGGGGACTGGAGGAAGGGGAGCAAGAAGCTTGTATTAGGTAGGTCAGTGCCAGACCAGAGATAAATCTTGTTGAATTAGGGGTAGCATTTTCCAAAAGAATTAAACCAAGGAACCCTTTAGGGCTTTGAAATCCATTGGCAGAGGTTTGGGGATGGATATGAAACATCTTCAGAGATAAGGAGAAGATTAGAAAAATTTTAAAGCAAAATAGAGGGAATTTAAACTATCTCCTCAATTCCTTGAGGATAGGGGCCTGATTTGTTTTTTATACTTCTATTCTCAACTCCATGAATACTATCTTGCAAACGGTCAAACAACATTTGTTGACTTGCATTAACTAGATTCTTCTGCTTGTCTGAAAGCCATAGCAAATGAATTTCTACAACCTGAGGCCAAATTTAGCACTAGACATAAGATACAGCTTTAAAGAAAATCACTGGTTGTTTCTTGTTTCTGTGTAATTGTATCCTTCCAAGGATGGTAAACTCCCTTTTGAAGCAGGGCTACTTGTTTTTATTGTCCCCATTTAAAATCTCGCCTTTTTCTCCAGTAGCCTTTGCTGTGATGGTGTCTCTGAAGCATATTCCTCACGAAATGCACATCCATCACAGTGAAATTCTGAATCTGACTTGCATTTTGTTTCTAAGGCAGTCCATTCCTTCATAGAAGGAATGTTTTTGCCTTTTAAAGAAACCTTATATTTTTTATTTTGGATGCTTTCTGAGTCAATGAATACAATCAGTGCAATTGATTCTTAAGCTTGTGCTTAAGAAAAATGGAAAGTCCAAAGAGAAGTTAGAGATTTGGCAATTATCTGCTTAATTTGATCCAAGACAGGCAGAGTAGCATGGTGAGGATAACACTGGATTTAGAGGCAGAAGACTTAGGTTCCTATCCTGCTGTGCTGAGTGACCTTGGAGAAGTCATCTAACATCTTTTCCCTCCCCTATAAAAGAGTGGGGAGAATAGTACCTGCCCTGCTTGCCTTTTAGTGTTGTCAGTGTGGAGGAAGAGCTCCTGGCTAGGGGATTTAATTTAATCTAAACAGTGGACCCCAGCTACAGATGTCATGATGGGACTCAGCAATTGGTGGGTTGGCGTTTGTTCTGGACAATAGTGTGAGTCATGACCATTCTAACAAGCCACAGTTCTGTTAGNTTTGTTCTGGACAATAGTGTGAGTCATGACCATTCTAACAAGCCACAGTTCTGTTAGGATCTGCAGACTGGCCTTTAGCATTTCATGTGTGCCTTCTGAGGTATTCCAGAGAGAGAGAGAATCAAGGACTCAGAGAGCATAGATTTAAAATTGGAAGAGACTGTAAAAGTCATCTAGTCCAACTCTACAGTATCATTTTACAGATGGAGAAACTGAGACCCCAGAAATGTAAAATGACTTTCTGAAGAGCATATAAGCTGGGAGGGGTTATTTCTATCCAGGTCCTCTGACCTAAATCATACTCTGTTGATTTACAAGGCTAGTTTCCAACTAAAAAGAGAAATTTTATGCTATACCAAAAAAATCTGGATCTCAGAGCCCTTTCTGACCTCTGCTCACCAGTTCCATCTGCTTTTCTCCCTCATCTGAATATCCTAGTGCCTTAGCCAGATCAGACTCAGATTTAGAGCTGAAAGGGACCCCAAAGCTTATCTCATTCACTCCCCTCATTTTAAAAATTAGGAAATTTGAGGTCAGTAAAGGCTCCACAGCAGAGGTCAGACTCCAATCTAGGTTTTTAAACTCCAGAGCAGCAGTCTCTCTACCAGACCACACTGCTTTCTAATACTTAAAACAAACGAACAAACAAAATGTACCTTGATGAGCTAGCTAGAGCCTGTGTCTGTATTAGTAGCCCATGCCAATGATAAGCCCAAGCTCCCACTTAATGTAAGAGCCTTAAGGTTTACTTAACATTTTATATGCATTGGGAGAATCTCAAATCAAATTGTCCAAACAAAAGACTTACCCAGATTGCTTTCCTGAAGGAATGGCGAAACGCTTTAGATGAAACCCCCCTCTCGCCTCCCCTGATGTTTTCTACTAAAAATCTGCAGCGAACACTTTTTATCCCGCCCCAGCAAAGGTGTGTTATGGCTGAGTGATCTTTCAAATATGCTGGCTTCTCTTTCCCTCCCCCTTTTCTCTTTTCCTAGCTCTGCTCCCAAACATGCCCTGACAAAGGTGTGTCATGGTTTACAGCTTCACTCCACCCTTCCAATTATCTGACACTTGCTGGATACAACTGGAGAAAAAATCTGCCTCCAGGAATCAAACTTTATAATGCTCCTTCCTTGCTGCCTAGGTAGATTAATCTTTTATAGACTCACGGAAAAAAAGGAACAAAGGTTCAGTAGAAAGGAACTGACTGGGAATTGCCCTCTTCTCTTTCCTCTCCTATAGTCTACCTTAAATACCACTACAGGTTGGGATCTTACATCCTATGGCTAGGTTTATCCCAAGATCTAGCCTATGGTATCAGGGGTGGGCTCCGGTTGGCAGGGGACAGGAACAAAAGGTCCCAGACAAACTGTGAAATATGAGACGTTGTAGTTACGTCTTGCCTCCTCTTTCCATGTCTATTCCACTCCTCCACTTTTGATGCCTCCCTCCTCTCTTGGCCCAGGTCCTCTCCTGCTGCCCCAGATCTGCCAGTCAGGAAGGAAAGCATCTTGCTAAATTCATAACACTTGGGGGCTAGACACTTAATAAGTTAATCAACTCTTGCAGGAAGATTTAGAGTTTCTTTGGTTTTCCTTCCTCTCCTCTCTGTTTCTTCCTTCCTTCCTTCCTTCCTTCCTTCCTTCCTTCCTTCCTTCCTTCCTTCCTTCCTTCCTTCCTTCC
>NC_058131.1:614894138-615003127 GCF_016433145.1 Gracilinanus agilis
CATAGGGACACCTTGACATAGGGAAAAACAGGCAGCCACTATGTGCCTCCCTTCTACCTCTTACCTTCCCTTCTCCCCTCCCCAAACCTTAGTCATCTTATCTTCAAAAAGAGGATAATACTATTTGCACATGGCTATTTTAAATATTAAATAAAAATGTATAAATGCATTTCCAAACTTTATAATGCTATGTAAAAGTAAGCTATTATTATTATTATTATCATCATCATCATTATTCATTCTCATGATTATCCACGGTATTAGACAGTGGGCACATAGCTTTCAGAAAAAAATTCCCTATGGACTTTAGACACAGAACTTGGACTTATAGAATCACAGAATCTCAGAACTGGAAGGGATCCCAGAGACCATCTAATCCAGCTGTTATCTTGACAAGAACCCTCTCTGCAACCTCACCAACAAATGGGCTTTCGTTAAAAGCCCCCTGTTTCAAAAGAGCACACTGCCTACTGAGGCAATCCATTGTACTTTTGGACAGTGCTTATTATTAAAAAGGTTTCCATACATTAAATCTAAATCTGCCCTTTTGTAACCACTGCCCATTGCTTCTATTCTGTCCTCCGGAACCAAGTAGATCCAATCTAATACCTCTTTTCCATGATGGTTTTTCAAATACTTGAAGGCAGCTCATCATTTCTAATCTCCTCTCCTCAATGTTCGATTCTTTAGACTAAACAGAATCAGATAATCATAGCATTTTAGAGTTAGAAGGATCCTCAGCATCCATCTTTTCCAACCAGATATTAAAAGGAATATCCATGAACACTTACCAAACAAGTGTTGACCTAGTCTCCTCTTGAAGACCTCAATGAGGAAAGGGAACCCATTGCTTTATAAGGCACCACATTCCATTTCTGAACAGCTCTAATGATTAAGATGTTTTTCCTGGAATTGAGCCTAAATAACCCTCTTTGCAACTTTCAATAATTACTTCTTGTTCTGCTGTCTGGGGTCAAAGAGAAGTCTAATCTCTCTTTCATATGATAGCTGTCCAAATACTCTTAGACAGCTATTATGTTCTTCTGGAATATTTTCATTTCTAGGTTAAATGTCCTCAGTTCCTTCAAATGGCAATTTTCTGAGTCCCTAGGGATGTATTAGGGCAGGTAAGTGGTACAATAAATAGAGTACTAGGCCTGGAATCAAAAAAATCTGAGTTCAAATCCAACCTCAGGCACTTACTAGCCATGTGACCCCAAGCAAGTCATTTAACTCTATTTGCCTTAGTCTCCTCATCTGTAAAATGAACTGGAAAAGGAAATGATAAACCATTCCAGTATCTTTGCCAAGAAAAATCCAAATGGGGTCATGAAAAGTTGGATAGGACTTAAAATGACCAAAAAACAAAGGGAAGTATATGTTCTATGCTCTTTCCTTTGGTAAGTGATGTCAGGATAGGAGCAACTGGCCACTCAGTTCCTGCCTTACCAGGCCATTAGAGTCAAATAATATTATGTATTATTAGGGCCAAATAATGTTATGTATTATATCTTCAAACTTCAAAGTGCTATAGAAATGCCATTTGTCATTATCATCTCACTGTAAAACAGAGTAGATACATTGGTGTCAGATTGTAGGAACCTGTTGACTCCTTCTAGGTCCTAGGCCAGAATCTGAATTTATTATTTACTACTTCTGGCCATTTCCAAACTCCAGCTACCCTCCTCATCTGCCTTATCCTTTTCACATCTGAATGTCGGACTCTGCCTGGGCTCTGATAGGCAAGTTTTTGCCTTATTTTGTCTGGCACCAGGTCCCTACATCAATTTCCAGTCATTTCCAATCCATTTTGCCAGAACATGTACCCTGACCCCTTTCTGGCTCCCCTTTATGTGTGTGTTACTCCATTAGAATATAAGCTCCTTGAGGACAGACATTGTCTAATTTTCTTGTGTTTGTTTCCCTAGCATTTGATATGGTGCCTGTCACAGTTAGTGTTTAATAAGTGCTTTATCATTCAGCATTGGTCGCTGATAGATTTGTAATTTCATCACTGAGCATGCTCCCTCCATAGATAGAGATTATAACCTTTCTAACAGTCTCATACAATGAGACTCCCATTTGTGTTTTTCCATATATTCCTCTTAGAAGACATGTCCGACATGATGAAAGTCATCCTGCAATTCTTTTAGGATTACAAGGGTGCCAGGATACTGTTTAGGCTGTCCGTTTTTATGTCATTCTATAAAGTACTTTGTAAACTTTAAAGTTGTCTAATAAAAGTAATGATTATTCCTTTGTATGGTTTCTTGGGTACAAATCATTGTTGGTCAACATTTTAGCCTTCTTAAGAAGCTTTTAGGATTGTAGATTTGCATTACTAAGCTGAAAGGGATCTCAGAAGCCATCTAGTCAAACTTCCTCCAGATTAAGAGTCAGAGGCAAGATTTGTACCCAGTTCCTTTGACTCCAGAACCAACATTCTTTCCACTATACCATGGTTCCTCATAGAGGAGATGGTCTACATTGTGAATGGAATAAGTACACAGGATGAAGTTGGAAGAGTCCATGAATGAATCACATTCAGGAGGTTGGATAGAAGAAAGGAAAGGAGATCACAGTAGTTCAACTTTGGATACCTCCACATTCATAGTCAAAGAGGACTCATCACAATGGGCAATAGTAGCTATTGATGAGACCATAATTTAGCTTATACAATCTCTTTTCTTAACTCAGCTTTCTTTGGTCAGAGCATCTTTGCTCCATTGCTTCAGTTGTTGCAGTCCCAGAGGTCTTCCCTCTCCTCATAACTCTTCTCTAGAACCTGAGGATGTTTAGTTCTGGACTCAGATTACTGTCCATCTGTAGTGATGATCCTAGATAAACATACTAATATGCTAAGTTAATGGGCTCCCTATCTAGCTGCTTGGCATAGTTTGAATCATATGCTTTTCATTACATTTAGTTTAATTTATGTTATCTGGTCTATTTCTTTTGAGGGATTGTACACCTTCTTCAAGAAGGTTTGAGAATATTCTGGGTCTTGGTGCCATCACTGCAATGTCATCTAAAAGTAAGAACAGGGGGCAGCTGGGTGACTCAGTGGATTGAGAGTCAGGCCCAGATAAAGGAATTTCTGGGTTCAAATCTGGCCTCAGACACATCCTAGCTGCATGACCCCGGACAGGTCACTTAACCTCCATTGCCTAACCCTTACTGCTCTTCCTCTTCTGCCTTAGAACTAATACACAATATTGATTCCAAGATGGAAGGTAAGGGTTAAAAATAAATAAATAAAAGCAAGAACATTAGGAGATCATCAGAGAAACTTTTCCATTTGGAATCTGAGCAGGAGTTCTTCCCTGATTACACTTAACATCTTTGATGAGAATTCTCTGTTTTATTCCTCCTTTGACACTGATAACCTGAGGGCAGTGAAATGGAATTATCTCTGTGGCTGCACTTACAAAAAGTTGAGTGTGATAGCATGCATAAAGGAAAGCCCTGAAGGCTGTGTTTTGTTCTATCAAATGAAATATTTTTCTGAAATTAACATTGCATAAACATAGCAGGATCTTGTATTTTCTATACCTGTCAGTCCATCACATGACTCTAAAGATGTAGTCTATGATAGAAAATTCATTTGTCAGAGCTTGAGTATTCCATTCTCACATTTTTGTCAAAGATACCCTCAAATACCTATCGTCCTTGTCATAGAGATTTTATGAAGAAGTAGGCACATGAGCTTGTCAGTGACTGACTTCCTCTGAAATATCCCTTTTGGGTAGTAATATTTTCCATGATATTTTCTCATCCTTTAATCATTTTCTCCTCTCTGAACTATTTTAGAAACACAATGATCAATGTTTTCAAAATTTTATCATTTCCAAATGAACTTCCTCCATTTACACTTGATCAGCACTGAGTATGGTCCCTGGTACGTAGTGAGCTGCTAACAAATGCTTCCCCCCCATTCATTTATTCATTCATAGTTTTCTCTTTAATACATTCATCTGGTTCAGTCTTTCTTCCTAAAGTGAATGATGGGTACTAAGATGTTAGAGTTCAAATATGGGGATCCCATTGTCATGAATGATGAAAACAGGTCATTATTAAAATGCTCACGAGGGTTTCATTTTTTGGCTTTATTGTTCTTCTACTTCTATCCTTAATCTGTGGCCCACTACTAAAACTCTGAGCTCATACTGACCAGAATCAAATCGTGGAGGCTCAATGATAATTCTAAGACTCATTTTACTCACATCCAGAAATTTCCTTGAGAATAAGAGAATCTTGCCCGCATTTTTCAAAGCTGCAGACCACTGAATATGAGGTTACTAAGCTTTGCACCAAACCTAGGAGATCGTTGATACTGGAAAATCTCATATGCAGATTGGTACTGTCCTATAATTTACAGTCTTAAAGAATCACCTTGGGCACTGGAAAGTTAAATGCCCTGGACCTCAACCCGAGTGACATAGCCAATTTATGTTAGCGTTGGGATTTGAACTCAGGCATTTCTGATTCTGAAACCTGCTCTCTTGCCACTATTCCTACACATGCCTCTCTGGCATTGAAATCATGAGTGTTTATGAAAAGGTATATAAAGAACAGAGAAAGGACTGCTTACTAGTTTATCTTTGTTGGCAATGGAACAGTTTTAACCCACTTTTTAGTTCATTTACTCTGGTCTCTTCTATTGTTTAGTCTACAAAACAGACATCAATGAGATAAATCTCTACTTTGTGAAGGGGTATTGCAGGGCCCAAGGGGATGGCTCCATCCCAGATACACACTCCCTTTCTTTGTGGTCCGTATTTCTTTTGCCCCTTATTCACTGCCTTAATCTTTGCTCTAGTACCATCGCTGCCTTTGCTGTGTTTGAGCACAGTTCTTTAACACTTAGCCCTGATAGAAAGCTCCTTTCCACTTGGAGAGTAGCCCCTGCCTATGTTCACTTTGACCAACTCAAGTTCCTCATCTCCACAATCACTTGGAAGCTCCATCCATCTTCCACATGACTTTCTCTTTAGGTAAGTCACTCAGAGCCTGCTTCAGAAGATTTACGTTCTCTCAGTAGGAGTCCTCTCTAAGCTTTGTTCTTCTCTGCTCAGGTCCCAAAGAGGTTACGTAACATTGGGGTTTTCAAACTCAGTTGGAGACTGTAGTCCTGGGGACCCCGAATAGGAACAGTGTAAAACCTACTTTGGGAAGAACTTGTTATAAACTAATATCAAGAAGGGAATATATTTCTTTAGATTTGATAAACTGTTCATTTCCTATTCTTTTTTGACCTTGTGCCTTAATAACGGGGACTGAACAATTCACTATATAGATATTATTAAAAAGTCTTATATAACTTTGCTTAATGTTTGTTTATATTTTAATGGGGGAGGGTCTAAGAAGGACCCATAAGAAGGGTCTCCTGTGTAGAGGACACTAAGAGATTACTTTTAAGGGACTAAAAGACAAGATCATATGTGGACATTCTATGATAGTCTACCACATGTTTGGGAACAGTTTTTTTCATTGACTACATAGCCACCATCATTGTCTTTGAAAGGACTTGAGTTAGCATCAAAAGGGACTTTAGCTGCATTTAGTCTGACTCCTTCACTCACACCATATTTGTAAAGGAGGAAAGTCTTAGCGTTTCTGAAAATGAGACTCCAAATAGTGGGTCTTTGACCTTTTAGTTTTTTTTTCTTTTTTGTTTTGGGTGCAGAAGTAGGGTTTTCAGTCTCGTCTAGGAACCCGAGCCATGGAGATCTGGGAGTCCAGGAATCCAGGTCAGATGTCGCAGCCAGCCTGGCAATGAATCTTTGAGAAGCAAGAGTCTAAGATCTCAGTCCCAGAAGAAGCTGACACTTCTGGCTTTAGACTTGAACTTGGAAGGGCTAAAGGTATGTAGGAACTGAGTGACACTGTGAGCCTCATTTCCCTCTTTCTACCCTCCCCACTTCCCAATTAAAATTCTCCACATGGTGGAGTGAGGATTAATCCACCTCAAATTTTTAGAGAAATGTTTTTATGTATAACAAGGTTGATTCTGGCTCCACTCTCAGGGCCAGGCCTGTTACATTTGACCACTCAGTCCACATTTGTATGTTTGGTCTTGCTTTACCTTGAAGGAAATATCCCTTTGAAAAAGCTAATCCAACATCAAGTGGTTAAATAGAAGTGGAGTGCTAGTCCCTAAAATGGGAGGGTGGCAGTCAGTAGGGGTTCAAGCCAGTGGCAGAGAATAGAAACCCTCAAGTCCCTGAGAGTACCTTTGAAAGGCTGCCAGTGAGCTCTTAACCTCTATAAACCAATGATATTTTCATAGTCCTAATCCTCCTTGACTTCTGTGTGATTTTTGACATTGGTCACTGTCGTGCCCACGACGCTCTTTCTTCCCTTGGATTCTGTGACCCTGCTCTCCCCTGGCTCTTCCCTCCATGACTGACAGCACTCCTTAGTCTACTTTGCGTGCCCTGGAGGCATTTGTAGATCCAGTTCTGGAATCTAGGTACACTTTCTTCTTGGGAGAGCTCATCTGCTTCTGTGATTTTAATGACCATTTCTTTAGAGATGACTCCAAAATGTATGTATCTTACCCTAATCTCCCTCAGTTCGTCATCAATATTACTAACCACCTCCTGCCTTCTCTACCTGGATATCCCGTAGGTATCTCAAGTTTTAACATGTTTGAAATGAAGCTTATCATCTTCTCCCCAAGATCTGCTCTTCTTTTAAAGTGTACTGTTTTTTAAACCCTTATCTTCTGCCTTAGAATCAATACTGTGTATTAGTTCCAAGACAGAAGAGAAGATGAAAGAACAGTAATAACTAGGCAATGGGAGTTAAATGACTTGCCCAGAGTCACCTAGCTAGAAAGTATCTGAGACCAGATTTGACCCCAGGACCTCCCATCTCTAGGCCTGGCTCTGAGTCCAGTAAGCCAACTAACTGTCCCTTGTAAGGATGAGAGACTTGGAGTTAAGTGACTTGCCCAGAGACACACAGCTAGGAAGTGTCTGGGGTCATATTTGAACCCAGGACCTCCTAATGCTAGGCTTGACTCTTTATCCATTGAGTCACCTAACTGCCTCCCCAAAGTATACTGTTTTGGTTGAAAGTATCATCCTCCTCCCAGTTATTTAGTTCCATAACTTTAGAGTCATCCATAATTGTTCCTTCTTTTCTCTCTGTTGTCAATCAGTTGCCAAGTTCTGTAGATTCTACTTTTACCTCCTTCTGTCCATTTACAGAGCCACATTACTGGTTTACAATCTCATCACCTTTCTTCCTGAAATGTAACAAAACTTTCTTGCTTCCCATGATTCCATTCTTTCTTCTCTCTCCTTCATCTTCCACATAGATATCAAACTAATCTTTTTAAGGCATAGGTCTGACCCTGTCAATGCTCTACTCAAAAATCTTCAGTGGCCCCCCATTGCCTCTTGGATAAAATCTTGGCATTTTGGACTCTTCAGAATCTGGCTCCCAACTTGCCTTGTTAGGTTATCACTCCTTTTCATTGCTCTGTGTTCTAGCCAAATGGACTCATTAGATTTTCTCTCTGCTTGACATTCTTGACTTTGACTCTAAACTAACAAACTCCATGTCTGAAATGCCTTCCTTCTTTAGTTCTACTTTTTGAAGGCTTTTTCCCTCTTAGAAGGCTCAGATCAGGTGTTTTATCATCTCTGAAACCTTACTTGACTTTCCCCTTCCAGGTGTTAGCACACTTTCCCTCCTTTACTTCTCTGGGTACAAGTGGTATAACCCCTCAATAGAACGAAAACTTCTCGCGGGAAGGGACTGCCTTGTTTTTGTCTTTGAATACCCAATCATAGCACAGCAGAAGGAATGACATTGTGGTTCGATGGAAAAGAACACTGATTTTGTAGTCATAGGAGCTGGATTACAATCTAATCTTTTTTAGTAACTATTTCTGTGACCTTGGACAAGTCACTTAAGTCTTCTGTACTTTAGTTTCTTCCTTTATAAAATAAAGGAGTTCTGGATTTCTCTGAGATTCCTTCTAGCTCTGAATTGATGACTTTCAGTTTCATATCCAAGGATTTTTTTCATTTATATGGCATGACCACCAAGTCCTGGTAGCCAGATATAAAGTTTTGAACAGGTTCACATCACCTTCTTTCTGAATCACAATGGTCATGGAATTTTTATTTAATTAATGAATATCTTGGCAACTATCAATAACTATCAAATGCAAAAAAAAGTCAACTGACTGAAATGAGTTCATCTTTTGAGAGTATAGCTAATAAGATAATGACAAAATATCCATTGCTTAAATCTCTTTCTGAATTTTTTGGTCTGTGAGATCTCCCAGATTTTGTTGCTCATTTTGCTTTTTTTAAACATAATTATATTCACTATATATTTTCTATTTCTGCTTTTTTGTCTTGCCCCCACCCCATATATCTTCCTTCTTTCTTTGATTCTTTATGATTGCCATTTCTTATGGTATAATGTTATTCTGTTATACTCATATGCCACAATTTGTTCAATTATTTATTCTCATACTACTGGACACATGAGTTGTGGTTAGGTTTTTGCAGTGATATATATATTTTTTTGTATAGATGAATCTTTTAAAAACACACATTGCTGGTATCAGAATTCTAGTAGCCGAATCACATCAAAGGATATGAATGATTTTTTTGCTGAACCCCACATGCATGTTTTCTTAGGTTCATATTTAGTTTAATTTTTGTACATTATTTACATATACACGGGCACGAGTACTGTTTAATTAGTACAAATGGGATTGGACTAGATGATCTCAAATACTCTTTCCAGCTTAAACTCTCTGGTTCTATGTTTCTGTTGTATCAAGTGAAGATCATCCATATTCCTTTTGTTAAATAAATAAGGAAAACTACTGCATTGCATTGCAAACCTGAGGATAACATATAGCTGAATAAATCAAGGTTCTTCATAACCAAGGAAATAAGAAATAGGCTCATAGGTAAAGTAAGACTCCCAAAGAATTACAAATTATGGTAAACATGTAAGAAAGGTATAGCATATTATTATGTAGCAGAGGAGAGAGAGATCTCTCTCCCTGTAACATGAGGTTAATTATGCCTTTTATAGCTACCTAGGAGGATTAATATAAGGAATGCGCCTTAGAAACCTTAAAATAGTAAAAATGTGATTTGCCTTTATGAATACAATTTAAGGTCCACCCTGTTATAATGGAATGTCTAGAATGTTCCATTTGTGTTCATGAGAAGTTTGGAAATGAAGAGTTCAGAAAAAAATAGCAAAATCTGTCTTGACTAAAATGAAGAAGCAGATAGATCTGGGAAATAGCGATGACTAAGATCCCGGAAAGGTGGTTCTTACTTTTTGAATGAAGAGCTGTGCTGATGAGTCATATTCATCAGTTTTTGACTGGTGCCCCGGAAGGAAGATTTCTTTAAAAGGCAACCTGGGGTAAGATATCCACCCAATGATGTGTCTGCGTTAACTTGGAGATGACTTTAGGGAAGGGATGTCTGTGGGAATCGGTGAGCCAGCTTCAGAGTCTTTGCCTGCAAGGTATTTGCTCACGTGGAGCTCAGCTTTGTGGCATGTGACTAAAAGTTTTACTTATTTATATAGCAAAGTGAACACAAGTGGACTTCACACAAAAGAAGCATGGAAGCAGAGAATTAGAGCTGGAGAGATCATCTAATTCAACCCCTTCACTTCCTAGCTGAGGAAATGGAGTCATAGAGAGGGGAGATTGTTTTGCTCAAGAATACACAGGCAGGGGGCAGCTGGGTGGCTCAGTGGATTGAGAGCTGGACCTAGAGATGGGAGGTCTCAGGTTCAAGTCTGGCCTCAGACACTTCCTAGCTGTGTGACCCTGGACAAGTCACTTAACCCCCATTGCCTAGCCCTTACCACTCTTCTGCCTTAGAACCAATAGTTCTAAGGTAGAAGATAAGGATTTAAAAAAAATATTACATAGGTATTAAGTGACAAAGCTGACATTTGAATCCATGTTCTCTGACTCCAAACACAGCTTTCTTTTCTCTCCACTATAATGGATCATAACTCTATCACTGTGAGACACAACATGAGATCTTATCTAGTTCAAGACCCTCATTTTACAGATGAGAAAACACATAGGGACTTGAAATGACTGGACATCCAGGGACTAACAAACAAAGCTGAGATTTGAGACTAGGTCATCTGATTCTAAATCCAATGTTCTTTCCAATGCACTGTAATCCATAGTCACAAAATAAAATGGGATCCAAATTTTTGGCTATCAAAGCATATTTTCAATATTGAAGAAGACAGTTTAAACAATCTGGAGAATCCTTTTGTAAAATTAAGAATCAACACTAATTTAACTTTTTTAGTAATTCCATTTTTTTTCCAGTATTAACTTGACTTGAATAAGATGTATAGCAAATAGGTTTTTATTCACTCTTTAGCTTTCCTACAAGGCATAATCATTACTCTTGGTAGTTATGGAAAAGTAGTTTTGGCCCAGAGGTGCTCCAATTTTGGAATTAAATTTGCCTTTCTTTTCCCAGAAGTCGATGGGAGGTAAGGCCAAGTAAAATGGGCTGAAAAAAATTATCAGATTTTTTTTTCTATGTAATGAGAGAAACCTATGATCTAAGATAGTCATGCTAGTATTTTGGGTGGTTGGCACATACATTAGGGCTTTTAAAATGACCAACCTTAATTATATCAGCTATTAAAGGCAACAACCTCCATTCTTGAATATATTAAAAAGGTCGGAGATATCATTGGTATGGATACTCTTTCCATTAATATAGATTGCTACCCTTCTAAAAAGCAATTGTTTATTAGAGACCTGTTTTGGGAAAGGCACTTGATAAATGTGATAATAATAATGATAATTTACAAAATGATAAGTACTGGGGCTCAGAGTCCAGGAGTTTGTGGTCAACCTAATGATGAACCCTTCTAAACTAAACTAAAGACTAGTTAAGTCTGGCATGTTAAGTCAGCAAATCAGCAAGCCAACAAGCTTTTAAGAGCTTATTATTTGCCAGGCACGGGGCTAAGAGTTGAGAATATAAAGAAAGGCAAAGGGGCATCTAGGTAGCACAGTGGATAGAGTGCCAGGTTTGGAGTTGAGAGGATCTGGATTCACATCTGACCTTAGTCACATCTTAGCTGTGTGACACTGGACTTAATGCTGACTATCTAGCCCTTGTTCCTTTTCTGTCTTAAATTGATATTAAGACAGAAAATAAGTGTTAAAAAAGAAAGGCAAAAGCTGCTCCTGTCTTAAAGGAGTTTACATTTTAATTAGTACAAATACAATTTAATTAACTTAATTAAGACAACATGTAAAAATGATAATAGTTAACATTTATGTGACACTTATTGTGTACCAGGCATCGGGCTAGATGCTTTACAATTATTATTACATTTGATCCTCATGACAACCCTGGGGGATAGGTGCTTTTGTTATTTCCCTATTTTACAAATGGGGAAACTGAGAAAAACAAAAATTAAGTGGCTTACCCAGGGTCACACAGATAGTAAGTATCTGAGGCCTAATTTGAACTCAGGTCTGTCTGACTTTAGGACAGGTGCTTTAGCCATTTTGCTACCTAAACAATCAGGTACATATACAATACTTAGAGTAGATAGAAGCTCCGAGTGCCCCCTCTGGCACATGTACCGTAGGTTCACCACCATGGATTCAGGGGAATAGCAGATGATAAGGCTAGGACCTAGATTTAAGTTGGACCCAATTTATGGAGACTCTTGAATGTTAAACTAAGGAATTTAGATTTGATTCTCTAATGTTATAGAATATGTAGTAGTCATTTTGAGGATGAAATAAAATATTTTAAAGCTCTTAGCATAGTACCTGGCACATATTAGGTGCTTAATGCATGCTAATCCTTTCCTCTCTCCTTTCTTAAGAGGGAGGTATTATAGATTCTGGAGCTGGATTTGCATTAAGAAAAATATTCCAGCAAAAGGCATATGGGATGAATTGGGTATGACGGAGTTTGTAAGTGGAAAGACCAGATGGCAGTCAGTTGTAGTAGTTCAGATTTGTTTGATAAGAGCCTGTACTAGGAAAGTGTGTGTGGGGGAACAGAAAGCAGAGATGACATGTAGGAGATATTGCTGAAGAATTTACAATATTTTGTAATTGATTAGATGAAGGGGGCAAAAGAATGGAAGGAGTCAAGGACAACTCCAAGATCCATATTATCCAAGATCCATATTCTTGAGCCCTGAACTATTCCCTATCTAGCTATCTTTCTTGAAATCTCATCTGTTGGGAAAAATCATTCTTAGTAGATGAAACGGAAAAAGATTGTTTTATGTATGTTTCTTTTAATTATTTTATTCCTTTGAATCCTTTGATCCTGAAGAGTGGGGAAATTTTCTGTCTTTGGCACTGCCAATATCATAAATGGAGTATTATTTTTAATGGTCCATGTTTCTTTGTTCAAAAACTTATCTTATACTTGCCTACCTGTCCTACATGTTTCATTTTTCCCCTTCCTGCACTCTACACTCCAGTCAAATTGGTCTTCTCTGTTTCTCTTACAAAACACTTCCATCTCCTATCACCTTCACCCTGATTGTCTCCCATGCCCAGAATGCACTCCTTCCTCATCTCCACCTCTGAGAATCCCTTGTTCTTTTAAAAAAACTGTTCAAGAGACACCTTCTATGTGAAACTTTTACTCATTCTCTTGGCTTTTAGTACCTTCTTACCCTAGAATAGGTCTTGGGTTTATTTTTATATAATCATTTATATATGCATTTTTCTTCCAATAGAATGTAAGCTTTTTGAGGGCAACAACTTTTTTTTTGCCTTTATGAGCCTGGTACCTAGCACAAAGTAGGAGCTTAATGCATGTTTGTTGATTGATTTACCTTTAAACAAAATTAACACCTAATTATGACAATACAACGTGAGCACATTGGACTCCTTTATCCTCAAATTAGCAATGCTTTGTTTCTATTAAATTGACATTTATGGTATAACATTACCTGTAAACAACAAAGAATCAAAGAAAAAGATAGGAAGTGGTATTCTCTATCTACTCATATTTGCCAAACACACACACACACACACACACACACACACACACATCCCCTGGATTCCAAGGGATTTTCCTAAAAATGTCTGGAGGGGAAAAGTACTTTTCAACCCTAAATTTGGGAATGTTTACCCGCTAGTTCTGGCAGTGCTCAGCCTCTCTAAGAAGTGGGTGAGTCAACTTGTTGGCCTCGTTAGCTTATGGGAAAAATATGAATGTCGTCAAGGAGAGGAAAACCTCAACCTTTCCCACAGGAAGGGGTGGCATCAAAGGTAGAAAGGATCCAATTATGTTCTGGGACCACCACCCACTTCTGACCTTTCTGCCTCTTTCTTTGTACGCCCAAAGACAATAGATTTGTAGAGGATTCATAATAGGTGGCAGATTTGTTCTTGATAACTTAAGGCAATATAATTTAAAAACAAATAAACAATGGGAAGACCTCCTAGAGACAAATGCCATACAGTGGTTTGGGTATTTGAAAAGAGTCTTTTGTCTTTGTGCTAAGGGGCAGTTTGTAATCCAGGGAACTGAAAAATCTGATCCCAGTGGCAAGCATGTTCTTGGACTGTGGAGGCCATGATTCAGGATAGCCTTGGTTTTCATGTACATGTTTGTACAAACACTGCATGCGTTTCATTTTTTTAGGAAGACCACACCCAACTTTTGTACATATAGTACCTTTCTCATGGGCTCATCTAGGATACAACCTAGTCTTTTTTTTTTTAAACCCTTACCTTCCATCTTGGAGTCAATACTGTGTATTGGCTCCAAGGCAGAAGAGTGGTAAGGGTGGGCAATGGGGGTCAAGTGACTTGCCCAGGGTCACACAGATGGGAAGTGTCTGAGGCCAGATTTGAACCTAGGACCTCCTGTCTCTAGGCCTGGCTCTCACTCCACTGAGCTACCCAGTTGCCCCCCACAACCTAGTATTTTAAATCAGATCTTAATGGTTGAATCACTCATTGACTCAATGTCCTCTTGAACACAGCACCCACTCTAAAGGTTGTGACAAATATTTGTTCACCTGACCAAGACATAAATATAGCGCCTATATACAAGTCAATACTACTGGTATCTATAATTTGGTGAATCCACTTCTACAAATGACAATTCTTCTATAATTTAGGAGATGATTCTTGAGAGATTCTATGACCCAAACATATTTATAATTTCATATTCATCCAGTCAATAAGCCTCTCAGAACTTAGGTAAGCGTGTTCCTTCAACAACAGAAATATTTTCCATCCTCAAGTTTGTATTCAAGGCCTTTGGAGCTTAGTAAGATCTGCCAGACATCGTGTTCTATGATCATGGTCTTTAGAGTTTAGAGTCACTTCTATTGCCAGATGAAAGTTAGCAGTAGAACTTTAATGGCCTCAATATTTCCAGGAATGGCAGAAAGGTTTGAGGAGCATTTTGATACAAAAGAATAATTGTTCTTAGTTAAAAGCAATAGAAACTTAGAACTGGAAAAGGACCTAAGAGACACACTAATAGAGTTTTTATTTTTTATGTCAAGGACCTCTTTGGGAACCTGGTGAAGCATATAAGAAGGGTCCCTTCCTAGAATCGTGTTTTTAAATGAATAAAATATAGAGTACAATGGAAACTAATTATGCCAAAATCCAGTTATCAAAATATTTATTTTTAAAAATGTATACAGACCACAGTTTAAGAATTCCTTAGATTCTTATTCCAAGTTAGTGGGAGTGATTTGTCCAATGATGGCCAGTCATTTGATAGCGGAGCTGCTTCAGGACTAGAAGCCTAGTATCCTGATTTCCAATGAAGGTCTCCTTCTATAACACAAAACTGGAAGAAATTGGACCAGATGCTTTCCTATACACTAAACTATCAGCTCTTAATGATTATTATAGTACTTTCACAATTTGCAAGTTAGCTCAGTGTCACCCAAGTCCTCTTGTAGATTTAGTAATTGTTCAGGTTATCTGGTTGTAAGGATATTCCCAGGGAGAAACATTTCATTTTGGGTTTTTTAAATGATCCAACTCTTGGTAATGAAGAATACTAAAGATGTAAAAGCTTTCTGTTTTTGTAGTGCATTGAGGTTTCAAAATTTTATTTCATTCAACAATCTTACAAAGTGAGTAATGGAAATATTATTATTCTCACTTTACAGATGAGGAACTTGAGGCACAGAATGCTGTAATGAGTTTGATCAGGAATTAAACCCAGATCTTATGACTCCAGATCTAGAGCTCTCAGTGAATACTAAAGTACTCAGGTGTCAGAGAAAATATGATGGACAAATAGGCAGGATATCTATGATGGTGTAATAGAATACTTTTTTTTTGGATCTATATTAGATAGTGTCTCAGCAACATTAGTAAACAAACAGCAGCAGGAGCAACTGTGAGATGAGGTTTTAAAAATTAGAAGAAAGAATTTCTGATGGCTCAGAGAGCATGTGATATAGAGTGAGAAGACACAAGTTTGAATTCCACCTCTGTTACTAATGGTGTGACTTTAGGCAAGTTGAGTAACCTCTTTCAGCCTTAGTTTCCCCATCTGTAAAATGGAGATAATAATTGTAATTATCTCACAGAGTTGTTGTGATAATCAAATGAGATAATATATGTAAAGTTTGTACATCTTAAAGTATTAAGTGTTAGATATTTAATTATTATTATTAACTTATTTATCTCTAATTCCTTATCTACAAACTGAGGGGATTGGATTAGATGACCTCTAAGGTTTCTTCTGACTGTAAATCTTTGATTCTATGATCTACTTCTTTGAACTATAGTCTGAAATTTAATTAAGACTCTAGTTATGGAAGTCCGACAGGAAGATTTTCTATTCTCCAAAAATTGACAGAAGTCTCAACCACAAATTGAAGAAAGACATTTTATAATTACTCCAAGAACATTTCGAGACTCTCTGAAAATGAAAGTTCAAGGTAATGTTAATGAATCTGAATAATATTGAATTCTTGTGTAATTTTCATAGGTTACTCTGAAAGATGATAGACAAACCACCCAAAACTGTAAATAATGGTATGGTTCAGTGAAAAGATTACGAGACTTAATGTCAGAGGACCCAATTCAAATCTTAACTTTGTCACTAGCTACCTATGAGTCACCTAAATTTGGGGCTTGAATTCTCTAATCTGTAAAGCAAGAGGGTTGGAATATGAGCCACTAAGGTAACTTCTGGGTCAAAATCTATGAAACTGGGATAGAATTCTCAAGAGATAGAAGAAATCATAAAAGATAAGAACCAGAAGAATTTAACATTTTTTTAAAGGAAGGGGCTGTAGCATTTGGAGATGCCAGGTTTCATTCATACAAGAATTGTTTCACTGAACAATGGCAAATAGGACTGGGCTATGAGCAGGGCAGATGGTGGTGTTGCTATTCTTGGGACTTTTGGATTTACGATTCTGGACTGTCTTCACACAGGTTTTAGGAAAGGCTATGGTGTTGGTTTGTTTGATTTGCCAGCCATCTGCTGCCTCCTGTCTTTTAGGCTAATTTGGTGGGGATGACTTGTCCCTTCTTCCCGTGGGTTGCTCCTCTAGATGATAGCTGTCTGGGCTGGGCCAGAAGGAGGATCGGTAGTCTCAAAGGATTTATTATTCCCATGGTGCTTCTTGAGTTTTCCTTCTGGTTGATTGTAGTTGGTTAGTGGTTGGTTTTGAGGATGGTAGATCCATTCTTCTTTGGTGGTGGCTATATGTGGAGAGTTTATAAATTAGAAGCAGAGGTGACTGTCTGGGAATCCCTTCTATTTGAAGAACTCTTGGGCTTAGGGCCCTGGATTGTCTTGATTGGGTTCTAGGTAGTGGTGGTGGTTTGACTGGCCTGCCAGTACCTCTTCTTGTTTCCCCCAGAGTTAAATTTAAATTATGTCAGGAAGAGAAACAAATGCATAATATCAAGAACCATCCACCAATAGATAAATGGTCAACGTATATGAACTAATATTTCTCATTTTTTTCAATCTAAAACGATCACATAAAAACTCCCTTCAAATCACTAGTAATAGGAGAAATGCAATTAGAAACAACTCTGAGGTGTAACCTCACACTATACTAATTGGTAAAGATTTACAAAAGATGAAAATAATCAGTATTGGAGGTACTAGGGTAAGACAATCAATCATGTAATTGTTCTATAAGTTCCTATTGTGCCAAGCACTGTACTAGGTTCTGCAGATGTGGGAGGAAAAGTAGTCCGTCAGTGGTTGCTCTGATCCCTTCTTGCCCAGTGCCCTCCGCCAGACAAGGAGTGAAACTCTGCTGAAACATCCTCCTTAACCTTGTGGTACAACAATGAAAATAAAACCAGAATTTTCCCTTCTGAAATATGGATTTAGAGTTTTGTTCTTTTGCTTTCTTCTTTCTTGCCTTGAGCAAATGGAGGAACGTGATCTTGCTTGCATTTCTGGTACTGGGGGGCTTGTAGTCTTACATATATGTGTTGCTCTGCCTTGCAAGTCTCAGCAATCCTTGACAAATGGGGACTTCATTCATCTCCAGGGCTGTGGATGTAAAATGCACCATGGGTACTCAATATACTGCAAATGTTTTCTTTGAGGGAGGGAAGGAACGTGCTCTTTTGCTAACCTACTTCGAGTTTGAACCTCCAAGCTCTTTGTGTGCTGATATATCATAATTGTAACCCTAAGTCATTTTTCTAAAGGCAAAGACAAGGTGTAGGCACTCCTTAATTTTATTTATGGGAGGTGTAATCTAGCCTGCAGGGGAAAGAAGGTGCTGAATGTTCTTAGTTGTTATGATGGTTTGGATACAGCTATGCCTGAATCTGCTTGCTTTGGTGCACAGGTGTGTGTTGGGGGGCAGGGGGGCAGGAAAGAAGTCTATGATGAAAAGAACGTTTTGCAGAGAAATATTTTTTCTTAAACACTGATCTTGAGAAAAGGTCTTAGTTGTTGCTTACACTGAGGCAGCTGTCCCTACATGTTGAGTATGAGTGTCTCCTCCCCACCCCACCCCCACCCCCACTTTGAGGCACTCCTTAGGAAGAGATTATACCATAGGAACTGAGATAGTCTACTATTAGTGAATGGGAAACATTCTGTGAATGTGCTCTTCCACCCAATACACAGGAAAGGCTATAAGCTCCAAACTTCAAACCTCCTTTTCTATGACTTGAGATTGGCCAGGTCTTTGAAGTAGACTTCTGGAGTGATCACTGTTCTTGCCATGTGATTTTCATGCTATTTAAAATTAAGTACATATGCACGTGCACACACACACATCTATGTGTGTTTAGTCGTTTTCAGTTATGTCTGACTCTTTCTGAACCTTTTTTTTTTTTGTGGCAAAGATACGAGAACGGTTTTCTATTTGCTTCTCCAATTTATTTTAAGGATGTGGAAATTGAGGCAAACAGAGTGAAGTGACCTGCCCAGGGTCACATAGTATAAGTTTGAGGCTGGATTTGAACTCAGGCCATCCTGATTCCAGGTTTCCTCCTTCCCTTCCTTCCTTCCTTCCTTCCTTCCTTCCTTCCTTCCTTCCTTCCTTCCTTCCTTCCTTCCTCCTCTCCCTTCTCCTCTCCCTTCTCCTTCCCCTTCCCTTTCTTTTTCACCTCCTCCTCCTCTTCCTCTTCCTCTTCCTCCTCCTCCTCCTCCTTCTCCTTTCTTCTTTCTTCTTTCTTCTTTCTTCTTTCTTCTTTCTTCTTCTTCCTCTTCCCTCCTCTTCCTTCACCTTTTAAAAGCTTTCTTTTCTTTTGCATTTAGGTCTATCATCTTGATTGGAATTCACTGAGATAAGTTGTAGGTCTAAATCTATTTCCCACCAAATTGCTGACCAATTTTCCAAAGTACATTTGTTAAGTAACATATATTTTTTGGTTGTTTTCTATGGATTTGTCAAGCACTAATTTTTTAAAATACATTTTGCTGAATGTCTGGCATATCCTATTCTCTTAATAAAAATGTATTTTGCCCATTTTGAGGCAATTTTAATAATAACTTTTGTAATATGTTTTCAAGTTTGAGAATATAAATATAAATTCAACAGTTTTCCCAAATGTACCCTAGCAATAAGAGGGTACAGAGAATACA
The DNA here is from genome assembly GCF_016433145.1 of Gracilinanus agilis. Taxonomy (NCBI): domain Eukaryota; kingdom Metazoa; phylum Chordata; class Mammalia; order Didelphimorphia; family Didelphidae; genus Gracilinanus; species Gracilinanus agilis. The sequence goes on from NC_058131.1 coordinate 614,913,215, forward strand.
GTGTATAGATAAAGGGCAGAGGAGAATTGGGTGGGAAAGAGTTAACTCCTGGGGGGCAGGGAGAAAGAACAGTGAAGCTGGTATGTCAGTGTTGGCCACCTTTAGCACTGATCTCAATTATCAACCATGACCAGCCAAGAGGCACTTGTGGGCTGGTTCATTCTACAATGGTGGGAAGGCAACCCAGATTGGGCCCCTAGGACCAACCTCAATCTAGAAAGATGGGAGTGGTTGGGAATTGATATAATTCAGAATCTGGAATTCCCCAGCTCAGGCAGCCAGCCAGCCAGTGACTGGGAATATCCTGGGCCAATCCTCAGAGATATTCAGGCATTGGAGGATAGTAATGACAAGCTCTGATCATCACTGAGGAAGCATTTTTGACAGATGTGAGATATCAAAATGATACTGTTTTGAGCTGCAAGTGGTATCTTCATGGGAACAAAGTTTCCTTATTCATAGTGTAAAATAAATAGGTCATTTTGTAATTATTGGTTAGAGTATCATAATTATACATTCAATGAAATTCATTTTGAGAAACAAAATGAAACCATAAATATTCCATGCATCTTTGGATCTTTACTGGAAGCCATAAGACTCCTTCTTTAGAACTGAGGCAGGTATGGAAAGGAATGCTTCTGAAGTATCTAAAATAGAGTATTTTTAAAAATTTTAAACAAAGCTTCTTGAAATATGATTATTCTACTGATTTTAATTATCTATAAAGAAAGTAAGGTAGGTAAAATAAATTATTAAGTAAAATAAAATTTAAAAATTAAGGAAAATGTTAAATAAAATAAATTCAGAAAAATATTTTAAAGTAAAATAAATAAATATTACTAAATATTAAATAAATATATTATCTAGTTAAATAAATAAATAAAGCAAAACTCAGCTCCTGTCTTGAACCCTGAACCCTGAAATACCTGAAGTTGTGCTGTGATCTTTGGAGATTTCAGCCAGCCTCCCTAGTTAGCAATGGAAGTCTTCTTGTACCTTTGTATTACTTTCCGATATTTTCTATTTCACCTCTGACTTCCACTCCATTTTGGAGTTATGTTTATTTGGCAAGAGGTTTCTTTGTAAATCATATTTATCATAGTTTAAGAGGAGTCATTTTTCTCTTCCTCTAATATCAAATAGCCAGTAGTCCCTATTCTCCCTCTGAGATTTTCTTGTAGAGAAAAGTAGGCCTATTTTCTAGCTCCAAATCTGTAGTTACACATTCAGAGGGAGTCACTTTGAGAAACAAAGTGAAACCATTAAATGTTTGCAGCATCTTTGTATCTTTACTGGAAGTCCTAGATTCCTTCTTCAGAAAACAGACAAGAAAGAATGACTTCCCCTCCTTGTGGTAATATTAGTCATGTCTTAGCTGTTTAAGAGAAGAATGCAATGAAGAGGAGTAATTAAAAACAACACCAGACTGGTCTGTCTCCATCCAAACTCTAAAATTCCTGTCTTTGATCACAGCCTCTTATTCTTCTCCCTGTCTTTGCCTCACCCTTACACCTGTTCTTTGTTTTCACCTCGATTTCTAGTCCACCCAGTCTTCCCTTTTCCTGTAGCCTAGCATTTTAAAGTTCTCCACAATCTGGCTTCAACTGACATTAAAGTATCATCTGTCATTCTAAGCTCTCCATAAGATGATCTCTTCTACCCAGTCTTATAGCTCACTCACCACCAAGCACTCTACAATCTTGCGACAGTGGCCTTCTTCTCACAGAAGACACTCCACTCCCGACACTGCGTTTTCACTGGTGGTCTCCTCTCCCTGGAATTCTTTCTTCCCCGTCTCCACCTCCTGGCTTCCCTCAAAACCCAGCTAAAATCCTACCTTCTACAAGAAGTCTTTCCCAATCATCTTCACTATTAGTGCTTTCCACCTGCTGTTATTCTCCAATATAGCCTATATATAACTTGGTTGTACAGAGTTGTTTTCATGTGGTCTCCCCACTTTAGATTGTGAGCTACTTGCTAGCTGGGACTGTCTTGCACAGTACCTAGTAAACAACAGGCACTTAATAATTCTCTTTTTCTTTATCTTTTTTTTTCTGAGAGAAAAAGAGAATAGAAAGGAGAACAAGAAAAGTTTGAAATCTGAGATTCTTTCCTTCTGTAGTTCTGGAATATGGGTGTGCAAGAGCCTGGTGAGATGACTAAAGCTAAGTCAGGCAACTACGGCATTCCAGGCTAAGCCCAACATTGACTTAGTGACTCAAGAACAGATTCTTTGATTTTTGATATTTCCTCAGGAACCAGTATATGAGCTGTGGACTGAGTGGTTCTTATAACATCCTTCCTGAGGCTTGTTAATAGGCTTTTTTATAAAAAGAAGATGATGTCAGATCCCAATAACAAGAGAGGTCTAGGATTTCCTGTACATAAGCTTGCATCTTTCCTTGAGCTTAGGGTACTTTTTCACTTGGCTTTAACTTTTGGCTCTGGAGCAAATGGAAATAGTCAAAAATAAAATGATAAACAATCCTTGAACAGGTAGATGGCATGGTAGAGGACAGGGCCTAGAGTTTGGAAGACTTGAGTTCAAATCTACCCTAAGACATTTACTATCTGGGTGACCCTGGGCACCTCTGTCTGATTTTTCTCAACTGGAAAATGGCGATAATGATATCGCCTACCTTTAAGGTTTGTTTTGAGGATTACATGAGATAATATTGGCACAGTGGTTGGCACAAGGCAGGTGTTCAAGAAATATTGGCTTTCTCTCCTTCTTTCCATAACTTCATGATAGTTGACATTGGTTGAAAAGAGAAAAATATTTAGAAACCATTCTTATTATAACCCCAAGGAAAATTCCCTAGAAAACTGATCTCTTATAACTAAAAGAGCCTTTATATAGGTAGAAAATACCTTTTCTCACAGAATATTTATACATTAATTCATTATCTCTCATTATTCTCCATCATGTATTCTACGTTTTAACTAAACTTGATTATTCATTGTTCCCTAACATTGTCTAGCACTTTCCTGACTTTGTACCTTTTAATGTTTTTTTCAATGCTGGAAATCAACCGTCTTACTCTTTGTCATCACTGACCTTCCTTCAAGGCCTGTTACAGATACTGTGTCCTTCACAAAACTTTTCTTTTTTTCTTTCTTTCTTTCTTTCTTTTTTTTTTTTTTTTATTAAAACCCTTACCTTCCTGGCTCCAAGGCAGAAGAGTGGTAAGGATAGGCAATGGAGGTTAAGTGACTTGCCCAGGGTCACACAGCTGGGAAGTGTCTGAGGCCAGATTTGAACCTAGGACCTCCCCTCTAGGCCTGGCTCTCAATCCACTGAGCTACCCAGTTGCTCCCTCACGAAACTTTTCTTAACCATCATCCTCACCTTCTTCCCTCCTCAGTGAGAAGTGACTTATTCCTTTCGTGGTACTTAGTAACTCTCTTATTTGATCATCACATCCTACTATGTATTAGACTTATTAGTGCCTTTGTTTTATCTATTTTGCTATATTTTAGGGTCCTTCCAATACAACACAATCCAACAAATCATTTGTTAAGCACATACTATGTGCAAGGCACTGTGCTAGATTCCAAAGAGGCAGAAACAAAATGATGAACAGTCTTTGCCCTTCAGGAGCTTACATTCTATATTCTTTGAAGGAAGGTACAATCCCTTATTTCATATTTCAATCCTTAGTCTTAGCATACAACCTTGCACATAGTGAATGCTTATTGAATGCATAACCCTTGTGTCAGAAGTATTCATGTAATATTAAGTATCTGGATATATTTTGAAGGATTTCTCACCCTTTTGGCAGATTGCACCCATCTAGAAAAATCTGAGAACTTCACTATATCAATTACAAATAGCTAGCATTTATAGAATACTTTCAGATTTTTAAGAGCTGTCTATATGTCATCTCTTTTGGTCCTCACAACAACTGTGGGAGGTAGGTGTTACTGTTATTTGCATTTTAAAGACCACCTCGATGCCCCCTGACACTAGGCTGGATCAGGATAAATGCACAGTTAGATGTTCTCTTCTCTGTTCCTGGGTGATAGGCTTCTTGCTAGTGTACTAGTATATACTCCTATCAGCATGTAATTTTGATAGTTTCTCCCCAATTATCTCCCAAGGCTTGAAATTCCATCCAGATTCATCTGGGTTGAGGTTATGCATGAGGTTGCTTCCTGAATCATGTAAGAAAGAATGAGAGAAAAAAACTAAGCTTCTATTACAAATATTGGTTAAAATAGTGAACTGGTCATACTTAGCATTTATATATTCACTATATAAGTACTCTATGGGTGGAAGTTTTTCCCCCTAGCTAGCTAGAAGCTCAGTTAATTATGAAAGCTCAAAGTTTTCTAGGGAATTTTTTATAGTTGGTGGTTGTAGTAGGGTGGTTTCCATATTCTTTTTTTCTTTTGTACTAATGTCAACTCTCATGATTTTATGGTATGTTCAGTTGTGTGAAACAATGTAGGAGGGAATGCTATTGCAATGTAGGATTGTATGTCAGGCTTACACTCAGAACTTTAAATCAACAAATTTAGACAACAAATTTAAGGAAATAAAGGAATGAACACCATGATAAACAATGCTCCTTGAATAAAAGGCCTTATTTATGATTATAATAAGATCATGGAGTGGGAGCTAAAGGGTACCTTGGAGGATATCTAGTCCAACCATCTTATCTTTATAGATGAAGAAACTAATGTTGACCAAAGTAAAGTGACTTGCCCAGAGTCAATTGGTAATTGGTGGCAGAGTCAGGTCCTCCGATCCCAAATTTGGAATTTTTCCATTGCATCAAAAATATTCAACAGTATACTCTAAAAAGGGAGAAACCATCTGTCAAGTTTCCAAGAACATTTTCAAGAGTTCCCAGCACTCAGATTCCCACAATGCTCTGGGATGTTTTGCCTGGGTACAATATATTTTTTTTTGGGAAAATGGCAAAGTTCTTTTGACTGGGTGCAGTATTTCTTGGAAACCTATATGAACATGGCACCAAGTCAAACTACGGTTCAAAAGTATATCAAGGGGGACAATTGGGTTGCACAGAGATTAGAGTATTAGACTTGGAGTCAAGAGGATCTGGGTTCAAATCTGGCCTCAGATAATTCCTAGAGGTGTGACCCTGGGTAATTCACTTAACCCCTATTGCCTAGTCCTTACTGCTCTTCTGTCTTAGAAGTGATAGTAAGAGAGAAGGTAAAGTTTTTTTTAAAAAAAAAAACATATCAAGGAAGGATCCTTAGAGCTGTTTGGCAGGAGTGGTCCTGCCTGCCATCATCATGGAACAGTCATGTCAGTCAATGTCTAGCAATGCTAGAATCACTGAACAGGAATAAGCAATGGACAAGTTACTCCAAGCTTCTAAGGACTTCTAAAAGGAAGGTGAGTCAGTGCTTAATCATCTATATTTCCCAAAGGTCAAACATTCCATTTATAGCAGTGATTAGTAACACTCTTCTTATCCATAGGAGAGCTACTATAGTACATGGCAAAAGCAGGGTATGTTTCCTTAACATTTTCTGTTTCCTTTTAAGACAAGTTCTTATTAATACAACCCAGTCACATGATTGTAATGCCTTGGAAATACAATGTGTACAATATATCTTCATCTAAATCTTTCACTTGGGGTTTGCTCCACTCTGAAGAAAGCAGATGTGAGGTATGTAGCAACAGAAATATGGTTTCCCCAAAAATATCTGGTTTTCATAAAGCAATATTTCCTCATATCCGTGTGGTGTGGTACATTGTAAAGAAATCTTATAGGAGAATCAGAGATTCAAACTTGCTGTAGGACCCCAGTTTCCTCTTCTGTCCAATGAGGGGTTTCCTCCTAGAGCATTCTTAGGATACTTTTCAGTTCTAAAGCTGTGAGACTAATGCAACTATTTGACAGTGGCAGTAACTTTCTAGGAGATAAATGAATGATGTGAGTCATTCTTTCTCACCAGAGAAACTCCTTCTACCCCCATACAATCATCCTTTCCATTTTTAAGATTAAGGGGCTGGGAAGAGGGAGATAGGGAAGTGAACATTTTTAAAGGGAGGGTAAAACACAGCATCAGGGTATGGGACCCCTCAGGTTGTCATAGGGAGGAAACAATTTAAAAATCATTGTCATTTAGTGAAGGAAAGATTTATTTTATGATTAATTCATAATGGAAAGAGTAGAAAATTATACTCCATGTTAATTACAAGTCTCTGAGTTTTTTTGTTAGGACTTAAAAACTGTTTAAACATTAAATTAATTACTACATTAATCTAAGGAAGATTTTGTAGGCTATTAGCAAGTTAATACAATTTCTGATAAAGAGTTCATAAAATTTATTTTATTGTTTCTAACTGTGTTGAAGGGGTCTATAAATATTATCATTGAGGGGGCAGCTGGGTAGCTCAGTGGATTGAGAGCCAGGCCTAGAGATGGGAGGTCCTGGGTACAAATCTGGCCTCAGACACTTCCCAGCTGTGTGACCCTGGGCAAGTCACTTAACCCCTATTGCCTAGCCCTTACCACTCTTCTGCCTTGGAACCAACACAAGGAATTGATTCTAAGACAAAAGGTAAGGGTTTAAAAAAAAAGATTATCATTGACAAAAGGATGCATCTTTCATTGCAAGGGTTTGCCAAACTCTTTTCAGTGCTTCGTATTGACCACCTTTGGTGTTCACTTTTCACCCAGTTCTCACCTGTGCCTAGAAGAAGTTATAGCATGTGCAGCAGTAACATCCTAGTAAGACAGACTATACCAGGTTGGGCATGAATCTGTTGGTGAGTTCAAGGGATGTCTATTCCAAGAATGTAAAAATTTCCTGCAACAGAATGAGTGGATGGGAACAATTTGTTCCAGTGGCCATTAAGGAGACTGAAGCTGTGGAGCACTTAGAGCTCTGTCAGATATTGAAGATGCAAAGTTGTCCACTGCATCCTGGGCCATTGCCAGTTATCTTGACTTTTGTCTTGCTACTAGACTTCAGTGACTCTGGAAGAGAGAGTGAGGCAAATGACTTTGTCCAACTCTGCCTCACTTAAATCCAAGCAACTCAAGACATCACCCTTGTGATGCCATTAGTTCTTTTAAAAAATGAAGGGCAGAGGCAGCTGGGTAGCTCAGTGGATTGAGAGTCAGGTCCAGAGACGGGAGGTCCTAGGTTCAAAATCCGTCCTCACACTTCCCAGCTGTGTGACCCTGGGCAAGTCACTTGACTCCCATTGCCCTCCCTTACCACTCTTCCACCTAGGAGCCAATACACAGAAGTTAAGGGTTTAAAAAAAATAAAAATGAAGCGCAAACAACAACAATTTATATTAAGTGTTTATTATGTGAAAAGTACTGCTATATTAGTCCTGGAGGAGGAACTTAGTTTCCATCATCAAAGAACTTAGAGTTTAGTAGGGGTATGAATCCTATTATGCATATAAATGTGTATATTAGAATGCAATACTAGATAGCACATATTTAAAAACTACATGGTAATTATAACGAAAAATAGAATTTGAAAGCAAAGAGAAGTGGAATGTGTGGTCTAAAAAATAAAAAGCCATTTCTAATTAAAGGAATCGAGGAAGGATAAATGGAGGTGACGGTATTTGAACTTTGTACTGAAGAATAATAGGATTTCAATAGGTAAAGATAGGGGTAAGGCATTTTAGGCAGAGAGAACGATAAAAACAAAGGCATGAGGATGGGAAAGACCTGGACATATATGAAACCCTGAGTAGTCCAGTTTGTTTGAGGAAGGAAGTACTTTAAGATAAGACTGAAGACATTGGAAGACGCTGATTGTATATAGCTTAGGACGAAAGAGGTTTTGTTGCTGTTTAGTTTTTTCAGTTGTGTCTGACTCTTTGTGACCTCATCTAGAGTGATTTATCTTTTCCTTCTCTAGCTCATTTTATAGATGATAAAACTGTGGTAAACAGGGCTAAGTGACTTGCTCAGGGACATACAGCTAGTGTCTCAGTTGTGTGAAAGAGTGAGAAGTCTGAATTTCTTTCAGTAGGCAGTGGGGAGCTAAAACTTTTTGAATTTTTGATCAGAGACATAACATGATCAAATTTTTATGGAAGAAATGATAGTCCAGTAGCAGTGTGAAATGGACTGGAGGAAGGCGAGACTAGCGGACCGGATGTAGTTAGGAGGCTGTCACCATAATCCAGGTGGTTGTTAAAGATAACTATATCAAATGAATTAACAGCAGACTATTAGAAGAATGTACACAAAAGTTATCTTTTTAGCTTGGCAGATAAATTTTTAAAATGTAGCTCTCAAAAGTTAATGTTATTGCTTCCTTGGGTTCCAATAACCACATTTTTAGCTTTTTCCTCTTATCTTTGTTAATTATGTATACAAATAAAAAAGAGTCACTGCAAACAGTCTTTCTTGATGCCATGGAAAGTCCTGGGCAAACTTAATATATTTATATAGCTCTTTAACATTTGCAAAGCACTATTTTCTTTTATCCTCACAATAACCCAGTAAAGTAGATATCATTATGGCTCCCATTTTGCAGTTGAAAGAGAAAAAATTAAATTAAATTGAAAGAAACTCAGAGAAATTAAATAACTTGTCCAGGATCATCCAGCTACTAAGTGTCAGGGTCTGGATTCAAGCCTATGTCTTTTCTAACTCCAAGCTTGTACTCCTTTCACTATACTATAGTTATATAAATGTGAATTATTACTGTTGCTATTACTATTATCATATTATATACAGTTTATCTTTACTATCTACATAAAAATGCGAATGCTCAGTCTCATTAAACGAGTCTCGTGATTAAGATTAAATGTATAAAGGTATTGAGTCCAACTCTAATTGCCAAGTATCCCTGCGACCCTGCTGTCATCCTAGCCCAAGATTGAGATTCTGTTTTTCCTTCCATGATTTTCCTAGATCTTTCTATCCTGTTCCCTTCTTTATGAAATGAATGGCACACCCAACTCATTCCTGCTCACTATCTTTCACAGGAAAGGGTTAGCTATAAATGCCCAGGGTGCTGAAGGACAGCAGAAATTCATTCTAGGGGACAAGGCTTTGGATGAGCAACAGGGACACAAGTGGGGAAGACACAATGAGTATGGACTCTCTGTGGGATGAAATAAAATGACCATCCACCAAATTATAATTACAAACCTGGAGTCAGAGAGTGGCTAGTAAAAGATGCAGTCTTTATTCTTCCTCATGAGAAAGGGGACACACCTTGAAGGCAATGCCCAATGCGTGTGTGCAGATACAAGCATTTTATAGATTGCTGACTCAAGACCCCCACCCCCTCTGTCCAATACCACATGGTCTGGGGGCCAAACTTACAATCTAGACACAAAAGTCTACCCAGTTAGAAAACAAGTTACATAGTATGGGCTCCCTCATGAGTTTCCACCAGGGATGGGGGGAAGTTATGGAAGGATAGTCATGTCCTCAGGAGGGACTCCTCTGGCTCCTAACGGTCAGGGAGGCAGGATAGCCTAATGGTTTTCTTCCTTGAGAGAAGAGGCTTCCAACTCACTGGGCCTGTGGCAATAACAAAATGTCCTTGAAGTCTTATTCTGGAACCCTAGACAGGTATCCATTCCCTAATGGGGCCTATGATGGAAGTCCACCCTGAGAACAAATTAATTCTTTTCTCACCATACAAATCTGACCTCCTGGAACTGGAACCATGGGCAGAAGGAAGGGAGGTGATAACCCTGGTGGTGAGAAAGGAACCAGGAAAGAAAGAGGATATATATGTAGAAAGATAGATAGATAGATGGGTCTATATCCATTTAACCATTTCATATCAATTAGCTTTTACAAAGGGATATTTATTTCAAAGATATAACAATAGGCTGGGCTTGTTGGTGAATGTCTGTAATAACTGATACTAAGAAAGCTGCTGGATTCTATTGAGGTTGGGAGTTTGGAGTTGCAGTAGAGTTAAAAAATGATGATCAAAGCTCTAAATCTAACACCAACATTGTGATCCCTGAGAGTGGAGGGCCACCAAGCTGCCTAAAGTGGGGGCAAATTGGCTCAGGTTGAAAATGGAGCAGGATGAAGTTTTTGAAGCAATTGGTAGTGGGATTAGACCCATAAGTGGCCATTATACTTCCAGCTTGGGTGAGATAAGGAGATATAATAATTTAAAAAAAGATATAGAAATAACAAAAGGATAAGCATTTCTCTCCAACATTCTGCACAACTATAATTACATATTATTACATAAAATGTAAGTATGATCTAGTTATTATCTATAGATGAGATATTTTTGGAGGGATTATTTAGCCACAAACCCTATCCTTCCATAACCTCCCCCCATCCCTATATCCCCATAAATGGAAACTTATGAGGGAGCCCATACTATGTAACTTTTTTCTAACTGGATAGACTTTTGCTTCTAGATAGTAAGTTTGGCCCCCAGACCATGTGGTATTGGACAGTTGGGGTGGGGGGTATTGTTTCAGGAATCTATAAAATGCAATGTATATAATGCATTGGGCATTACCATCAGGGTTTAATAGTCACAAATCATTTTTACCTATTAGTTAAGATTATTATAAACACTATTGCTATAATATTAGTGGCAGTGTGGAATAGTGGATAGAGAGCCTGCTTTGGAGTCAGGAAGATATTCATGCCCTGAATGAGATATTAACTATATGACCAATTCACTTGTATAACCCCCATAAGCACATGTCCAGGGAAGTCTTCAAAATATATGATTAATGGAGATCAGGGAGGATGCTATGGGGTTTTCTTCTAGGAAAGTCATGGTGATGTGTACAGGAAAAACCTTGGAAAGACCATGAAGCATATGTGGATCCTTTGTAAATTTATTTCTTTTGACTAACTGTGAGGAAAATTAGAGATTTTTTTTTGTTGGTTGTAGAGGCATAATAAAAGGATTTAGTTGGCTTCGTTTCACCCCTGGATATGGTATAAGCCATCTCTCTCAGAGATGAAGGTGGTATAGGGGAGACTTTGTCCCAGAGGTTTTGCAGGAAATACTTGTATATTTGTTCTTGCTCTATCCTTGAAGTAAATATCTCTTTGCAAAAGTCAGTTGATAAGTGGAATGGGAGTGCTAGTCATAGACTTGCAAATATGGGGAGAACATAACTAATGGGGGCTCAAGCTAAAGAAAAGACATTACAAATCCCTGGGCAAGGTTTCTTTTCATCTCTAGAAGCATAACTACTTCATTGCCAATCTACAACTATCATTTTTATTTAAAAAATTTAAAAACATTATTTTTTATCATTCTTTCTCTCTCTTACACTCTCTCAAACCTATTAAGACTGCAACCAATAAATCAATTATACCTATAAATCATCCAAAACATATTTCCATATTAGATACATTTTTAAAAAGCAAGAAAAACAAAGTGAAAAAATAGACTTCAATTTGCACTCAAGAGTTCATCAGTTCTCTCTCTTGAGGTGGATAACATTTTTCCATCCAGAGTCCTTTGGAATTATTTTGGCTCACTGTATTGATCACAGCAGCCAAATCTTTCACAGTCAATCTTCATTACAACATTGCTGTTGATATGCACGATGTTCTCTCAGTTCTCATTTCACTTTGCATCAGTTCATATAGTTCTTGTCATGTTTTTCTTAAACCACTCTCCTTGACATTTCCCACAACACAATAGTACTCTGTCAAAATCCTATGCCACAACTTGTTCTGTAATTCCATAAGTGATGAACATCTCTTCAATTTCCAGTTTTTTGCCACCACAAAAAGAGCTGCTACAAATATTTTTGTACATAAGTCCTTTTCCTTTTTCTTTGATCTCTTTTAGATTTAGTAATGATATTGCTGGGTCAAAGGCTATGTCTACATGGTTTTATAGTCCTTTGTGCCCAGTTTCAAATTTTTTTAGAATGGTTGGATCAGTTCACTCCTACACCAACTATTCATTAGTGAATCTATCTTTCCTTCATCCCCTCCAATTTTTGTCATTTTTAATAGTTGTAAGGTGATATCTCAGAGTTCTTTTAATTTCCCTTTTTATCTGATTAATAGTGATTTAGAGCAGTTTAAAAATATGAATATAGATAGCTTTGATTTCTTCTTAAAACTATTTATATTCTTTGACCATTTATCATTTGGGAAATGGCTCTCATATTTATAAATTGAAGCAGTTCTATACTTAGGATGCGTTTAAGAAAGAAGACCTTTATCAGAGAAATTTGATGTAAAAATGTTGATATTACTTCATTGTCTATGGTACTTTTCAGCAAATGGCTTCTTTTTATTTTATATTATACATATTATATTATATTATATCTGGGTAGAAGAGTAGTGGTTAAATGACTTGCGTAGGAGCCACACAGCTAGGAAATATTTGAAGCCAGATTTGAATTGAGGACCTTTTGTCCCTTGTCCTGTCTCTCTATCACTGAATCTAACTGCCCCAAATTAGCACTATTTTTCTTTTTCCTGAGATCATGATTGCTACTTCTGCCTTTTTTTAGTTCAGTGGAAGCATATTAGGTTCTTCTCTAGTCCTTTATTTTAATTCTCTATGTGTTTCTATTTCAAGTATATCTTTTATAAACAGCATATTGTTTGATTCTGATTTCTAATCAATTCTGCTATCCACTTTCGTTTTATGGATAAACTCATCACATTCACATTCACAGTTATGATTACTGAGTATTTCCCTCTAACCCATTTTTGTTACTTCTTTCTTTTTATTCTGTACTTCTTCAAAAGACTACTTTGCTTCTAAACACTGCTTCCCTTAATCTGTCCTCTCTTTTATCAACCCTTGCCTTTGTCTTTCTCTTATCTTCTTCCCTAAACTAGTTTTCCATTAGGTAGGTTACATTTCTATACACAGGTGAGTATGTATATATGGTCTTCTCCCTTTGAAACAATTCCCAATGAAAGTGAAGTGAAAGTATTGCCTGTCATACCCCACCATTTCCCCCTCCTCTGTAAAAGCTCTTCCTTGTGCATCTCATTTATATGAGAAAATTTTTCCTATTCCAGCTCTCCCTTCCCCCTTCTAATATATCCTTTTTTCTTAGCTCTTCTTTTTGAGACTGTGCCCTCTGTCTATGTAAACTCATTTAAATTGTCCTAATAATGATAAAGTTCTTAAGAGTTACATGTATCTTGTTCCCATATAGGAATGTAGAGTTTAACTTTATTGAATCTCTTATGACCATTCTTTCATGTTTAGCTTTTTTATGCTTCTCAAATCTTGGGTTTGAATGATAAATTTTCTATTAAACTCTAGTCTTTTCATCAGGAATGCTTGATTCTATTTTATTAAATACATATTTTTTTCCTGAAAGGATTATAATCAGTTTTTCTAGGCAGATTATTTTGAGTTGTAATTCTAGCTCTTTTGCCTTCTGAAATAGCATATTTCCAGCCCTTTGCTATTTTAACATGGAAGCCACTAAATCTCGTGTGCTCCTGACTGTAGCTCCATAATATTTGAATTGTTTCTTTCTGGCTACTCAAAGTATTTTTTCTTTGACCTGGAATTTGGAGCTCTGGAATTGGACTCTAATATTCCTGGGAATTTTTATTTTGGGGGTCTCATTTAGGTGGTGATTGATCAGTGAATTCTTTCAAATTTATTTTACTTTCTGGATCTAAAATATCAGAGCAATTTTCCTTAATAATTTCTTGAAATATAATGTCTAGGTGATTAAAAAAAAATCATGACTTTCTGATGGTCCAAAAATTCTTAAATGATCGGCTCCTCAATCTATTTTCCAGGCCAATTGTTTTTACAATGAGATATTTAACATTTTCTTCTATTTTTCATTCTTTTGACTTTGCTTTATTGTTTCTTGATGTCTCATAGATTTTTTTTAAACCCTTAACTTCTGTGTATTGGCTTATAGGTGGAAGAGTGGTTAGGGTGGGCAATGGGGGTCAAGTGCCTTGCCCAGGGTCACAGAGCTGGGAAGTGTCTGAGGTTGGATTTGAACCTAGGACCTCCCATCTCTAGGCTTGACTGTCAATCCACTGAGCTACTTAGCTGCCCCTCTCATAGAATTTTTAGCTTCCACTTGCCCAATTCCAATTTTAAGAAATTATTTTCTTCAGTGAGATTTTGTACTTTTCCCCATTTGATTAATTCTGTTTTTTTAAGGAGTTCTCTTCTTCAGTATTTTCATGCCTCTTTTACCAAGTGATTAATTATCTATTAATTATCTTTTTCATAATGTTCTTGCATCACTCTCATTTCTTTCTGCAGTTTTCCTCTACCATTATATTTCTTTCTTAATTTTTCCAGGAATTCTTATTGGGCTTGAGCCCAAATAGCATTTTTCTTTGAGGCTTTGTTTCTAGCTGTTTTCATATTGTTGTCTTCTTCTGGGTTTGCTTTTGTCTTTCCAAATCTCTCTCTATATATCATATTTGTGTGTGTGTGTGTGTGTGTGTGTGTGTGTGTGTAGACATCATATGTATATATATCATATATCTATATCTATAAATTTATCTATCTCTATCTAGTCAAGTTCTTTTTGTTGTTGTTGTTTGTTAGGGACCAAGACTTTAAGATAAGATAGTCACTCTTCTAAGAATAGATATCATTCACTCTTCTAAGATAAGATATTGATCATAGGCCCAGCCATGCTTGGAGACAGTAAGACGCCACCAGAGATTTTCTATGCTCCCTTTCCGCGTTCCTTTCCCCCTTAGTATCTGCCGACCCCCTTCTGCCCTCAGCCTATATATTCTTGTCATAGATCTGCAATAAACGAGCCTTGCTTCCATCCAAACAACTCTGTGTCTTGCACGCGAGGTCTCCCCTCTTCTTTCCCTATGGGTTCTTAGGTTACCGTTTCCCCAGACCCCTCGGTTGTGTCCGGCTGGACCCGGACAGTGGCGCCCAACGCGAGGCACGGAGAAAACGGCTTACCGGACAACTGAGGAGCAGCTGTCGCGGCCGCGAAGACGTAACGGGTAGAGGCTGAGCAAGACGCCTCGAGGTAGGGTAAGTTGTCCCATCCCCCATAGGCATTTAAAAATCAAGAGTGTTTCTAAAAAAAGTGTGTGCAAGGAAAGTGGAAGGAATACGTGTGCATGATGGGAAAAACACTCTTGAAGGAAACAGTGTTTGTGACTGAACTAAAAAATAGTCGCAGGGAGAGAGGTAGCAGAGTAAAAAAGAAGGACCTGTTCAGGTTCTATGGCTTGATTCGTGACATTCTTAAAGACGCCGACACGAGTCAACAAGTCTCCCACCTCCTCGGCTTGGCTGAGGACGCTATCTTAGAATCTAAGATAAAAAATGAAGAACCAAACTCGACTAAAGAACAGAGCTCGCCCCTCCAGGGGAATGAGCGTCCCTTGTCTCTTTCAGAGGAACCTATCAAAAATCCCTCCCTTGAGGAGCCCCTTGTTCCCTCTAAGCCCAGACCACGCCTTTATCCAGTCCTATTCAGGGACCCTCCTCAAGATAGCACACTTAATCCAGCTTATCAAGCAGAGCTAGAGGAGGAGACAGCCTGCTACCATAACAATGGCCCTCTGAGGAATAGACCTCCTCCCTACAACTCCCCTCCCCCATTTCCCTCCCACATGATTCCTCTGACTCCGAACAGGAGGAAGAGGGGGAGGAGGAAAGCGGATCCCGTGGAAATTCCAGGCCTCCCCCACCATCATCGGCCAATTTATAAAAAATTAAAAATTAAGCACATTAAAGACCTGCATTCGGCAGTTAAAAATTATGGCCTGAATGCCCCTTTTACACTCTCCATCCTAGAAGGGCTTGGAGGAGAGGGACACATGCTCCCCTCTGAATGGTCCAAAGTTGTGCAATCTGTCCTATCCCGAGGGCAATTTCAGACTCCCACCCCCCTTCAGGCTCTAGCCCAAAGACCACCTCCCAGTGTTTGCCCTAAATGTCGAAAGGGTCGGCACTGGGCTCGAGATTGCCGAGCCAAACCTCAGAACTTTTCCCCAATGTCGGGAAACGGGATGCGGGGCTCCCACGGGAGCCCCTGCCCAGTTCCCTTACTGGAGCCATAGCCGGCAGCGCAGGCCTGGACCTCTGTGCCGCCTCCACCCGAATATTGACCCCTGAAGAAGGCCCGGTAGTCCTCCCCACTGGCAAATTCGGACCACCATCGGCAGGGCGCTCACCACCTTGCAAGGTGTAGTTGTGCATCCCACCCTTGTTGATAACGACTACACAGGGGAGATAAAACTTATCATAGAATCTCCTCATGGTCTGGTTACCATTCCTGCTGGTAAACGCTTAGCTCAGGCCCTCCCCCTCCCCATGATAGGCGATTTTCCTGCCGCAGCCCAAAAACGAGGTCCTTCCTCACCCGGCTCTTCCAACATTTATTGGGTACAACAACTTACTGAGTCCCGACCCACTCTGCAATTAAAGATCGAAGGAAAAACCTTCACAGGGCTGCTAGACACAGGGGCAGACTCTACTGTCATCTCCCAGGCTCATTGGCCCCGTGCCTGGCCCCTTCAACCCTCATCTACCCACCTGTCAGGAATAGGTCAGATCCAAGATACCCTCCAAAGTACTAAGCTCCTCCATTGGCAAGATACTGAGGGCAATAGTGGCACTACCCGTCCCTATGTAGTCGCGGGACTCCCCGTTAATCTCTGGGGCAGGGATATTCTAGCCCAGATGCGTGAGGTCAATAAGACCATGCTACCCATGGGGGCTTTACAGCCAGGCCTTCCATCCCCGACTGCTATCATTTTCCATTCCCATAGTCAATTCCCCATCCCCCTCATTGACACAGCTCCAAGCTCGAGGCTTTAGCATTGCCCCAGATAAAATTCAAACTCAAAGCCCAAGAAACTCTTTATCCCTTAAGTGGCAATCAGACTTTGCTTCTTGCTCAAGCCCTCTTTGTTCTTAACTTCCTTACGCTGGATGCCGAAGGGCGTTCCGCTGCTGATCGCCACTGGAATCCTCATACTTCATCTAATCTGGCCATAGTCCTTTGGCGTGACCCCGTCACGGGCCTCTGGTGTGGCCCCGACCCTGTCATTATCTGGGGAAAGGGCTCCGCCTGTATTTTTGATAAAGCGGCTAATAATGCCCCTTGGATTCCATCTAGACTGATTAAACCTTTCGCCCCTGATACTAACCCTCCTAAGCCAGGGAGAAGTCTTTTTCTTCTTCCTTTTTCAGAACCACAACCCTGATGACATCACAGATGGGACCTCAGATCCTGAACTCGTTTTCTCTGGCATTTTACATCATCTACTCCACCTTCCTTCCAGTCACCACTTCCAGTCCTCATCTCCTGGTCCAACAACGATGGGAGATCATCAATCCAGTTAATCAAGCCATCATTACCTCCGTTTCTTCTTCGCAATGGCCCCAATGGACGTGGTTTCCTTCCATTTCGGTTGATCTTTGTGCCCTAGGCGCCCCCCAGATGTCCTCAATCCACTACTGCGCCCCCACCCTCCCTGGCGTGCCTAGCCTCCCGGATTACTGGACTCAATACACTCAGTTTCCTCTATATGGCTGCCCTGGCTTTGATCAGTCACCACACTGTGGGGACCAGACAGATGGATTTTGTGCAGCCTGGGGATGTGAAACAATTGGCACTGGATATTGGATCCAGGCGAACCAGGACTTGATATCAATAACCCGCAATCTATCCCGTCCATCTGTGTGCACCCCCAGTCCTCCTAATTGTAATCCCCTCATTATCACATTTACCAACGCAGGGAAACAAAGTGTTAAATGGACAGATGGCTTGACTTGGGGTTTACGACTCTATAAGAAGGGCGGTTTTGATGATGTTCTTCTTTTCACCCTCCGCCTCCGTGTGCAGCCCCTCATTGTTTCTGTTGGTCCTAACATCATCCTCTTGGATCAACAACACCCTTTTTCCCCTAACCCCCAGCCATTACCGGCTCCCACGTCTCTCCCCATCCCATTCGGTTCCCCTTTTTTCCCCCTTCATCTCCGAATACCTCCTCCCAGTTACAGCCCCAGTCACAGCAAGGGTCCCTAAATATTCCCGGTACAGCAGACAGATTTTTATCTCTAGTATCACGTGCCTATACTGCCCTGAACGCCTCCAGGCCAGATTTGACGATTAAGTGCTGGCTCTGTCTGAGTCCACAACCCCCTTACTATGAAGGTATTGCCTATATGGCAGAGCCCAATGAAACAGTTCTAGCTTCCCCGCGCTGCGCCGCCTTTTCTCGCCGTCTCACTCTTGCTGAAGTCTCTGGCCGTGGCCTCTGTTTAGGCACCATTCCCCGATCTCATGCCCACTTATGTAACTCCACCCTTGACCTCCCCCCTTCCCCTTCCTTTTTGGAAGCCCCGAATAATGGCTTTTGGGCTTGCAATACTGGCCTCACCCCTTGTATATCTCTTCTAGTTTTCAATACCTCCTTTGAATTCTGTGTTCTTGTCCAGCTATGGCCACGTATCTCTTTCCACACGGACGATAGTGTGGCCTCCCTCCTCTCCCCCTCTCCTAGAACACGTAGGGAACCCTTTACTACTTTAGCTATCCTGTTAGGACTCGGCGGTCTTGCTGCAGGCGTTGGCACTGGCACTACTGCCCTTCTCCAGACCCAACACTTGGCCGCTCTTCAGATGGCCATGACAACTGATTTAGAAGCCCTTGAAAAGTCTGTCACGGCCCTGGAACAATCACTCACTTCTCTGTCAGAGGTAGTCTTACAGAATAGGCGCGGTCTTGATCTCCTTTTTTTAAAAGAGGGGGGATTATGCGCAGCCCTCAAAGAGGAATGTTGTTTTTATGCTGACCATACTGGCGTAGTAAGGGAATCTATGGCAAAGTTGCGTGAACGGCTAGCCCAGAGGAAAAGGGAAGCCGAGGCACAGGAAGGATGGTTTAATACCCTTCTCAGAGGTTCTGCTTGGCTCTCCACTTTAATTCCCACTATTATTACACCTCTCTTTATATTTTTATTGATCTTAACCTTTGGCCCTTGGGCCTTCCAACGTCTAACGAAATTCATCAAAACTAACATTAACTCAGCCCTTGATAAGTTCCCTATGGTTCAATACCATCGTATTGAGATGATGGACACAGAAAAACCTGGCAGCACTCGTTTGCAGTTTTCCAGCAGGGCGGTAACCCAATGACGGGAGTAGCACAGGTCCTCAACCCTTGATGGTTGAGTAACTCCCCCTGTGTAGCCTAAGACAGGGGCCGTCGCTGCCAATCTCACTTATGGATTGACCAGGGAACACAAGGTGTCTTAGGAAAAACTTCTAGTGTTAAGACAGACTTGGATTGAACAACGACCAAAGGTTAATAAACTTATCCCTTACACCTTTCTATTTAAAAAAGAAAGGGGGATTTGTTAGGGACCAAGACTTTAAGATAAGATAGTCACTCTTCTAAGAATAGATATCATTCACTCTTCTAAGATAAGATATTGATCATAGGTCCAGCCATGCTTGGAGACAATAAGACGCCACCAGAGATTTTCTATGCTCCCTTTCCGCGTTCCTTTCCCCCTTAGTATCTGCCGACCCCCTTCTGCCCTCAGCCTATATATTCTTGTCATAGATCTGCAATAAACGAGCCTTGCTTCCATCCAAACAACTCTGTGTCTTGCACGCGAGGTCTCCCTTCCTCTTCCCCTATGGGTTCTTAGGTTACCGTTTCCCCAGACCCCTCGGTTGTGTCCGGCTGGACCCGGACAGTTGTTTGCTCATTTTCCCAGGCTATTTCTTGACTCCGAACTGTATTTTAAAGTTCGCCTCTGCTCACCTAGGGGTAGGAAGACACCAAACCAAGCTTCTCACCTTGACTTTTTATTGGCTCTGACACTCCAAAATTTGATTTGAGAAACTATTTTAAAGTTGTTGAGGGGGAGGGAATTTTGAGAGAGTTCAACTAGTTTGCCTCTAGTCTGCCATCTTGGCTGTGCCCGTTCCAAAAATCATTTTAAAGAGAGAAAAGACTTGGAACTCAGAAGAAAACTCAAATGGCTAAAGTTTTTTTTACCTTACTTTGATTTTGAAAAATAATTAATTCAAAATTTATTTCAACTGAACAAACACATTATGTGTTTACTGTGTGCTATATATTGGAGATATTATGTTAGGTTCTATCACTTTATATACAATATGATTTTTCTGAATTAAAAACCAATACATAATTATTATGTAGTTCTTAATATCATTATAATACTTCATGAATATATTTTGGTCTGTAAATGCCTTTCTACTTAATTCTAAAGCTTTCAATTTTTGTAATCATTTTCATTCATTTAGTTTAAAAACTAATAATATGAATTTACACATTTCCATTAAGTTGTGATTATATTAGGAACAAATTCAAATCGAACATATCTAGTACTCTCATTGGATCTCAGAACACAAATGCATAATAGTATCATGGCTGATTGGATGGAATAAACAGAGCCATGACTTTAATGGATTACCTTTTTGGGGTATCTAGACCTATGATTTCATATAAGTATGGAACATCCATGTGATGAAACTCCCCGTACAAGTGCAGATGAACAACTATTCTGCAATTTGCTGGCCTAAGGTCACAGTCACTGTGTGTCAGAAGAGAAGACTTTGTTTCAGGCAATCTTGAACCCTAGGCTGACTCTTATTCTAATATGCCAATACCCCACTCAATCAGTGTCCATTTTATAATATTTAAAGTCTATATCCTTGAAGTTATTTTTTTCTCCTCAAAACAATAACAAAAAATGAGTAGTAAAGAGGAGTTTCCACATCTGTTTCTAGCTCACTTTCTCCCACTTTCTCTAAGTATTTGTGTAGACAGGGCAGAAGTGCCTTCAAAACTTAATCAGACAGATTTTAATTACCAAAATGATGACGAGAGAAAAGATTTTCTTCTAAGATGGTGTGATTATTGACTGGAAGGTGAGTGATATTCCTGGTAATCCAGATGAGCTGATAATTGCTATGCAAATGTTTAATTTCAACATGGTAAGGACTTCCAATGTGCATGATCCTTAACTGTGGTCTTTGAAACCTCTGATAGGTAAGAGATTACTTTCGTTCCTCCAAATCAAGCCATCTTAGACTCTCTTTGGATTTTCATGCTGATGAATTCCTTTTCTTACCATAATTTATCTCTTTAGCGTCTAGCATCACTGATGCAATGCCATCCTTATTCTGGTAAAAGGATATATCTTCAATAGAATGTGGAATAATACTGCTCAGATTGAGGAAGTCTATTGAAGCAGGGGGGCTGATTCTTTCCAAATAAATATAATTAAAGGTATTCAAGGGTGACTTGGTCATTGGTGGCTACAGCATTTTGATTCATACTGCAAACTACTGAAAATAAATAGCTGTTCATATAATTAGAAAACAGAAAGAAAGAAACT
Organism: Gracilinanus agilis; assembly: GCF_016433145.1. Lineage (NCBI taxonomy): Eukaryota > Metazoa > Chordata > Mammalia > Didelphimorphia > Didelphidae > Gracilinanus > Gracilinanus agilis. The sequence continues at coordinate 614,934,502 of NC_058131.1, forward strand.
TGGCATTAAGACTCTAAAACCTTTGGAGAAAAGCTTTGAGGGAAAAATATATTCTAGGAAGGTCTGATTTTTCATGTGGAGGAAAATCTTGCCAGCGATTTCAACCTCATTCCTTTTTGGAATGACTTAATTGCACAAGGCTTCATGCTAATTACTGTTTTGATATTAAGCTTTGGCACTCTTACAAAAATATCAAACTTGTACTTACAGGTTCCAAATACCCTGCTTCAATGGCCTAAGGGTTGGCTAGGAAAGCATTTCAGACCAAGCCAAATTGTTGTAATATTCACTTTCCTTACCTTCGGATAGCTTCTAACTTCACGAATATTTGTTTAACAAATGTGAACATGATGAGTTGTCTGCCCTTTAAAAACCAAACCTGTGTTCTTCATAGGTCAGAAATCATGGAGTGCTGTCAGTCAACAGCAAGGACTTGTAATTTTTAGGAAGACCTTCTCGGTTTATGGATGTTGATTTCTCTCTGTGTTTGAATTCTGCACCCAGCAGATTCTCCAAGATAGCACACAGCAATGACGGGATTGGGTTCTGCCCATAGTGCTTACAACAGGGCATAAATTCTCAGGTTTTTAACAAGCTTCAACAAGTAATATTGTAATAAAATGTAAGGAAGAGAAACTGGGAGGTCGAAAAGATGAAATGGGAACATGGAACAAACCACCATTCTTACACTTCAGGGTGTGTAAGAAAATCACAGACTTTCAGATTGGGTAAGGATTTTGGCAGCTATATCAAATCATACCTGAAAAAAAACAAGAATTCCCCACACATCCTGGTGGTAGGCTTTGGCTTGGCTCTGTTATGGTCTCCAGTAAATCCCTATTGTGAACCAGAATGAGGAGATATTGCAAGGAGAGTAATGCAGCAGAAATGTATACAGAAGTGGGAAAAACAGATTATAAAGATGGAAGGGCAGAAAGTTCAGAGATGGAGAGCATCAAGGCACATAGTATAGTGTTTATTTTAATGACTATGTTTGGACAATTGCCCTAGGGTTATGAGAGACTGGGTATTTGAGGAGTATAAAAGCAATTGTGTGTGTTGGGGCAAGGTTCAGAGCTTTACCAATCTGACAGGAATTTCACTTCTGTGCTAGCTTTTGTGACAATAGAAATGTGAGAATATCCATGAAGCATAGTATAGAAAGTTAATATTAATTTGTATCTATTTTTGGCCCCCCAAAACAAACTTTTGATTTTGAAGCTTAATTGGTTTGATTTTAGACTATGAAACTATGAGCTAGCTTCTCCCCACCAGGCTGAGGTCATGGGTAGAATCCTACCTTCTTTTAGCTAGATTTTTTGTCTTTGGTAAGGACTGGCAGGATAGAGACTAGTTCCTTGTTTTTTCTATAATAAGAAGTCATTTGGGTGGTGAAGTAACTAAATTACCTCAGTAGACCCTTGTGGGGAAGAGTGCAGTAGTGCCCTTGTGGTGCCATGCATTGCTCTTGGCATTCGGAAGACGCACCTTTTGTTCTGATTGTGGCCCAAGTCCTCCAATCAGAGAGGCTTGGGAAGGGGACATTACTTTTTCTTGTACTTCTTCCTCCAGTGAATTTTCTAGACCTCTTTGGAGGAAAGCATGCATATTTTGGTTATCGGATCTTCTTATAATCTGTACCAAAAAACAACCACCATTTATATCCCAATAAAATGACTTGGTATTGATTAAAAAGAAAAAAACACTGATTGAACATCTGAGCTCTGATTGGGAGCTTGATAACATCAGAATCATTAATGATTAATCTTACAAGTATGTCTAAAACTGTGCTAAGTATAATCCTGGAAACTAGTGACACACTCAGAATTAACAACTTTTTACCTTATATCTCCTTTCACTAGCCCATTGATTAGGGATTCAGTTTTGAGCATTACATTTTAGGAAGGCTTTGGACTATCTGGAGTGCATCCAGAGGAAGATGGTGAAGGAACCCAGAGCCATGTTAGAAAAGTGTTGGTCCTGGGAGCAGCTGGGAGGCTCAGTGGACTGAAATCTAGGCCTAGAGACAGGGAGTCCTGGGTTCAAATTTGACCTGAGATATGTCCTAGCCATGTGACTCTGGGCAAGTCACTTACTTGTCATGGTCTAGCCCTTACCAGTCTTTTGCTTTGGAACAAATATCCAATATTGATTCCGAGATGGAAGTTAAGGTTTTTTTTTGTTTGTTTTTGTTTTTTTTTTTTAAAGAAAAGTATTGGTTCTAAAAGCTAATATTGAGTATTCAGATGAAATGGCAGGGTAGACATGACTAAGCATTTAAAAAATTTTCATGGGGGCAGCTGGTTGGCTCAGTGTATTGAGTCAGGCCCAGAGATGGAAGGTCCTAGGTTCAAATCTAGCCTCAGACACTTTCTAGCTGTGTGATCCCTGGGCAAGTCACTTAACATCCATCGCCTAGCTCTTACTGCTCTTCTGCCTTGGAATCAACACAAGGAATTGATTTTAAGACAGAAGGTAAGGGTTTAAAAAATAAAAAAGATTTTCATATATAAGAAGGATTGCCTCTGCTCTATTTGACTCTAGAGAATGGAACTAGGGGCAAGGATGGAAGCTTCAGAGATTTGTATTTAGGCTCATTATAAGAAAATTTTTCCATAATGATCACTGTCTGAGAGAAATGGACCATTTTTGCAAGAAATGGGATCACCTTCATTGGAAATCTTTAAACCTCTGCTTGAAAAACACTTCATGGGGATGCTATGGAGAAGATTCTTTTTCAAGGATCTGTTGTACTATGTGACTATGATGAGGTATCTTTAAGTTCTGAGATCTCATGTCACCACTATGATGAAATCCTTCCTTGAGATCCCAAAGGATAAATGTCTTTGTCATCTATTTCTCTGGAATTCCATATCATATGTGGTACTTTTTATTTTTTGTATTAGATTTGTGATTTCACTGTTATAGGGAACTTGCAATGAGGAAAATTTATCTGCCAATGTAGATGAACAGATAAGCATTTGCTATGAATTTATAGTCTTAGAGAGTTGCTTGGGCAACTGAAAAATTGAGTGGCTTGTCTTTTTGGTCACACAAATAGTATATGCCAAAGGTAAGATCTGAACTTGGATCTTTTGGACTCTAAACCAGCTTTCCATCGGTTATAGTATACTACCCCTCCTACTCTAGTGCTCTGTGTCTAGAAAAAAATTCTGATGACATAATTCAGGATTCTTATTTGGTCTTAGGGAGTAGGAAAAGTATAGGAAGAAGGAGTCTGGTTGGGTTCTGTGAATTCAGGGATGAGGGTTAAAATGGTTTCAAAGATGTCTACCTATTGAGTATTGATTAGGGTCTGAATATTCCTAACTGTCTCAGTCACTGATCCTTTCTTCCCATCCTAACTCTCAGTGTCACCTAGACAGAATCAAGAAACAGAAGTGAAGATGTCAGTAGTATTCTAGGACATGACAAGATGTTTATTTGAAGATTGCTTTGCAGGCTATACGCATCAGTGGGCTTCCTTCTTCCACTTATCAGAAAGTTTAAGAGCCAAAGAAAAATTTAAAAGAGTTAGTGTTTAACCACACCAATACTCATGAGAGAACACAACTTGTCTTGAGATCCTTGAGGTCAGAGACTATGTTTTGTTCGGTCATCCTTTTTGTCTCCTACACAGTCTAGCAAAAGCATTGCAAGTGTCATGTACTCGGGAATAATACATTAAATTCTTTGGAAGCTGGGGTCAAAGGGGAATTTTACTTCTTTTCAGTAGAGCTGGATAGGAGTAGTAGGGTTCTAGTAACTGTAAAGTTATCATAGGAGCTTTGTCTTCAAAAGTTCAAAGTAACTGACCACATGACTGGTTCTAAATTTAGTTTCCTCATCTGTATAATGGGGATAATAATACCATCTACTTCATAAGGTTTTCTATGAGGATCAAATGAAATATATGTAAAGTACAGTGTGAACCTTAAAGTACTATTTAAATGTTAGTTATTATTATTATTTATAGTATAAGAGGCAGTGTGTTGTAGCCTTTACCAGGAAGACCTATGTTCAAGTCCTGCTTCTAATACACACTAGTTTTGTGATCTTATGCAAGTCACTGTAGGAACTTTTTCACTTCTGCATCAGAATTAGGACCTCGATTTTATCAAATTCAACAGAAACCAGAGAAACTTGTGATTCATTATTATTATTGTTTGGCCCTTATATATGAATAGAATGTTCTGAGAACTCTTCTTGGCAACTCGCTAAGACTAAGTTGCAGAAAAGGTATAACCTGTCTTGATAGAGGAAGTTTCCTCATCTGGGAGTTCCCTATACCAATGAAATCACAGGTCCAGTCCTTATCCTTATAAGAAGGAGGAGGAGGAGGAGAATAGGGATAATGTTGATGATGCCTAGGAAGATATTTATTTATTCATTTGATTTGTTTTTATTTTATTGATTAATTCTGAAAAAATTTCCATGGTTGCATGATTCATATTCTTTCCCTTCCCTCTTCCTACTCCCTCCCATAGCCAAAATGCAATTCCACTGGGTTTTACATTTGTCATTGATAAAGACCTATTTCCATATTATTGATATTTGTACTAGGGTGATCATTTAGAGTCTACATCCCTGATCATATCTCCTTTGACCCATGTGGTCAAGCAGTTGTTTTTTTCTGTGTTTCTGCTCCCACAGTTCTTTCTCTGGATGTGAATAGTGTTCTTTCTCATAAGTCCCTCAGAATTGTCCTGGTTCATTGCATTGCTGCTAGTAGAGAAGTCCATTACAATCGATTGTGCCACAGTGTATTCGTCTGTGTGTATAAAGTTCTCCTGGTTCTGCTTCTTTTACTCTGCAGCAATTCCTGGAGGTTGTTCCAGTTCACATGGAATTTCTCCAGTTCTTTATTCCTTTTAGCACAATAGTATTCTATCACCAACAGATACCACAATTTGTTTAACCATTCCACAATTGAAGGGCATGTCTTCATTTTCCATTTTTTTGCCACCACAAATAGTGTGGCTATAAATATTTTTTGTACAAGTATTTTTCCTAGGGAGATATTCAGAATGCCTTTTCTCCAAAGGTCTTGGGTAAGGAATCTGAGAAATTTGTAATAAGACATGCTGATTTATTAGAAAGAACATTGGAATTTAGAGCTAGAAGACCCAGGACTGAATCCATACTTGGATCCTGGCTCTACTTTCTAACCTTCTGATCTTCAATTCTTTAAGTCTCAGCTTCATCATCTGCAAAATGAAGGTAATAAAAATCTTCACTGACTAACTCACAAAGTTTCTCTGTGTGAATTCACTTTGTAAACTGTAAAGGGCTATATAAATGTGAACTATAATTATTTTTAAGTAATGTGGCTCTTAGCAGTATTTTTTTACATTTTTTATTGCCCTATCATCATTATACCTTGAATCACTCTTTTCTTATATAAGATCTATCCAATAATGGTAATAAATCATAAGCATTCTTGCTTCTCTGGTTTCTATTGAATTTGATAAAATCAAAGTCTCCTAATTCTGATATAGGGGGAAGACACATAGGAGGTTTAACTAAAGGGAGTTGTTCAGGTTCTTGTTTAATATCCTGTCTTGAAACTTCATTCCTAGGTCATGTTTAGAAGGGTTAGTTCATGACCAAATTGTAATTTCTCCCCTCTCCCTATTATGACTGTCTCACTCACTGTTGCAATCTGAATATGGCTGGAAATGATATCCTGTGGCAATTCTCTCCTTTCCTTGCTTAGTAGCTAGATCAGGGCCTTCCTGATTTTGGAATTGTGAATCAAATCTTCTTTTTTATATTAGCTAAAGAGATGAAAAAGTCTACCCACAAAGAATGTGCTTTAGCATTGTGTCTTCAACTGTTGGAGCTGTAACTGGGGTCAAGTGACAAGATTTTGCCCTGGAACTTAGAACTCTGCTTACATTTATACTTTAGTAGGAAGAAAAAACTGAGTTCAGCACTCTGATGTCAAGAATTAGAGTAGAAAACCATCTGGTGGTCTTATTTTCCCCAGCAGCTATTCCTCAAGTGAACTTCTCTCTATTTAGTACTACCTTTTTCCTTTCTATGAAACAGACTTTCTAGTAGAGGCCCCAAGGCATCCTGGGATCTTATCTTCCATAGTGTCTTGTGCTCCACAGTCCAGGACCTTCCCTCTTTCCTCAAATGAATTTATCTTTAGAAACTGATTCAATTTGAGAGTAGTTTTTGAGCTGTTGTCCCAGAGGCCAGAATAGCTAGTTTTGGCTCTTGCCTAGAAGAGTGAATCTTGATATATAATACAAGTGAACATAATTATACATAAAATGATACATGTAGAATTGGTAGATTACAGAAATATGCTAAGGATGACTCAACGATTCTTTTTCTCATGGACATGTCTCCAAGATTGAATATGACATGGGATTTCAGTAGAATCCTTGAGAAGACCTTTGAAGGTTACATCAAACTGAGCTTTGGGTGTGTGTATAGAGTGATGGGACATGAATTTGTGGGAAGTAATTGAGATGAAAAAAAGAAAAGAGCCTTAACATATGAGAATTTATTTTTCCTATGCTCTATTAATTCCTATATATTAGGGAGGATTACTATGTATTTGTGTGTTTGGAATCTGGGTCAGAGATACCATCTAGTCTACTGCTTTTGGTATTTTCTTTATCCTTCAGAAACCCAAGGAATGCTTTCCTTTTTATTTATTTTATTTATTTTTTATTTTTTTAAACCCTTAACTTCTGTGTATTGGCTCATAGGTGGAAGAGTGGTAAGGGTGGGCAATGGGGGTCAAGTGACTTGCCCAGGGTCACACAGCTGGGAAGTGTCTGAGGCCGGATTTGAACATAGGACCTCCCGTCTCTAGGCCTGACTCTCAATCCACTGAGCAACCCAGCTGCCCCAATGCTTTCCTTTTTAAACAGAATTTAATGAATGAATGAAGGGGATAAGGATTTTTTTTTTGATGGACATGTAAAAGTTCACCTCTCAGTTTGGGGACAAACTGAGGCTCCAATGGTCTATCTCTTAATTAGCTGTCTCCAATTAAAGATGTCTTGGGATGATCAACGGAGGGGATGAATAATGAGCTTCTAAAAATCTATTTATTAGGCTGCCTGGCACAGCTCAGGTCATGCCTAGTTTGCAAGAGAGCTGTGGAGACCGACATCACTTTATCATTTATAATTTTGGCCTAACCAATAAACCCAATATAATCAATAAACTTAAATTCTTATCCCAAAATCAGTCTCTTGAGATAATTTTAGTTGTAATAGATAAAACATAAAAATATAGAGGAGAAAAAAAAGAAATTTAGGAGACATACATAGCAATTTTATTACTACCTTGTTAAATTTAACATATTATAGCTTAAAACATAGATGAAAAAAATCAGAGTTATGTCTACTTTTTTATTCTTTCTACATGGAAATACTTATATTTGGTGATGATTACTAAGTTCAATGATAAAAATTAAATTAAGAATGGAAACAATAAATGCATGCATAAGTGACACAGCCAGAATTACATAAAGCAAGTATGAAGAGTATATAATATTTTCCATGATTGTGTGTACAAATACAAATAGAGCTATTCTCATTGTGATAGCACAATATTACCTCAAAATTGAAATCCTTAGAAGAGACCTTAAAGATCATCTAGTCCAAACTTCTTATTTTACAAAACGGTAAACTGAGGTCCAGAGTCCAAGTGACTTATTCTAGGTCATAAAGTTAGTTTTTGACAGAGCTATGATTAGAATCCAGATCTTCTGACTCCAAATCTAGCATTTTCTTTACTACACTACACTATCATTAGCTGTTCTAGACAGAAGACAATGAATTAAATGTCATGAAGATTTTGAGAGTAGATAGTTCCCAATCAATGGAATTTAGGTAAGATTAGAAAAGAACATTTTTATTTCCTTAAATTTTCTGTCTCATTTTTCTATTTCATTTCATGTGGCCAACATAATCTCAGGAAATTTCCAAATTCAGTAGATAGAGACCTTTATTAAGACAGAAAACAAGACAATGCAAGAATTTCCCTTAAAAAAAACAAACCACCCTAATTGCCTAATGGGGTCATAAGAAAAGAAACTTGTAAGAACTATTCATTATGCTCTCCTAGCATTTTTTTTTTAAACCCTTGTATTTCGGTGTATTGTCTCATAGGTGGAAGATTGGTAAGGGTGGGCAATGGGGGTCAAGTGACTTGCCCAGGGTCACACAGCTGGGAAGTGGCTGAGGTCGGGTTTGAACCTAGGACCTCCTGTCTCTAGGCCTGACTCTCACTCCACTGAGCTACCCAGCTGCCCCTCCTAGCATTTTTTTACACTACTTTTCATGAAGGCATTTAGGTCTATGTCATCGCTATAACAGCAATGATCATAGACATGAAGGAAAAGAATTTTGCCACTCCCTGTTAAATAATATAGTATCTTATGCTAATCCATCTAGATAGCTTTGTGTGTAAGAAAAATTTAAAAGACAGAAAGCTAGGTTGATATGAATTACTATTATCATTCGAATTCTATTACATAAGTTTTTCTCTTTATAATGAGGAGTTTTTGGCTCCCCATCTGCTAATGGTATTTTTTCCTTTAAAAAAAGTTGAGCAAAATCATATGATAATGAAAGATAAAGAGAAAAGAATAAGGCATTTCTATAAAAGCTAGGATGTGCCAGACATAGTGCTAAGTATTTCACAAATATTTTATTTGTTCCCCACAACAACCCTGCAAGGCAGGTGCTGTTAATTATTCCCATTTTATAATTGAAACTGAAGCAGATAGAGGTGAAGTGACTTGCCCAGGGTAATGGAGCTAGCAAGTATCTGAGGCAAAGTCTTCCTATGTCCCAGAGCTCTATCCTTTGTATGGCCAGCTTATCTAATGGCTTAAAAGTTGAACTTATAGTCAGAAAAGCTTGAATTAAATTCCTACCTCTAGGCAACTAAATGTACTTTGGCACCTTTTCATCTTAAAGAGCTGCCTAGAACATCTAGAAAGTGACTTGCTGAGGGTCACACGCCACATGTAGGATTTTAATTCAAGCTGGGACTGGAGTCAGGAAGACCTGAATTCAAATCCAATCCCAGACACAGTACTAACTGTGTGACCTGGGCAAATCAATTAACTTCTGTTCAATTTCATCCTCTGATAATTCCCTATATCAATAAAATCACTAGTCTCATTCCTAAGAAAATGTTACTTTCTAGCTAAAATCCAAGCATTTATAGGGTTAGAGATTCAGAACAGAAAGGAACCTTAGAAATCAAGTCCAACTGTGTAATTAGAATCTGTTACCCTAAAAACTATGATCCCCAGCAAAACTATGGCTCCCAGTACCCCACTCACTTTTTGTCATTACGTGCTGACGTAGACAGGATATAAATTTGGTGGAGTTCCGTCTCTCGCTCTTTTACCTTCCTGTCAAGACTTTGGTGGAGTGGGGATTTTTGAGCAGGTAGAAAACTTAGTGACGTGGTTCTATTTTGTCAGATAATAAACTTTATAAAAATACTTGAAGTGTTGGACACTAATTTAACTCTTACACAACTCTCTAGTTTTTCTAGATGAGAGTTTAAGTGATCTGTATTCAGGGTCACTTAGCTAGCAAGTATCTCAGGCAAAATTTGAACCCAGCGCTCCTCGATTTCAGATCTAATACTCTAGCCATCTTATAAATTCTTCCAACATCTGGGAGTATTTGACAAAGATGCGAAGGGCTTCTACCTGGTAAAATCTCTAAAAATCTCAGTTTTTAAAATAATATAATTTCAGTTAATTTATTCCTAAGAAATGGTCCTTATCTTCTTTAATAAGTGAGGGTAATTAGGGAAATCTGCACTCATATGTGGGAAGAAGGGGTGTTGCCTTTTGAAAGGCAGCACTCCGTTTTAGTAGTATAGAGAAGTAGGTCCATGCATACTGAATTTTGTGAAAATACAGGCTTTTCCAGGTACATTTGTTGAAACACTTTGAAAATTTGGCCAACAAATTCAAGTTTTTATATACCAAGTCACACAATAACAAGCAAGTCAGAACACTTGTTTGGAACAAAATGCTATTTTCCTTGGTGCAGCCAGCAAAAACACAGCCTTAGGCCTAGGCTATAATGTGAAGGATTTTGGAGCAGCTGGCTTTTGGAGAGCATAAAAACAATCCACCTTTCTGCCCCTGGCTAGAAAAATATGCAGAGTCTGCATTGTGCTTTGTGTGTCAGGATAAATCATGCTGTTTTTTTTTTCAGTGAGATCAAGTGATGCCAGTGGATGAGTCAAGGAAGACATAAATGCAAAGACTCAGTTAGATCTCTGGATCAGTAAGTGAATCAGATCTGTATCACAGATTCAGAAGTCTGACTAGTAGGGACAAAAATTAGAATTTTTATATAATAATGATGAAATCAGGGAATGCTTTAGTGGGGGCAGAACCTCTAATGATAATTCTGTAGACTTTAAAATTCAAAACCACATCAGGTGTGGGTGGAATAGGTTTATAATTAAAGTAGGTCTTCCAAGACCTTTGGGTATTCTGCAAAGAAAGGCTTAACTTCTGAGTGATTATTTTATTTTATTTTTAAATAAAATCTGGTACTTTTTGGAAGGTGGAATTAAGGATGGAAGAAAGGAGGAAATTGACAAGAAAGTTGCTAAATAATAGACTCCTCCAAGGCAAAAGAAAAACCAGGATTTATCTACTGAGAGGATTGATTACTCTTTTATATTTTATTATTAAAACTCTCCTTTTGTGTTTTCTCTATGTTGTAGTCAAAGCTACTTAATAATGGGGTCCTAGCTACCTCTTCCTCACAGAGACCGAAGCATTCATTGGTAAAGAATTTGCAGTAAAAGGATCAATATCAGTCTCATATTTTGCTTTAAACATAAGGTGAACCAAAGAGACACTAAAGGACTAAATACTAGCAAAAAAAGATTGTCCAGAGATTTGCATAATTATGGGAACTTCTGCAGACCATTTACTTTGGGAAATTGAAAACATTGTTCCTTTAACTTTTTAATTTCCACATGACTCAAGAATTACTCACCTATGTCAATTCAGATCCCCACCCAGTAGAAACCTAAGGCTGCAATTCCAATAAAGTTGAGTGTTTTCTCTTTTGTGTTGCATAGCAATAGTGCATCATTATTAAGACAGGAAGTACAGATGTTTATTAGGGCCAAATAGGGATGCTGCTGTCCCATGAACAATATATCTGGACATTCATAATTTTTTTAACCATACAGGACATGAAAACAGGGTTGCTTCAATTCATTAAATTAAAAGAAATGAATTTAACAAACACCAGACAAAATTAAAATTTTCATATTCAAAATGAAACAGGAAAGTTTAATACAGAAAAATGTAAATCTTTATTAAGTAGAGCTTCCTTTTCTTTTTTAAGTGTATATATAGTAATTTTAGTAGCTCTTCTGTTAATCTGTAGTTCCTTTGGTCTTTCCTTTTGTTCTCTTCTCCCTCTCTTTCTCTTGCTCTATCTGTGTTTTAGTGCTTCATTGATAATGTTTTCCTTTTCCTCTCTCTTTTTTTTTTTTTGGCAACTGATTGCTAAACCCCTTTTTCGTCTCCATTCCCCCAAACATAGAAGAAATCCCAAACTCTTGTAATAAATATACATAGTCAAGCAAACAAATTGCTAATTGATTATATATGAAAATATAATATAAAGGTATGGGCATAATAGACATTAATAATAAAAGTAATAAAAACCATATGGCTATGTCAATAGACATGGAAAAAACATTTTTGACAAAATTCAGTATCCATTTTTATTAAAAAAAACCTTAGGACAAAGGAATACAGAAATAATATTTTCATATATCATTTAAGATATTATATATATAATCAGATAAAATATTTCCTCAATTCATTGATCTGTTCTTTCTCTCTGTTGTTGATAAAACAGATATCCCCTGAGGATTGGTTTAGCAGCATCCCCAAAGGTTATCATTGTTTAAGTGTCATTATTGTCATTTTCTTTGATGAAATTTTCTATTATTTATGTAATTTCTTCTTTGATCCAACAATTCTTAAAATTCCAATAAATTTTTAACCTTTTCTTCAAAGGACTCTTTTTGGATATAGTTTCTATTGCAATGTTTGTGGTTGATAAAGGATGAGCTTAATATTTATGCTTTTCTGCATTTGTTTGTTATTGTGCCTTAATTTGTGGTCATTTTTCATAAAGATCGTATAGATACCCGAGAAAAAGCTATTCTCCATTATGTTCCATTTAGGAATCATCAAAGATGTAACTTTTCTATAATTCTCTTTAAGTGCTTAACTTCTTTTTATATTTTTGTTAGATTTATTTAGGTCTGAATAGGATAATTTTTCATTGTCTCTTCCTGTTCACTTAACATTGTTTCATCTCTTTTAGTCATAAGTACTTTCTCCTCTATAAAATGAAAAGACTCTTAGCATTATTGATTTAGACCTAGAATGGGTCCTAGAGATTCTTTAGTATAATTTTCTAACTTTACTGAAGGGGAAACTGAAATCCAGAGTAATTTACCTGCCCAGGGTGACATAGGGAATAAGAAGCAGGGAGAGATTTGAATCTAGGCTTGCTGATTTCAATTTTACCATTCAGGTTCTTGCCAATACTAACAGATTATGATTCTAGTACTGGCAGTATTCGAGATGTGAATTCAAATCCTAGTTCTACTATTTACTTTTTTTTGTGAAGTCACTTAGATATTCAGGGCTCTACTTTCCTTATCTGTAATTTTAGGATGTTAATAGGACAAGGAGGTTGGATTAGATGGTCTCCAAACCTCCAAGATCTCTTCCAGTTCTGCCTATATGATTCATTCTGATCTAGAAACTGGACTTTAAACTGAAGTAATTTTCCTGACTTTAGGATGGTTATAAAACTTCAAGTTTTGAGTTCACACAGTTTTTCATCACATTAAATAAGTCTGAGTCTTTGGGTAATGAGTGTCTCTCTCTCAAAATATATTAAAAAAGGTATCTGGTGTGTGTGTGTGTGTGTGTGTGTGTGTGTACATGTGTAATCTGAAATCACTATGGAAAAGTAACTAGCTAGGTGGCACAAAGAAAAGAACACTGGGCCTAGGGTCAGGAAGATGAGTCCAAATCCAGCCTCAGACACTTTGGAACTGAATGAGCCTGGGTTACTTAACCCATGTTTACCTCAGTTTATTTAACTGTAAAATGGGGATATAATATCCTTTATTCCCTCTCTCTCCAAGATTGTCATGAAAGTTAAATGAGATATTTGTAAAGTGCTTAACATAGTGCCTGGTTCATAAAAGGCACAATATAAATGCTTTTTCCTTCCCTCCCTCCCTCCCTCCCTCCTTCCCTCCCTCTCTCCCACCCTNTCATGGTTCCTGCGTAATTGACTTGGATCATTGTCTCAGCCAGAGGAGCCAAGTCTTTTACAGTTGATCATCCTTACAATATTGCTGTTACTGTGAACAACGGTTCCCTGGTTCTGCTCAAACGAGAGCTATATTTAGAATCAGAGTTGGCAAATTAGAACACCAATTCTGCCTCTTCATTCTTGTATAAGCTTCACAAAACCCTATACGTGAAACTAAAAGAAATCTCTGAGGCCAGTAAGTCCAACGGCTTCATTTTCAGATGAGGAAACTGAGAGCAAGAGCCAGAGATCTTACATGACTTCTCCGTGGTCCTATAGAGAGCATCCAAGTCAAGATTTGAACATAAATGTAATTGGGTCTTAATCTTTGCGAAATAATGGACTGTTTAGGTCCTTTCTAGCTCTAAATCTTACACATCTGTAAAACAGAGGCAATAATATACTACCTATCACATAGAGCTATAATGAGGAAAATATGATCCAAATAGGAATGATCACTATCACAAAAATACAATCAGGGGTCTAGATGAATGCAGGAGAAGGCTTCCTTTGTACTCCATTGCCCACCCAGGATTGTGCTCAGTTTCAGATCATATTCATTCTCTGACTTCTCAACTGTAACTAGCCAGGCTCCCACCTCAAGCTATTGGGGAGAATTCTCTCTAGCTAACTAAACTTAGACCCATGCTGTTGCCTGTTGATCTCCCACCATCTCCATGAAACTATGCCTCTGTCCATATGCCTCCCACACTTCCTTACCAATTCTTTCTCTGGGAACAGTAATGAAATCAACCCTATCATTCCCAGGAAGGAAACGATTTTTTTTTGCCAATGGATTGCCCTATAACTTCATTCAGCATCCCAGTGACACATCCATGGCCGTTACTCCCCTTATATATCTCTCTCTTTTGGAATGTAAGCTTCTTGAGGACAGGGACTCACTTTCTTTATGCATTTGTGTCCCTAGCACCTATCACATCCCAAGTAAATAATAAATGCCTAATATATATTTTTCATTCATTAACTCTGGGTACCACATTTCAGGAAAGACATTTGCAAACTGGAACAAAGCCCAACCAGAACAGTACAAATAACATAGAGAGGTTGGCGAGAGACCATGCCATATGGGGATGAGATGAAAGAACTGGTGATGTTTAGCCTGGGGAAGAGATAACTCAGAGATTTTGGCTGTCTTCAAATACTTAAAACTAATACTATCTTACATACAAAAAATAACATAGCATTATTTTTTGTTTTGTTTTAAAGGACAAGTCTGGCAATCAATTCAAACCCCTGATGGTTAGGTAGGAGGTGTCTCATCCACCTCAAGTGATGGACTTCTACTGTCAAGAATATGAGATCAAAGACAAAAGGTGAAGAGGTGAAATTTGAGGCATTTTATCACAAACCAGGAAATGACAGCTGAGGGAGTAGTGCTTTCCTAAATCAAAATATCTCTAACTCAAATAAGAACTCCTTCCAAAACATGTCCAGAATCCACATGTATTTTCTGGCTCATAGAAAAAGATCTATTTTATAATCAAAGCTACTTGGATATAGAGTGGGGAAGGATGGATGATGTCAGTTTAGGTAATCTCTTGGTTCCATCCACCAAAGGACATTATGCATAGTCTATAAAACTGAGGATTAGTTGAAATCATCAAAAGATCTCCTAGCATAACTTATTTTGTCTTATAGATTTAGACAATGAGGCCTAGGGAAATTAAGAGACTGGCTAATAATCACCCTGGGAGCAAGGAAGGGAACCAGGATCTGGATTTGAATTCTTTTGGTCTTAGAAGACAATACTATTTTCATTTTCTTTCCCCTCTTTCCTCCCTCCCACCCTCCCTTCCTTCCTTCCTTCCTTCCTTCCTTCCTTCCTTCCTTCCTTCCTTCCTTCCTTCCTTCTTTTCTTCCTTTCTTCCTTCTTTCCTTCTAAAGGTTTAGAAAAACTTTAGAAGTCAGATAGAGGAATTTGTATGTTGTATTTCAGGCAATAAAGAGCCACCAGCCTTCTGGAGTAGGAAAATGACATATTTAGAACTGTGCTTTATGAAAATGACCCTTATGAGTAGCCCAAAGATGGTGGAGAAGCCCAGTGAGTTCTCCTCCTAAAAGGTCTGGAAAACTCACTGGAGGAAATCCCAAGAAAAAGTATTAGTCATTTTAACAGACTATATCAGTATAGAGAGATAGATAGCGAAAGCTGTGCACACTGGGGATGGGGTTTGGCTAAGAATGTGTGTGTGTGTGTGTGTGTGTGTGTGTGTGTGTGTGTGTGTGTGTGTGTGTGTGTAATTTTGATTTTTTTATTCACTATCAAGCTCCAGATGACACGTCTAGGGCAGACCAAGGAAGTGCTAGTGCACAGAAGTGAGAAGCTGTAAGAGGTTCAGAAGCAATTAGGAGTGTAACTAAGACCGGTAGGAGATGAGCAGGGTCTCAGTTCCAGATTCTAACCCAATCTGAAGCTTAGAAAGGAATAACCAAAACAAGATTCCTAGAACTACAGGAAGGCTCTAATATTGTTACTGAATAATAATAATCACTAGCATTTAGTAAGTGCCTACTATGTACCAGGTACAGTGCTAAGTACTTTATAAACATGAATTCTTTTGATCTTTGTAACAACCTTGGGAGGTAAGTGATATTATTATTCCTATTTTATAATTGTGGAATAAACCGAGGTAAACAAAGGCTAAGTGACATGCCCAGGAACACACAGCTAATAAATATCTGAGACTGCATTTGAATTAGGTTCTTTCCTCCTGACTCCAGGCCAATCTATCTACTTAGAGTGCCACCTCTCTACTTTTGAACCAGCAGAACTTCCAAACCTCCAAACTGGCTGATATTGGCTGAGTCCAGTGACTCTTGCTCAAACCCAAGCCCAAGTCAGGAACTTGAAGATGTCAGGCCAGGGAGGCAGCAGTTAGATCAAGCTTGCTATGTATTGAACAACTTTGGAAACCTTGAAAAGCTTGTAGGTCTCCAGTTTAAATTGTTCCTGAGAGCTGAATACCCCAAGAAAGAAGAAACAACACCAGTCCAGATTTTTCCTTCAAAAGTGCAGAGCCCAAGTCTAACATTAAGACTGAGATCAGAGAATAGACTGAAAGAAAGAACAAATGAAAAGAGAATCCTGCTATAAAAAAGCTATCATGGTGACAGGGATGCTCAAGATGCATAAATTCAGAAAAAAGAATGATTCTAAAACACCTGTAAGCAAAGTTTCAGAGGGGAAACAAAATAGTTTAGGTACAAATTCAACTAGTATTCCCAGAAGAGATGAAGCAAGAGTTTAAAAAAAATTATAAAATATTTTTATAGATGAAATGAGAATGCTAAAGGAAAAACTGGAAAAGAAATGAGAGCTATGGAAAAAATAATTAGAAAGGAAATTAGTAGCTAGGTACAAAACGTACACACCTAACTGAAGCAAGGTAAAAAAAACCCCTCTGAAAATGAGAACAGGCCAAAGATAATCCAGCAATTACATGAGTCAAAAGGATACAAAAAATTAGAAGAAAACTAAATTATCTTGTAGCAAAAATTACAGACCTGGAAAACAGAATGGGGAGAAAAAAATCAATATTCATTGTTCTACCTGAAAGCCATGACCAAAAAAAGGACATAGGCACCAAATTTCAAGAAATCTTAAAGAAAAACGGCCCAGATCTCTTGGATACAGTGGGAGAAGTAGAAAGAGAAAGAATCTACTTGTAATCTGAAAGAAACCCCAAACTGAAAACTCCTAGGAACATTATAGCCAAATCCAGAGTTTCTAGGTTGAAAGAAAAACTATAAGCAGCCTGACCAAATTATAGCTAAAACATTATACATTATATAACATATATTATATCATATGTTATAGTTAAAATCCAGAGTTAAAAGGAAAAAATACTAAAAGCAGCTAGGCCAAAGTTAAAAAAAAAAACTATAAGCAGTTAGAAAGAATGAATTTAAACACTGAGTTAGAATTGCAATAAGATTCAGCATCCACCCTTTAAAAGTAGAAAGTTTGAATCATGATATCCCAAAAGGCAAAAAGAATTTCTACATAAATATATAATATTCTCATATACATATGTTTATGTGTGTGACAAATAAAATGTGGTGTGGAAGTTCAGCATCAGTTATAAGCATTTATTAGTGAAGAGAGTTTGATAGAGGTAGAGAGGTCTCAGCTTTTCTAACTTAAGGTATGTCAGGTCCCAGATTTCAGCCCCATGAGGTCTCATCCATGCTTCACTATTGCTAACCAAGCACTAACTCCGGGAAATCAATCTGTTCAAGAGCTGAAATAAAGAGCCCCCTCTCCATCCCCATGTTCACATTTTAAACCCTACCAGTAACTCCCTCCATGATGATGTTGCACGTTGACACTCATGCTGACATTCACACTAACATTCACACAGATATGCTGATGACAGGGGATGCCAGGGCTAGACTCTGTACTTGGGATTTTGAACCCCTTAATAATTTACTGTACAGGCACGTGTATATACATCTAAATAAAAATTCCAAGCACTGTTGATGAACTGCCTAGGAACTTTGAAGTCCAAACACAGGAGTAAAGAGAAACATTATACAACTATATTCACAAATGAACAACCATAACAGACTAAACAAAGATAAACTGTTTTCATTCAAATATGAGGAGGTGATACATGTATCTCCTCTGAATCCTATCATCATTAGGGGTCATAGAAGGGGTTTAGAAAGAAAGTCTGGGAGTGGTTCTGTTGTAGCTTGATGTACTTAAAAGAAGAATGGAAAGAGAGGGGAAAAGAAATGCACTGTGGGGCTGAGGGTGAGAGAAAGAGGGTTAGGAGTAGGAGAGAGGAAAAGGAAGGTTAGGAAAAATTATTTCATATAATCAGCGTGCAAGTAGATAAGGAGGAATGGGTGGGGGAGCAGCTGACACTTGAACTTCATTCTCATCTGAGCTGTTAAAAGGTAAAACATACTTATCCACAAATACATTTTTCTCATTAAGAAAATAGGGAGGAAGGACATGGAAGAAAGGGGAATTAGAAGGAGGGTAGATGAAGGGAGATTCCTAAGCAAAAACAGTCCTATCTAAGGGTGTGCAAAAGTATTTATACCTCTTTTGGAGATGACAAAGAATTGGTATGTGAGGAGCTGTCCAGCAAGTGTCAATGGTCAATAGTAAATAAACACTTAAAAACTACTATAGGCTAAATGCTGAGGTTACAAAGAGAGAAAGATGATCACAGCCTTCAAAGAACTCATGATCTAGTTGAGGGAAGACAACATACAAAAAGGAGTTGAAAAGTGGATGTAGGAAGGAGGGAGAAAAGGGCATGATGAAATGCTGCAGTCAAGATGGGAAATGAGTAGGTGATTTCCGTAGGTGGGAGAATCTGGGAGAAGTCCTGTAACATCCACCCTCTCTACCCTCACCAACTAGAAGAAAGGAGGGGCTTTATGGGTAGTCAGCATGGAAAAGGTTTTCGTTTCAGAGCTGAATTGGGGAATGTTTGAACAAGTTTGAAATATAAATGTGATAGAATATTAAAAAGCCATGAGAAATGAAGGGGAACCCGTGGAGATCATGATTTCAGAGCATGATTAAACATGTCGCCCAATTTCTGATAGAGAAGTGAAAGAATGAGACATATGTGTGAGAACGAGACATGTTTATACACTTTTAGTATATGTGCATGTAACGTATTCATCTGTATTATTCACATGCACACACGTGTATATACACATACACTATCCTCACATATACTATACATGCACACGTCTTGGTCAGTTCTGTGTCTATAGCACACATGTTCTATATGTACGCTCTACTATATATAAACGTATGCTTTATGTATATGCACAATATACATGTGCATTCCTATACACATATTAGAACCAATGTCGACATTTATTTTGCTTGACTATACATGTTTGTAAAAGGGTTGTTGTTTTTCCTTTCATTCTCATTTAGGGAAGGAAGAAGATAGATTTTTGCTGATTGAAAAAAATGGAAATTACATTTAAAAAATAAGAAAGATAAAATTTCAACTAAATTAGTCAATGGATTGGAGTGGAAGCAGATTAGAGTCATGGAAACCAAAAGCCTATTTCCCCAAAAGTTTGGAGCTTTAGGGATGGGCGGTGAGTGGCTCTCAAAATAAATTTTTTCCTTTCCCAGAGGCGGGGCTGGGGCAGGGTGGGTATTTGTGTGAGCGCGCGTGCGCGCCCCGGTTGAAGGAAACGGCATTTTGAAATGAATGTTGCAGTGCGCCTCTATGAGATGGATCCTTAACCGCCTCCCCCAGCGCGTGCGCACAGGAACCCACCTCCTCCTCAATCTCGAGCTCTGGGAGGAGGAGGTGGTGGTGGGTGGGTGCTCGTGCTCTTCCCTCCGGGACCAGAGCTCATCAGCAGGGACACCTCTCGTTCCTCTTTCTCGCTCAGGTGCGAATCTTGATCCCCGGTCTGGACGCTGGAGGGAGCCCCGCTCCCGAGCCATGGCCCGAATCCCTCCCAGATCCCAAATCCTGGAGCCGCCTTTGCTCGGGACTGGGCTCTCCTTAGG
The DNA here is from genome assembly GCF_016433145.1 of Gracilinanus agilis. NCBI lineage: Eukaryota > Metazoa > Chordata > Mammalia > Didelphimorphia > Didelphidae > Gracilinanus > Gracilinanus agilis. Next base: position 614,954,401 of record NC_058131.1, read on the forward strand.
GCTTCGGGGACGAATAGGGCTCCGGGCACTGGGGGCCAGGGCTGGGGGCGGAGGGCGGAAAGCCTGAGGGGAGACGAGTGATGGGGAATGGCCCCCCAAAGTCTGGGGATACTGGCGCCTGCGGAGAACTCTGTCCCCTTATACTAATATCCTCCCGAACGAGTAATTCTGGGTAGGAGCCGAAGCTTCGGAGGACCCAGGGCAGGGAGAGCTGGTGTAGTTTGTAGTAAAATAGGGAATAGGAACCGCCACGGATTTCCCTGGTCCTGGAGAGGCCCTAACTCAATACCAATGCGGGCACTGGGCCACCCCTGAGGAGAAATGTCAGAATTTTAGAGGAGAGGGGTAGGTTTCTCCCCGGATTGCTGTGGAACTGGGTTTTCCTTTCTCCAGTGTCAGAGAGGGATACTAGAACAGAATTGCTGGTCTAGGTACAGTAGGTTTTTTGTTGTTGTTTTTTGTTTTTTAAATTCCTCCTTGGCTACTATTCTATTGCTCCAGGCTTTTAGCTACCTGGCTTGGCTTCTTCCTACCAAATTCTGGTTATACAAAAGACTGTTACAAATAGTGAATATAATTAATTAAAATTATTTATCTAAGGAAATAGCAAACAGAAGTCAAACAGATTAAAATTTATCAGAAAATATACAGAGACAGATTCTGACCCAACATCACCCAAGGGAAAATTCTCTAAACTGTCTGGGGACATGTTGAGAAGTCAGCTTTCCTTGCAGGTCTGCAGCTTCCAAAAAGGGGCCGTTTTCATACATGTCTGGAGTTGGTCCTAAAGAGAATTTGACACCATCTGTCTCCTGGAAGAAGGAATCAAGACGTATCTCTCCTTTCCAAGGCTCTGGCACCAGTACTTCTCCTTACCCTCTTTTGTTCTGCATTCTCTTGGCAGGTCTGCTATCCCTGGTATTCACAATATAACATACTCCTGTCTTGGCTTGAAACTGGGTTACGCTCTTATAGGATCATAGTTCTAGAACTGCAAGGGAATCTCAGAGGCTATTTAGTTTATTTATATTTTTAAGATTTATATAGGTATTTAGCAGCAAAGGTAGGATTTGAACCCTGAGGTCCTAAAGCCAGGGGATCTTATAAATTCTGAGTTCCTGTAAGACTATATTCCCCCTTTTTTTGGACACAATTCTTGTCCTCCATGTATTTTATTGCACTGTCTCTTGTATTGGTACAGTTTTGTAGATGATCTAATAGACAAGGACAAACTAATGGAATTAAAATTTTTTCAGTAATATTTCTCACATTTTGAGTTCCAAATTCTCTCCCTTCCCTCTCTCTGAGACTGTAAGCATTTTGCTATAGATTCATGTGATATCATGTAATATGCATTCCTGTATTCTTTATGTCACTAAAAAAGAAAAAAAAACTCATGATAAAAATAAAATGAAAAATAGTCTGCTTTGATCTGTGTTCAGATTCCATCAGTTCTTTCTCCGGGGGCAGATAGCATTTTTTATCATGAGTCTTTTGGAGTTGTCTTGGATTATTGTAGTGCTGATAATAGCAAGTCATTCACAGTTGATCATCATATAGTATTGCTGGTACTGTGTATAATATTCTCCTGGTTCTGCTCACTTCACTTTGCATCAGGTTTTTCAGAAAGCATCCTGCTAGTCATTTCTTACAACATAATAGTATTCCATTATGATCATATACCTCAATTTGTTCAGTCATACCCCAATTGATGGACATCACTATAATTTCCAATTCTTTGCAACCCCCCAAATACTGCTATAAATATTTTTGTACAAAAGAGTCCTTTTCCTGTTTTGGGGGGATCTCTTTGGGATACAGGCCTAGTAATGATAATGCTGGAAAAAAAGGTATGCAGTATTTTTATAGCCATTTGGACATGGTTCCAAATTGCTTTCTAGAATGGTTGGATCACTTTACAATTCTACCACCAGTGCATTAATGTCCCAATATTTCTACATACCCTCCAACCTCATTTCCCTTTTCTATCATTTTAGCCAATCTGATGGGTGTGAGGTGGTACCTCAAAGTTTTAAAAATTTGTATATAAGCAATAGTGACTTAAAGCATTTTTTCATGTGACTATAGATAATTTTTATTTCTTCATATGAAACTGCCTATTCATATCCTTTGAACATTTATCAATTGGGGAATAACTTGTATCCTTAAAAATTTGATTTTGTATATTTGAAAAATTAGGTGATTGTCAGAGACACTTGCTATAAAAATATTTTCCCCAGTTTTCTGTTTTTCTTTTTAGCTTGGTTGCATTGGTTTTATTTGTGCAAAAACTTTAATTAAAATTATCTACATTAAAAACGATGATCCTTTCAATCTCTTGTTTGGTTATAAATTTTTCATTAGTCCAGAGATCTGTCAGGTAAACTATTCCATGTTCTAATCCTTTATGTCTAAACCATGTCTCCATTAGACTGTACTTAGTTTTCCAGTTTTCCCAGAAATTTTTGTCAAATAGTGAATTCTTGTTCCAAAAACTTGGATCTTTGAGTTTATCAAACACTAAGTTACTATGGTTATTGACTACTGTGCATTGTGTAATCTAATATATTCTCTTGACCCACTACTCTATTTCATAGCCTTACCAGATTGTTTTAATGATTACCACTTTATAATACAGTTTGAAGTTTGGTATGACTATGGCACTTAACCACATTTTTTTTTGTTAATTCCCTTGATAATTCTTGACATTTTGTTCTTTTTGTTCTTTTTTCCCCATTTTGTCATGCAAAAGACAATTCCATATTGATCATTGTTGTAAGAGCAAACTCATACATAATCAAAACTCAAAAATAAAACTATAAATAAATTGTTGTGAAAAACGATTCCAACAGTTCTTTCTCTGGAGGTGGATAGCATTCCCTTAAACCTTTTCAGAATTGTCCCAGATCATTGCATTGCTGAGAGTAGCCAAGTTTTCACAGATAATTATCATCCAGTATTGCTGTTACCATGTACAATGTTCTCCTAGTTATGCTTATTTCACTTTGTATCAATTCCCACTGATCTTTCCAGCTTTCTGAAATCATCTTGCTATTTCTTATAGCACAACAGTATTCCATTACCAACATGTACCACAATTTGTTTAGTCATTCCCCAATTGCTGGACATCCCCTCAATTTTCAATTCTTTGCCAACACAAAAAGACCAGTTATAAATATTTTTGTACAAGTGACCTTTTGTTCTTCCAGGTGAATTTTATTATTTTTTCTAGCTTTTTGGAATAGTTTTTTGGTAGTTTGATTGGTATGGTACTGAATAAGTAAATTAATTTAGGTAGAATTGTCATTTTTATTAAATTGGCTTAGGGGACCCATCAAGCAGTTTATGTTTTTCCAGTTGTTTAGATCTTTTATTTGTGTGAAAAAAATTGTCTAATTATATTCATATAGTTTTTGGGTTTTTCTTGACAGGTAGACCTTCAGGTATTTTATATTGTCTAGATTCATTTTATTTATTTTTATATATTTATAAAACCCTTACCTTCTACTTTAGAATCAATATTCTGTATTGGTTCCAAGGCAGAAGAATGGTAAGGGTTAGGCCAGGGGTTGGCAACGTATGGCTTTTGTGCCATATCTGGCTCTTTTGAGGGCCATATCTGGCTCTTTCTGCAGGAGCCTTAAAGTCAAATTTTTTTTCAGGCTCTGTTACAGGAATGCACACTGTTACAGGAGCGTGCACTGTGAGCACTGTACGGCTCTCACGAAATTAATTTTAAAAAATGTGGTGTTTATGGCTCTCACGGCCAAAAAGGTTGCCAACCCCTCGGTTAGGCAATGGGATTACATAGGGTCACATAGCTAGGAAGTATCTGAGGTCAAATTTGAACCTGGAACCTCCCATCTCTAGACTGGGCTCTCAATCTACTGAGCTACCCAGCTGCCCCTAGAGTTATTTTAAATGGGACTTCTCTTTCTACCTTTTGCTATTGGACTTTGTTAGTGATATATAGAAACGTTGATGATTTATGTGCAAATTGTCAACTATTTCACTTAGTTTTTTAGTTGATTATCTAATACAATCATATCATCTGCAAAGAGTGATAATTTTCTCATTGACTATCAATTTCCTTTTCTTCTCATTTTGATAACTTTCATTTATAGTATAATATTGAGTAATTTTGGTTATAGTGGATATCCTTGCTTTACTTCAATTTTATTGGGCAAGTTTCTAGTTTGTCCTCATTACATACAATGTTAGCTGATGATTTTAGATAGATATTACTTCTCATTTTAAGGACAGTTCCATTCATCTTTATGTTCTCTAGTATTTTTAATAGGAATGGGTGTTGTATTTCATAAAAATCATTTTCTGCATCTACTGAGATAATACAAGTTTTGTGAGTTTTGTTATTGTTATGGTCAATTATGCTGATAGTGTTCCTAATACTGAACCAACTCAGAATTCCTAGTATAAATCCCCCCTGGTTTAGAGTATGATTGCTGTGATTTCATTGGATCTCTGGAGGTAGGATGGCGTGGCGAAGAATGAAATGAGAATGAGCCAGAGTGCAAGTCAAATTGCAGAGGCTATTCCTTCTAGTGCCATCTGCTGATTTTCATTTTTATGCCCCTTTTTCCCTTATGATCTCATACAGGTTTTGATTTTCCTATACATTCAAAATCACATATTAAATTTTGAAACATCACAAGATTGGCATTTACTAATTATCTTACTGTGGTTAAACAAAGAAGCAAGCTAGTCAAGAATTATTCATTACTGGGTGGCTTAGTTTGAACTTATTATTTTCAGCCACGCGTAAGGTACAAGTACATCAGTTCCTAGCCAAGCATAATAGTTAATTTTCTTTTGACTAATTAAATCATGTATATATTTACATTATATTCTTCATTCTCATCATAAATCAAGGAAATGGTTATGGTAGTTGATTACATCTAATATGATACAATAATATCAGTTTGGTCCAAGTTTTGTTCCCATGGTGTTCTTTCTGTTATAGGATCACTAAGAATACAGTTCTGGTAGGGTGATTCTGTGCTAATTTGTCATTGCCTTAATTTCTTGGTGTTTCACTGTTTCTTTGGTCTGTAGGAGTTTGGGAGCAAACCCAGGCCAGGTATTTTCTTGTAGGGAACTTTAGAAACTTGTATTAACTCACTAACTGCTGGTTTTCTACTGGGCTGATTCTAGGGGAAATTTCTATACTCTAGGGGGTTGTACAGGGGTTTATTTTGGGATAGTGGGTAGTCTATGGCTGTGATTGTTCTTGCCATGAACCTGTATTGTTTTTCTGTGTCTCCTTTGAGCTGGATAAGGATATTGATTGCAATAATTTCAATGCAAGTGAATGTCACTGTAAAAAGAATCACGTGGGGTAAACTGAGTGTGGAATTTCCATCCTCCTGACAACCTGCCGTGCTGGATTGTCAGAGCTTGTGAGTAGCTGTGCTAACCTCACAGCCTCGATGGCATCCGGCAATATAGTGCTATAATCTCCTTGGTAGTACTTTTCATTTTTTGCATAAATATTCATTAAGGAAATTGCTCTATAGTTTTTCTCTGTTTTTGCTTTTCTTGGCTTAGGTATCAGTACCATATTTGTGTCATAAAAGAAATTTAGTAGAACTCTTTCTTTATCTATTTTTTCAAATAGTTTATATAGCATTGGAATTAGTTCTTCTTCAAATGTTTGGTAGAATTTACTTGTGAATCCACTTAGTCCTGGAGATTTTTTTCTTTTTCTGAGATAAGGTCATTTATTCTATTTCGTCTTCTGTTAATCTTGGCAATTCATATTTTTGTAAATATCCATTTCACTTAGATTGTTAGATTTATTGGCATACAATTGGTTCAAATAGCTCCTAATAATTACTTATTTCTTCAGTGGCAATGAATTTGCTCTTCTTTCATTTATGATACTGGTAAGTTGTTTTTCTTTTTTTTTTTTTTAATAATCAAATTAACTAATGGTTTATCTATTTTTTTTCTCATAAACCAGTTCCTAGTCTTATTTATTAGTTCAATGGTTTTCTTACTATTTTATTAATTTCTCCTTTGGTTTTCAGGACTTCCATTTTGGTGTTTAATTGGGATTTTAAAATTCTTTTTCTGGCTTTTTAGTTACATACTGTAAGAGAGAAAAGACATGTAGTAGCTTTTGTAAAAGTCTAGTGCAAGACTTTGCTGAAGAGGGCTGGCACACACATAGAACTAAACAGGAAAGATTCTAGAGTGTGAGAAAAATAAAAGAAAACTCACAGAAACAGTTAAAGGGGAGAGTTCCTATCTCATTAAGGAGTTTGAAGAGAGCACTTCCTGCTGTTGGTTACCTGACTTTCTTTGGGAAGTCCACTCTGGTTTCAACTGTTGTCATCAATTGAGTCCTGAAATCCGGTGTTATGAGGGATTTTTATACCAGCTAAAAAGAACCCAATCAGAGCCCAGTGACCTGTCTGTGGGAGTGAGGCAACAGCTATATTTGGCTTGGGCCCACTAGGATGAATTCCTCAGTTACCTCATCCCCCTGATGAACTTTAATGCTTCAAATATTTAATTTGAGGACCAAGTTCATCAGGAAGTTAGATAGTGGGGTTTAACAGACAGTGAGTATAATTGAGGCAGCATCAAGACAAAGAAGAAGACTCCTGGAGGGGTCCATAGATTTTTGGGAGAATTTAGAGGGGAAAAGTTTAGGGTCACTGCTCCTTTGGTCCTCTATCCTATCCTGAGTAAAGAAATAAACCCTTTTACTGTTTACAAGATCTAGAAGCAGTCAGATTGTGTTACAACTGTCATTCTGCAGGTGAGGCCTACCATCTGGTCCTACAGCCTGTCATCGCCTTAAACTGGGTTTAGCACTGGTCCAAAACCTTTGAGATAAAACTATTTACACATCTTGGTTCCCAACATAATTATTTCAATACCCAATTAATTTATTTTCTCTTTCTCTTTTTTATTGTTGCAAGCATTTAGGGATACAAAATTTCCCAATGTATTGCTTTGGCTTAATCCATAAGTTTTGGTATGCTGTCTTGTCATTTTCTTTAATGAAGGTTTTTTTAAAAGTATTTTTTAAAATTTTAAACCCTTAACTTCTGTGTATTGGCTCCTAGTTAGAAGAGTGGTAAGAGTAGGCAATGGGGGTCAAGTTACTTACTTGGGGGTCACACAGCTGAGAAGTATCTGAGGCCAGATTTGAACCTACTACCTCCTGTCTCTAGGCCTGACTCTCAATCCACTGAGCTACCCAGCTGCCTCTTTAATGAAGTTTTGATTGTTTCTATGATTTGTTCTTTGATTTATTCTTAGGATTAGATGATTTAATTTCTGGTTAATATTTAATCTTATCTTTTCATAGTCCAATTTTATTGAATGTAATTTTTATCCCATTATGTTCTGAAAAGGTACATTTAAAATTTCCTGCTTTTATACATTTGGTCATTTTTTGTGTAGATGCCATGCACCACTGAGAAAAAAGTATATTATTTTCTCTTTCTGTTCAGTTTTCTCCAGAGATCAATCATATCTAATTTTTCTAAAACTATTCATTTCCTTAACTTCCTATTTTTTGGTTAGATTTATGTAGTTCTGAGAGGAGAAAGTTGAGGTCCCCCACTACTGTAGTTTTATTGTCTATTTCTTCCTTAACTCATTTAATCTTAAAAATTTGGGTATTGTGCCATTTGGTTGCCTATATATTAATACTGATATTTCTTCATTGTCTATGGTACCTTTTATCAAGTTGTGGTTTTTTCTCTTATCTTTTAAAATTAGATCCATTTTTTAAAGCCCTTAACTTCTGTGCATCGGCTCCTAGGTAGAAGAGTGGTAAGGGTGGGCAATGGGGGTCAAGTGACTTGCCCAGGGTCACACAGCTGGGAAGTGTCTGAGGCCGGATTTGAACCTAGGACCTCCCATCTCTAGGCCTGGCTCTCAATCCACTGAGCTATCTAGCTGCCCCCTAAAAATTAGATCCATTTTTGCTTTTGCTTTGTCTGAGGTCATGATGGCTATCCTTGTTTTTTTTTTTTTTTTTTTTTTTACTTCAACTAATGCATAATAGATTACTGCTACTTTAATTACTATAGATTTGGTTTTTTTTTTATTGTTTTGAGGATGTCTCATAGGGAAGTTATTCTGAAATCACTTACAGTTCCATCTTTCTGATTATGAGATATCCAGACCAATGTAGCTTTACCAGCTCATTGCAAGTAGACTCTAAATCTGGCCAAGAAATATGATGTTCAGGAAGGTGAAAGATCTAGGTTTACAATCCAGAGTCACCTATCCAACAAACTAAGAATATTCTTTCAGGGGGAAAAGTGGACATTCAGTATGATAGAAGATTCCCAAGCATTCCTGAGGAATAAACCAGACCTAAACAAAAAATCTGAAGTACAAACACAAGATCCAAAAGAAGCCTAAAAAGGTAAATAAGAAAGAGAAAATGTAAGGGACACTTATTAAGGTCAAAATATTTGTTTTTCTACATGGAAAGAGGATATATGTAATTCTCAAACATTATTCTTAGTAGTAGAGCAGATAGAAGGAATATACTTACAAAGAAGGTGGGAAAGTAAGCTGATTATGATATGTAAAAAATTCAAGGCATGTAAAAGAGAATTTCACTGAAAGAAAAGGGAAGGGAGAGATAGAATGGGGTAAATTATATAACATAAAGAGGCGTGGAAAATTATTATGGGGAGGCGAGGAAATGAGGGCAATGCTTAAACTTTACTCTCATTGTAACTGGCTCAGAGAAGGAAAAACAGATATACTCATTGGGGTATAGAATTATATCTTACTCTGTAGAGAAGTAGAAGGGAATAAGACAAGGGAAGGGGGAGGTAATTGGAGGGAGGTGGAAGTGCAGGTTGATAAAAAGCAAAACATTGGTGAGGAGGAACAGAGTAAAAGAGAATAGAGCAGGATCAAAAGGGGAAAATAAGGTGGAGGGTAATATATAATTAGTAATCATAACTTTGAATATAAAAGGGATGAACTCACCCATAAAATGGAAGCAGATAGCAGAGTGGATTAAAAACCAGAATCCTACTATATGCTGTTTACAAGAAACACATTTGAGGCAGGGTGACACATACAGAGTAATGGTAAAAGGTTAGAGAAGAATTATTATGCATCATCTAAAGTAAAAAAGCAGGAGTAGCAATCATATCAGACAAAGCTAAAGTAAAAATTGATCTGATTAAAAGAGATAAGGAAAGAAATTATATCGTGTTAAGAGGTACTATAAACAATGAAGTAATCTCAGTACTAATGGTATAGCATCCAGATTTTTAAGTAATCTCAGTACAAATGGTACAGCATCCAGATTTTTAAAGGAGAAACTAAAGGAACTTAAGGAGGAAATAGTAAAACCATACTAGTGGGTGACCTCAACTGTACCCTCTCAGAAGTATATAAATCAAACAAAAAAAAGAAGTAAGGGAAGTGAATGAAATGTTAGAAATGTTAGAAAAATTAAAGTTAATAGATACCTGGAGAAAACTGAATAGGAATAAAAAGGAATATACTTTTCAGCAGCACCCAGTACACATTTAAAGACTGACCACGTACTCTAGGGTATAAAAACATTGCAAAAAATGCATAAAAGCAGAAATGCAACTTTTTCAGATCATAATGCAATAAAATTATAATAAGAGTTCATGGAGAGGCAAATTTAAAGGAATTGGGAACTAACTTAATTCTTCAAAACTGTTGGGTCAAAGAACAAATCATAGAAACAATTACTGATTTCATTGAAGAGAATGACAATGAGATGACAACATATCAAAATCTATGGGATACAGCCAAAGCAGTACTCAGGGGGAAATTTATATTCCCGAGTACCTATATCAACAAAATAGAGAGGGAGGAGATCAATGAATTGGTCTTGCAACTTAAATCTGGCCAAGAACCTACCATTCCTATATTTAAAGGTATGAGAGATATATCCTCTTTTCAGGTGCCAACTTTTTAACCAAATATTCTCTTAAATTTTTTTCTTTTTTCTAAATGTCTTATCTTCGATTGGCATTGGCATCAGTGATAAAATACTACTTTTATCTCTAAGTCTTTCCCCAGGACTTCATAATCCTTGTCAATACTTTTAAGATTCTTACTAGTAGTATAATTTGCTATCTCCCTGAATTGCCAGGCTTTATCATATTTTGGATATTTGCTTCTGTAAGATTATAAGCATATGCTTTTGTTGTTAATTCTAGGTTTATAACAAATGACAAACAACAAAGTCTAACCTAGAGGATTTCCCTTTTCATTCTATCTTAAAAGCCTCTTGCCTAATATGAGAGTTCAGAGATTGTTCTTACCATTCTTCTTTTTCATTTTCTTGCATGATACAAGTTTCAGATTCCCACTACTTGATCCCTATAGTCACCTCAAGCTTTCTTTGTCTGGCCTGCTTCCAGTCATTTTGTATTCTTCCAATGTGGCTTTATCACTTAATGGAAGCCATTCTTACTACTTAATGGAACCCCCTTCCAAGGTTGTCAAATACTTCTTAATTGCTAACACCAATAGTTTTAACCTAAGCACAGGCCCTCCAACCCAGACACTTAGGCTGCTATGAAAGCAAACCAGGAAAGTATTGAATACCATAAAGAAATACCTTGGAATGAGACAGTCTTTGGTGATTGCCAAAGAAGAGAGGGACTCTACCACAATATCAAGTAGGGCCTCAGGAAAAAAAAACAACCTCTTCGACTAAAAAATTACAATAATAACCTGGAAGAAATGAAATATAGAATTCCATAGCTAATGAGGAAAAAAAGGCAAAAATGATTAATATCTTAGAAAAGATAATGGAAAAATGTCCCAAGGACTGAAAGGTCCTAAAAACCAGAATGGGCCACCCTGAAATGAACAACTTGAGGAGACAACAAGAGGTATTAAAATAAAAAGTTTTAGAAAATAGAAAAATGCAACAAATATATTAAAAATAACTGATCTAGAAAATAGGCCGAGAGATAATCTAAGGATTATCATTACCAGAAAATTATGGCCACTTCTTTTCACCTCTCTTCAAAAGCATAGATGTCATATTTCAAGAATTCATAAATGCCAATTGCCAAAACCCCTTAGAAGCAGAGGGCAAAGTGAAAACACAGTCTACTGGTCACCTCTTGAAAGAAACCCTCCAAATGAAAACTCCTAGAAACGTTGTAGCCAAATTACAGAGCTTCCAGATAAAAGAAAAATAATCTAAGCAGTCAAAAAGAAAGAAATTAAGTACTGCAAATCCACAGTAAGTATCATTTAAGGCTTGGCAGCTTGATACATTCAAGGAGTGCTTGAAATAAGATATTCCAAAAGATGAATGATAAAGGCTTATAAATAAATAATTTTTGACAAAACAAAATATAATCCTATGGAAGGGAGAAATTCACCTTTAATGAAAATAGATTTCTAAGCATTCCTGATGAAAAGACCAGAACTGAGTAGACATTTTGAAATGGAAATAGGAGGCAAGAGAAACATAGAAAGATACACTTGTTTTCATTGAAAGGTGATATGTAAGGACTAATTATTTACACGCTATTAGGGAATATTAAATGTCTTATGAGAATCCTTATATCTTTAAGAATTATAGAGAATGGTAACTATGACAAAGGATTTGCAAGTGGGTTTATTTTGGATGATGATCTCCAGCAAAGACACATGGAAGGGACAGGAAGATTATATTGGGAAGAAAAGAGGAGGAAGGAAGGAGATGTCATTGTCATGTAATAGAGATGCATAAGATGAGGAATATTTAAACATGAAGGAAGGGATTGTGGGAAGCAGGCATGAACCTGACTTTTTATCTGAACCAAATAAAGGAAGAATGAACACAAACTATAGTAGCGGGGGACCTAAGTGAATTTTTTTTAGACCTAGATAAATATAATCAAAAGATTAAAAGTTAAGGACATGAAGAGAATTTTAGAAAAATTAGAAAAGGTAGTTCTTTGGTGATTCTTTATATAGGCAGCAGTGATACCTCTTTTTTGGCTACAAATGACTTCCCTCTCAACTCTCTGTTCAAGTCAAGGTTTAGTCAGGACCTCAAGAATTTGGGGGAATATTGAGGAGACTACCTAGTTTACAAGTAGTTCTTTGGGTCCCTTTGGACTTCTGAAAATTTGTCTTTTGTGTACAGGGCCAAAACTTGACAAGATCTGTGGAATGAGGTTGCTAACTTGCATGACAGGAAGGATGGTTGTGCTCTCAACACAAATAGGAAAGTTGATAAGAAAGGGTAAGTGGTTTTTTTGGGTGGGATATAATAAATTGTTTTGTATATGACGAGTGTTGATATTTCTGGAATGTTTACTTAGAAATGCCCATTAAGGCAGTTGGTGATATATCTGTAGAGCTAAGGAGAGAATCTAACATTAGGCATTTAGCTCTGAAAGTCATCAGCATAGACATGATGATTAAGCCTCTGAGACATGATGAAGCTACCAGTAGATAGAGAGGGAAGAGGGCCCATGTATATTTCATGCTTTATTTTTGAAAACAAATGTCAAACTTATGGGTAAATTAATAAAACACACTTATTTCCTGATAATCTTAATTTTTGTTCATTGCTTTTAAAAAGAACATTATTATGGTATTTAACACTCTTATTTATGTAGGACAAAACTTTTATTTCTACAATTTTGTAGGGACCAAAGATTTCCATTAAGGGACAGAGAGATAGAGGACAGTAAATTAAAAGTATTTAGTTTTTCTCTCACTGGAGAAAAGAAATTTCAAGCACAAGAACCAATTAAAAACTTGTGATGTTTTCATGTCTTCTATCAGTACTTCTACATTTGAATGAGTGCAGGAAATGTTTTCATTCTTAGTCTTTCAACCTCTGCCTGCAGAATTGAAATCTGTTCAGCCTGAATTTTTGAAATATCTATAAGCTTTTGCTGCTGCAGCATAGCGTCATATCGTTCCTTGGCAATACTTTCACAAGTCAGCTGAGATCCTGTTTAAAAAAAAGCAGAGTTAGTATGGTCATGGTTGAAATTACTGAAAAAAATATAATTTATCTTGAATTAATTAATAGAACCATTTGAATGAATTAATAGAACCATTAAACTAGGGGGAAAATTTAAATACAAAGAGCTTTGTGAACTACTATAATAAAACTTTCTGATATATAGCTTCCATCAACTTTTTAAATGTACAAAGGTATTTTAACTTACCAAGTGATTTACAGATTTCTTTTCTTTCACAGACAGTCACCATTTCATTTTGTAGTTCACAAGAAAGAGTAAAATTTGCTGCATCTTTTTTATTGCTATATTTTCCCAGTTCCTTGAGTAATTTTTTGAAGGAGTCCACCTCCTTTTTGTGAGTCTGCAAATTAAACAATTTCCCCCAAAATGCTAATAAGAAAAAAGGCATTGTAACATTACTTTATTAGGGGTTCTTTTAAAAAATAACAATTCCTAGATTATGATTTATTATCATTGACATATTAACAGCAACCAAAACACTTTATATGAATATGGTTTTAGAAACATAAAAAAGACATGGTTTTTATCAGCTCTAAAATTATTTTGTGGTAATAAATTTTAAAACTAATAATCAACAAACATTTAGCATTTCTTTTGTTTGTTCTGCATAGAAAAGACTACAAATACTTGATTAAATAGATAGCCAGTTGGTGTTTTATAGATAGCACAATGAGTGCATAATGAATTATCTCTGAAAATATGAATTATAATTATGTGCCATTTATTGTAGATGGCTGCTGAGGACACTGTAGTCTATTATTTGTATTTCTTGGCTTGGTAATGGACTATGAGCACAGATTTCTGACATTTTTTTTTCCTAATTGTAATCTCCTGTTCTTCAATTCCTCCCTTTTACTTAATTCCTCTCAAACATATTCTTCATCCTCTCTGTGAACTTGACCTCCCTTCTTCCCTGTCTCTTCCATTTTATCAACCCTACTCTTGATTTTACCATTGTCCTTTCTTACTCAACTTAAGTTAGCCAGTTTAGCTCTTTATGGTTTCCATTCCCTCAACCCTTTCCCAGTTTGCAATCTTATCTGCTCTTCATTTCCTGCCAATGTTCAAACCTCTGTGGCACCCCAGGTTCTTCTTTCTTGATATTCTTCTTGCTATCCTGAACCCTGCTAGTAGAAGTTATACAATATTTCTGAAAGTTCACTGTGTTCTCAATTGTGCCCTCACTGATATCTCTTTCTTTTTCCTGATTGACTTTTTTTTTATCATCACATTTTCACTTTTTTGTTTTAAGCCCCCTCCTAAGTCTCTGATATTGTATTACTAAGGAAATGGACTCTATTTGCCAAGTCCTTCCCTAATCTGTATTTTAAATTCCTCTTAGTTCTCTCTCTTCTCCTCCTTTACTTAAGGAAAATGTGGCTTTTCTTGCCAAGACTAACCCTTCTCTTTGTGACCTTGACTTCTACTTCCCCTGCCACTTCTAGTAGTTTTCCATTCCTCATACTCTCCTATTGTTAACCTTTTCCCAGCTAGTGGCCCTTCCCTCCTGCTTAATAACATGCCAATCCCTGCTTTATTAGTGTGGATACCCATAATGATCAAGAACAATCCCATGGAACTTTTGAGAAAGAATGCTATCCACATCTAGAGAAAGAACTGTGGGAGTAGAAATGCAGAAGAAAAACACGATTTATCATTTGGTTATATGGGTATATGATTTGGGGTTGTGGTTTTAAAAGATTATTATAAATATGAATAATATAGAAATAGGTTTTGAATAATGACCAGTATAAACCAGTGGAACTGCTTGTCAGCTCCTGGAGGGGGGAGAGAAGAGGGAAGGGAGAGAACATATATCATGTAACCATGGAAAAAATATAAAAAAAAATAAAATGTAAAAAAAATAAATAAACATGAGTACCCTCCAGAGTTCTGACCTGGATCCTTTTCTCTTTCTATGTTTTGGTCCTCTCATGTACTCCCATGGGTTCAAATATCCCCATTTTTGTGGAGCTCTTTTCTATGCCTAGAATGCACTCCTTTTTAGTTCTTCCTTTATGAATCTTCATTTATATTCAAGGATTCATTTAATTATCACTTATTCCATGAAGTCTTCACTGTTGCTTGTAAGCTGTTGGCATTCTCTCTCTTAAAATTATCTCATATATAATTTATTACCTACTCCTACCTTATTCCCAGTGGAATATAAGCTCCTAAAAGGCAAGGACTGGTTGGATTTTTTTCTCCATCCTTGTCTCCCTAGCAACTAAGACAAGATCTTATCTATAAGTATTTGATAAATATCTGAGAATATAAATTGAAATTTCAGACAACTAAAACCAATAATTTTACTTGACACCCCAAATATTTTAGAACATATGATATTAAATGGATCTGGGTTAGAAGTTATGGACCTGTGATTTCATTGACATAGGAACTCCTAGATAAAGGAACTACTCTGCCACTTACAGTCTTAGAGAGTTGCATGGTGGAATAGTAGAGAAAGAGCTGGACTCAGTGTCAAGATGTAGTTGGGTCCAAGTCTCTCTTGACACATTACCTTGGGCAAATTACTTAAAATCCTCAGTGCAGGCAATTCTCTAATACTAAAGTATAACACGATTAATAAGGTTTATTCTTACTTTTTCCATATTAGCAAGATTCTGCTCCATCATATAAATCTCATGGCCTATTAGGATCTCATAGTTTGGTTCCTTTAGGAACTAGTGGGAAAGAAAAATGAGATTAATATACATACAACCTCATTTGCTATTTTGGCTTATAGCAAATTTAGTATTTCACTTATTTTTATATGCCACTGCAAAAGAACTATTGTGACCATTTACTAGTTTATTATTTAATTAGTATATTATAAATTGCTATCTTTCAATCTTTTCCTATGACTTATTCTTTTTCCAAAACTACTTTTTGTTCTCTAATCCCTTCACAGTTACGACTTTCCCAGGCCATCACCCCTGATTTGGTTTCAGTTTACCCATTTCCTATATTTTAGTTAATCAGTTTAAACCATCTCTATCCTTTACTCTCCAATTCTTATCTCCTTTATCCTATTGCTGCTCATGCTTTGCCAAATTCCAACCTTGTACTATTTCCACTGTCTTCCTTTTCTACTTCTAATTACATGTTGCTAAATAGAGTTGGAGGAAGTCATATATCCGAACTGAATCAAGTCACATATCTGAACTGAACAAATTTGTGTTATCCAATTTCAGTTTGGTCTCATTGCATATAGGGAGTCCTTTGATGACTTCTTCATTGTTTCTCTACCCAACTCTTAAACATGGCTATTCTAAATCTTCTTTTCCCTCTGTAAGGTTCTATTGGTATTCCCCCAAACTGCTCCCTAAATAAGAACCTTGACTCATACTCTACTTAGAAAATAGAGGCCATTCATCTTCCTCTTTTTTCCTTTGAATTTTATAAGTCTTTGTCATTATTCTCATTCTTTCCACCTTTATTCCAGTTTCAGATGATGAGATGGCACGTTGCTTTGCTAAGGCCAATCTCTTATTTGTTTCCTTGATAACATTCTTCCTATTTTTTCCCTCACATTGCCTCCACAACCATCTTCCTCCCCTTTCTGCTTTCTACTGGTTACTTTTCTGCTACCTAAAAAGATACTTAGTATTCTCTTAAATTAAATTTTTTTTTTACCAGAAACCACTACCTTCTCTAATTAATATTCATCTTTTCCTAGTCAAGCTCCTAGGAGAGGCTATTGACAATGGATGCCTCACTTCCTCTCCTTTTACTTCTCAATCCCTTGCAATATTGCTTTAGATTTTATCACTTAACAGATTGCTGTCTCCCAAATTACCACTAATCTCTTAATTGACAAATCTGATGACCTTTTCTCAATCGATTTCCTTCTTAACCTTTGTGAAGCCTTTGGCAGAGTTGACTACCCTTTCTTCCTAGATATGATTTACTCTCTGAGATTTCGTTGACACTATTCTTTCTTGAATCTCATACTACCAATTTTTTTTCTGGCTTATCATCCATGGTATCTCTGCCTCAGGTCTTTTCCTCTTCTATCATCCATAGAGCTTCCAGAGTAATTTTCCTAAAGTGCAGGTCTGACTATGTCATTTCTCTTCTCCATAAACTACAATGGCTCCTCTTAATTTTAGGATAAATCATAAACTCCCATGACATTTAAGTCCTTCGCAACCTACCTAGCTCTATGTTCTTTGCTACCCTTCTTATGCATTACTCTTCTTTATTTTCCTCCTGGTACATTAAACTTTTTTATTCCTCATATATAGTACTACATTTTGTATCACCAAGTCTTTGCACCTGCTTGTCCTATCATGCCTAGAATGTACTTTCCTCCTCACTTCAGACTATTGGAATCCTTATTTTCCTTCAAGTTTCCGCTCAAGTGTCATTTTCTATGTAAGACCTTTTCTGATCTCCTCAATGTATTTTGTATACATTTTGTATAGATCTATGGATATGAGTTCTTTGAAGAAGAAGATTGTTTGACTTCCATCTTTATATCTCAGAGACCTTTCTAGTTCAGTGGTTGGTATGTAGTGGGCATTTAATGCTTAATGATGGGTCATTATTGTTTGTATTTAAAGTTACTCTTTGCTATTTCATAGTTCTACAGAACCTACTTTAAGATGTATATGTAGTAATGATGGTTTCCATTTAATCATTCATATTATCATCTGTATCTTATAACCCAGGGATTTGTAGGATGAATTTCTGATAATCAGAAGATGTTTTGTATGTTTTGTAAAATGCAAATATGGATGGTGCAAAACACCATGTAGTTACCTTTTGACGATCTTTTGAAAAAAACAGTATCTGAATATCCCAAGCCTTTTGGTTTAAATCTTCCATTTCCATCTCCATTTTCTTATGTTCCCATTCAATCTGAATTATTCCATTGTGGACATTTTTACTTTCTATCATGCTGGCAACTTTCTTTTGACCTTGAGTCTTGTTAAAAACAAAACCAAAACCAAAAAACATTCCAATATTTAGTTTACATATTCCTGTAAATAATAGAGGTAACTTTACTATTATTAAAATGTGGAACTTTAAAATATAATTCTTTTGCAGAAAAACATCTAACCAATATTATAATGCAATAGTCATTATGAATATAGATTCCTCTCAAAAATAATAATGCAGAGTCACTGGGTACTACTAGTACTATTGCTCTCTCAGTCATTTAGCAGATGCCTATTGGATTTGGAATATACAATATGAGTTCACATACCATAATCTTTCTCACTTTCCTTAACCAGGATCATACATCAAAAAGCTTTTCCTTTCCAGGCCTATTTGGAATATCATCTCATCCTTTTTTTATATACCCTAATCTAAGAAAAAGAGATAGCGGAAAAGGAGAGGCAAGCAGTAGGACCAGAGAGGAAATTCTTGAATAGCTTTCATGAGAAGTGAAGGACTTCCAGAAAGAAACGGAATTTTTTTTGATGGTTCTACCAACTCCATCTCAAGCCTTGGATGCTGGCCCTTTAATTGCTGACATCATATATTTAGAAAAAATCTGATATAAGACTAAATTCAGTTTTCCTGAAAGTACATTAAAAACTAATCTTTAGTGACAAAAAGAATAATTTGAAGAATGAAAACATGGCTCTTAATGATTTGGAATAGTCCTTGATTTTCTAAACATACAATGTCTTCATATCATTCTAAATAGTCTAACTCAGAGTGTACATGTACAAAACAAGTCAAAGGTAGAGTGAGAATGTTGAAAGGAAACCAGGCTTCTCAAAAACCCCATAAAAAAGAAAACCTCCCCATCAAAAATGGCAGAAATTACATAAAGAAGTAAAACATGACTTTAAAACACACATACACAGGCACAAATGAAAAAATTTCAAGCAGGATCAAAGAACAATGATAATATACTAAAGCAAATGAATAAACTAAAATATCAGAAGCAATGAAAAAATAATGCAAGATATCCTGTGAGAAATCCTCCATTGAACAAATGATATATTCAAAGAAGGTAAAGAATTAGTATTACTTTAAAAGAATTTAAGCTTAAATTTAAAAAAAGGTTATAGGGAACAAAAAATGCACAAAATTCAAGCAAGATTAAAAGGTGCTAAAACATGACCAAAAAGAAAAATATAATACAAAGTCTAAGGAAATCCACAAAAGCAATGAATTGATTTACTATATCAGAAAAAAAAAACTATGCCTAAAGCAGAGTAATAGGATATACTTTTAAAAACCACAAAATTAATCTTAAGTTATTGGAAAACCACAGAATCAATGACAGACCTAGAGGACACAGCAGTCTTTGGAACAGTTATCTCCAAGAGAAATAGAAAAACAAAAAAAACCTGGAAGGATAATTTATGAAATAATTAGAGAAAAATTGGTAAAAACAAGCAGCAAAACATAAACATGTAAGCAAAAATATAAGCAAAAGGCACAGAATGCTGAAAAGGAAGCAATCAAGATTCAATCCTCCTAGATCCTTTATGATTAAATCTCAATATTATAATAAAGGGGAAAATGATGCAAACTGCTAGAAGTAGTATAAAAGTCATTTACTAAGGAATAACAGGATCATATAAAAGGACTTGATAAATTGGAATACAGAATTTACAAAATAAGAACTGTAGACTATAGACTCAGAATTATCTACTCAGCAGAATTAGCCATGATTTGTCATGGTAGGAAAGAAGATACTTGAGGAGCAATCAGACTTTGAAAATTTACAGAGAGACATACCAACTTGAAAGTCTCCATAGAATAAAGAAGCCTTTCAGCCAAAAAGAGAAATACTTAAAATAATTGAATTATTTTACAAAAATGAATAATATGGAAAGCCTATTTCCATATTATTCATTTTTATAATAGAGTATGCATATGTATATAACCCAGTGGCATTTTTATAATAGGGTATGCATATGTATATAACCCAGTGGCATTGCTTTTCAACTCCAGGAGGGGAGAGAGAAGGGGGAGAGAGACAACAAGAATCACTTAACCATGGAAAAAAATAAAAAAATAAAATAAAAAAATAATTGAAGTCAAATA
This sequence comes from Gracilinanus agilis, assembly GCF_016433145.1. Taxonomy (NCBI): domain Eukaryota; kingdom Metazoa; phylum Chordata; class Mammalia; order Didelphimorphia; family Didelphidae; genus Gracilinanus; species Gracilinanus agilis. The sequence continues at coordinate 614,974,407 of NC_058131.1, forward strand.
GGTATTAAAAACATGAGAATTCTCAGGGCATTTTTGCTTTTTTGATTGGGGACAATCACTAAAAGTTTTTTAGAAAGGTATCTCAGAGAAATAGATGACGGTAGAATGGAAATATGAAAAAAAGATAAGATTGGGAAGAAGAAAGAGGCAGTATAATTACAAACCAAAGCTGCTTTTGGGGAAGCCCAAGTTAAGGTAACTTACATAATTATTGGGACAATAAGGTGGCAAAATGGAGAGAGTGCCAGGTCTGAAGTCAGGAAGTCTCATCTTAAAATCTGGCCTCAGACACTTAATAGCTATGTGGTTATGGGCAAGTCATAACCCTATTTGTGTCAGTTTCCTCCTCTGTAAAATGAGCTAGAGAATGAAATGGCAAATTACCCCAGTATCTTTACCAAAAAAAAAAAACCCCAACAAAAAACAACTTGGGGTCATGAAGAGTCAGACATATATCTAAGACGACATATGAGAAGAACTTTATTTAGAGTGGTTCTATTATGTTGGGGTTAATAATACTATAAGAAAACGTTTATTCCTTTCCAAAAGAATGACTGAACAACAAGCCTAGCAATTACAACTCTAAATGCAAATGAATTTAACTTCCCCATAAATTGCGAAAGTCACTAAATAAATGAAGCAAACTCTAAGAGTAAACATTTATTAAAAATGTTTGACAAAGTTATATTACTAAATGAGTCCATACAAAATTAAATGTATCAACTTTAAATATTTGTATAATTTACTTTTAAAAAGTTGAGAAATATTTGAACATCTTATTTTACTGCATAATATATCTAACAAAAATTATACACTTGAACAAAGTATTAAATAAAATATATATAACAGATATATGTGAGAAAGGAAAGATCATGCCTTTTTTTCTCCCCAAGTACTTAATTACCCAAAAATTGATCCATAGAATGGCAAAAATTCTGTTCACTAAAATCAAAAGCCCTATCGTAACAAAGAGTTGAGTCAGGACCTGTGATTTTATTGATATTAGGAAATTTTGTGTAAAGAAATTCTGTATACCAATGCAGGTCAGCACCCTCTCTACAGTTTATAATAATAGAAAGTTGTCCTATTAAATAGGACTGAGACGTTAAATAACTTGCTCCCAGGGTCACACAGCCAGGATATGTCAGAGGGAAAATACATGTAATACAGGTCTTCTCGGCTTCATGGCCAGCTCTCTCTATTCGCTATCAAACACTGTGGATCATTGTAACAAAATAATAGTCAATATTGATGTGATGAGAAAGGAAGTGTAAGAGAACTGAAAACTGGCTATTAAATATTGACTGGATGAAAGAAGAAATTATAAAAAATATGAAAATAATGATAATAGGCAGCATTATATTTCAAAACCTATGAGATTGTTCTAAAGGAATACTAAGAGGCAAGTCCATTGCACGTAAATGCAGGAAAAAAAACAACAACAACCTGAAGCTATATCAAAAGAACTTGGGAAAGGAGTAAACCAAAAGCAAACATACACACATTAACTAACAGAAAAGATTAATAGAATTGAAAATATGCCAGTTTAATGGGAAATTTAACTGTTAGGGATAAAAAGTTTCACTCTGGTGGAAAATGAAATTGAGATGGTCTTCTCTTTCTTGTCCATATCCAGTGCACATCTCTTGGGTCACCAATTCACCTTCCTATGTTAAATTGTTCAGAACAAGCACAACCTCACCCAGATGCCTCATTGAGGGAAATAGGTGACTATGAATGCTTGCAGGATATGTCAGTAGAGCAGATGCTCTGACAAGCTCTACAATTCTGGAAAGTTTTCAAATATTTTCCTCAACTGATTCTGTCTTTGTTTGGGGGACTAACCTGGATAAATACGGAGAAGCTTAACATCAGAAAGCTGACTAATTTCTTAGTCATGGTAACCCATGAAAAAAAAAATACAGGATTCCCAATGCTGTTTTTGACAGAGTGGTGGGGAGAAAAAAGATAATTAACTTAGCTATTAGTTCCCTAACTATTAGATTCTTGTCCAATGATCAGCAAGTGAACTGTATATGAATTCTGCCAATTACTATTCTCACTATAAATATAATCAGAAGATAAGAGAGTTCTAACTAAATGGAAGGGGTAGACCACAAGAAAATAAAGAAATTGGCAGAGTTGGCTTAATTATATATCCAGAGAATCATTTCATTGTATACTTGGTCATGTTGTATATAATGCTCATGATAAAAATGACCAAAATGAAGTTAATTTTAGACTATATATCAGTATATTGCAAAAGATAAGGAAGTGGAGAAATTCAGAAGGAAATCCAAATTAAGACCTTTCAAACTGAATTAGCATACATTTGATTACTCTAACTTCAGTCTTACATTAGGATGTAGGGAAAGGACAGATGTCCTGTAGGCATCTCAAATTCAACATGTCAAAAATAGAATTTTTATATCTCTCTTAGCCCCCCTTCCAGCTTCCTATAAAGGCACTACCATTCTTTACATCACTTAAATTTGCAACTATGATGTCAGCCTTTCCCGGTTGTCCCCAACTCTTAGTTCTGTCTCTTCCAAACAACTGTGTATTTTAACTACTTTGTGGATTTTAAATTTATTAACTTTATATTTGTTACATATATATATATATTATATGCACTTGTATCTTCTACATTAGAATATAAGTTCATTGTGAGTGTGGATTATTTCAGCATCTTTATATCTCTAGCTCCTAGCACAGTGTCTGGCAAATAGCAGGTATTTAATAAATAGTTGCTGATTATTTTTTAATTCTTCTCTCTCACTTATATTACACATCAAATCATTTGCAAAATCATGTAATTTCTATTTCCACAATGTTTGTCATCCATCTTCTCTCCATTCACATAATTATTCTAGTTCAGTTCTATTACCTTTCACTTAGATTATTTCAGCATCTTCCTATCCTGCACTCCCTTAAGTCTCTCCCTTTCTAATCCTCCCCTCTCCTCCATATAACTGTCAAAGTGGTTTTCTTAAAGTTCACTTCTGTGTCGCTCCTTCACTTAATCTCCCAATAGCTTCCTGTGGTCTCTAGGGTCAAAAGAATACAACCTTCCATTTGGCCCTTCCCACAAGGATGTACTTGCTGTACCTCATGCACAATGTTCCATATGCCAATTTGTGCCTTCACATTGGCTGTCCCTCTTACCAGGGACTTTCCTGATCCCTAAGCTATTATAGCCTTCCACTCTAAAATGTATCTTGTATGTACACATGTATGTGTATGTTGTCTCCCCCATTTTAATGGAAGCTCCTCGAGGGAAGAGTTAAGTTTATGCTTTTTCTTTATATTCTTGGTGCTTAGCATAGTGCTCAGCTCAGCTGAGGTAAGTAATTTAATAAATGTCTGATTGATTGAGTTGGAAAACATGATTAAGGAGTAAGAAATGAGATAAGACAAAGACTTAGAGTTGAACAAATTTCATGTCTTTATATCATAAATATTTCCTTCAAGAAAAATGTTGGGAGGTGTTGGATATATTGTGTGAGAAACAGAAAACCAGTTTGTCTGGGTCATAGATTACAGAAAGTGGGAATATAGAGTGAGGTTGGGAAGAGATGTTTTGAAAGGCTTTAACAGCTATTTTTATTTTTGCCTAGAGATAATAGAGAAACCACTTAGATCTATTGAGTAAGAAATGACCTAGTGAAATCTGGATTTAAGAACATCACTCTGGCTTATATATGGAGGATGGATTCGAGGGAGACTAATGAGGAGGGGAAGACTAAATAGGAGATGCAGTAGATAATGAGGGCCTGAACTAAAGATGTGGACATTCTGAGTAGAAAGAAGGGGTCAAAGGTGAGGCATGAGTGGGGGCAGCTAGGTGGCTCAGTGGATTGAGAGCCAGACCCAGAAGTATAATGTCCTGGGTTCAAATCTGACCTCAGACACTTCTTAGCTGTGTGACCCTGGGCAAGTCACTTAACCCCCAATACCTAAGCCCTTACTGCTCTTCTGCCTTAGAACCAATACATAGTATTGATTCTAAGATGGAAGGTAAGGGTTTAAAAAAAAAAGGTGAGGCATGTTGTGATCGAAATGACAAGATTGGGCAACTGACTGGATATATGGGGGGAAGGATAGTGAGAAATCAAAGAGAATTCCCAGGTTATAGGCCTGAAAGACAAGTCTCTCCTCACTTCAATCTATCCTCTACTCCGCTGCCAAACTGATTTTCATGAAATTTTTCTGACAGTGTCATCCTCCTCTCCTCCCACTCAGACGATTCTAGTGGCTTCATTGTTTTCTAAAGGATTAAAAATAAAATCCTTTGATGTCTTCCTACTTTTTCAGTCTCATACTTGGCTACTTTCTTCATGCTCTTTGATAGAACTCTTCTAGCTAACTTGCTTATTCCTTGTATATGACACTCCATCCCCTGTCTCTGTTCCTTTTTACTGGCTGTCTCCCTGTGCCTGGAATGGTTTCCTCCTTATCTCTACTTCTTGACTCCTACTTCCTTTAAAATTCAGCTCAAAATTCACCCTTTTTTTTAGGGTGTCTCTTGTCCTATCCACTGCTAGTGCCTTTTCTCTGAGGTTACCTTACATTTACAATGTATATATCACATATGTACTTAGTTATTTTCATTTTGTCTCCTACACTTAAAATGCAATTGCATGTTTTTGCCATTTTCTGCATTCCCACCACTTAGCATAGTGCCTGGAACATAGTAAATACTTAAATTCTTGTTGGCTAAAAGATCTAGAATATCAAGGGAAATGATGTGGGAAAACCAAAAAAAGGGGAATACACTTGTAGATCACATTCTATCATAAAGCAGTAATCATCAAAACTATTTGATATTGTTTAAAAAACTAGAAGAGTAGAATGATGGAACAGACAAGATAAGAAAAGACTCAAAAACAAATGATTCAATAATTAGTGTTAAAAAAAACTTGAAAATATAAATTATTTGGAAAGGTCTCTCTTGTTCAGCCAGAAATATTGGTTTTGATTTCCTAACATTCAAGCAGAACTACTGGGAAAATTAGAAAGCATTTTGGAAGTAGTGATGTTTAAACTAATGACATACTGAAGTAAGCTCAAAAAAGGAATTTAACTTGGATAATAAAGGTTGTATCATGAAAAAATTAGATGTGAATGTGATCTGATGCCTTTATAACTATGGGCAGGCAGAAAATTCTTATCTGGGTGAAAGAGATGGTTGGAAAGATAATTTTGTTTACATGAAACTGAACAGCCTTTGCATGAAGAAAATCAGTGCAGGTAGGATAAAAGGGGAAGCTATTGATTTAGGAAGAGATGGTCTAATATTCAGAACACCTGAGGAACTAACACAAATGTATAAGACCAAGACTCATTTACCAGTGATAAACGGTCAAAAGAAGTGAAAAGATGTTTCCTATAAGAATTATAATCTATTAACAAATATATGAAAGATTGTTCCAAATCATGCATAATTAAAAATAATATAAATCAAAATGATTCGGAGGTTTTGCTTTACAACTAGCAAATTGGCAAAGATACCAACAAATGCAACTAGTCTGTTAGTGAGGGATACAAATGAAAGGCATGCTAACATTGGTGGAGCTATGAATTGGTTTAGCCATTCTAGAAAGCAATATGTAATTTTTAAAAATAGCAAAAATATATATCTTTTGACTCTGAGATTCCATTGCTAGGCATATACCTCTAGAAGAACAAAGAAAATCCATATATAGTCAAATATTAATAGTAGCCTTTTTAGTGCTACCAAGGAATTGAGAACAAAGATGACCATCAAATGGCTAAATAATTTGTGGCAAATTAGAACAATGCTATTACACTGTAGAAAATGAATAAGAAGAATTCAGAGAAGCATAGGAAGATTTATATGATCTGAGGGAGTCAAGTAATTAGACCAGAAAAAAATTGTATAAACAATGACAACACTAATGTTAATGGAAGGAAGACAGAAATGAAACTGAATGTTGTGTAATTATGATGACCAAGTATGAAAAGAATTTAAAAAATGTACCTCCTATTTACAGAGCTAAGGAATACTTGTATATACTTGTTAAACTTGGTTGATACACAGGTAATAAATGGCTCTTAAAATATTTTTCTTTTTCTGTTACAAAAAATGCCTCACTAGATGAGGGAAAAGAGATAATATAGAAATAGAAGTGATATTACAATATGCAATAAAAGCCTTAAAGAAAATAAGGGAAATGGGTAGGAATCAATTAAGGAAAATAGAATTTAAACTTATTTTGTATAACAGTTATAATTTTTTCTTTTTGAAAATTCATAATTACCCGGACTATAGCATTTACTTCTTCAATTAAAACCCTGTTAATGAGAATGGAGTCTGTGAAATCTAAAACAAAATGGAAATTATCCAGTTCCACTTGCCCTTGTGTAAGCAATATTTGAATTGTTGAATTCAGCTGATAATTCATTTTCTCTTCTTGTAATCTAAATTGAAAAAAAAGAGAAACCATTATTGTTCTCTTTGGGTTCTATATTTTATTAATTCGATATATTAAAAAAATCTAAAAAGCAGGCCACAAAACAATAGTAAACAAAAGTTTACTAGCAAAACTAGACACTGAATGATATGGTAACCATTTCCCCAGTGATCAGCTTCACCTGGAAATAGTTATAGTATTTCTTCCAATTACACTTAGGCTGGTAAAGTTATTGTGTAAAGAAAAATGGGTTCACAAAATCTTACTCTAGGATTAAAAAATACTAATGATCCAGTGGTATTCTTACATGAAAATAAAGTAAATCTGAAGAATAGAGAAAATGCCATAAGGGATATAATATGCTGAAAGCTTTGCTTTGTTTATCTCTTTTTTCACAATGTACAAGTGTAACAGTGAAACACTAATGATTAATTTGAGGATCCCATATTTGTAATGACAACTAGAATTATATCTATACAGTAGAGAGTTGAGGCAAATCATTAATAATTTAGGGCCAAAAATTATTTTTAAAAAGTAGATGGACTAATTCTACTGGTCATCTACATTAAATTAACTAGATCAGTATTCAACTTTCTACTTACTATAGTACTTTATAAGTGTAAATCATTATTATGTATAAAATGAGAATAATACTTGCCCTATGTACTGCAATGAATTGTTATAAGAAAAATGATTTGTAATCTTCAAAGTGCTATATAAAATGACATCCCATCCTTAAAAATCCCTCTCTAGACCCTTTAATCTCAACATATCTCATATCTCTCCTCACTTTCAAAGCCAAATTCCTTTTAAAAATCAGATTAGCTTTTTATTTTATTAGTTTTGCCCCTTAAAATTATCTTAGTTTTATTTATCAACTAATTATTCATTTTTTCATTGATTTTTCAATTTTCTGCTTTGGTGTTTACTTGGATTTTTTTTTTGATGTGTTGCTTTTCTAGTTTTAGTTGCGTGCCTTATTCACTGATCTTTCTTTTGCTAATGAAATTGATTATCAATATAAATTTCCTCCTTAAGACTACTTTGGCTATATCCCTAAAATTTTGATGTTATCTTATCTGGCTAAGTTATACTTATAAATTCACTTTCTGTAATTACCAGAGTTCTCCTGTATCTAACTTGAAACAATCCTATTCAGGTCCTTCTTTCTGGTTTTTTAATTTAATTTAATTTACCTCTTGGAAAAAGGGAAATTGAGATTACCAATTATAATGGTTTTCCTCTCTACTTATCCTTTTAAAAGGATAGCTTTTCACTTAAGTATTTAGATTCAGCACCTTTATATTGAATACTGGTATTAATTTGTTATCTGTGTTGTCTTTAAGCATCATATAATTTTCCTGTTTATTTCCTCTAATTATTTCTATTTTTACTGTGTTGGATGTAATCATGGCTACTATCCCCTTTTTTAAAGAATGTCTGAGGCATAATAAATAGATTTTGCTCCAGCCTCTTATTTCTGTTTAAAGTATGTTTCCGGTACATAGCATGTTATTTGATTCTGCTTTCTAATCCATTCTGTTTTCTTCTCTTTTAAAGTAGAGTAGGTCCCATTCATATTCATGGTTTTGACTGTTAATTGTATATTTCCCTCATCTTATCCCCCTTAAAATATGCCCCCTGCCACTGCCCCTTTTTACAAAGAAGATGGTGGTAAGACTGTACTCAACACTTGTGAGAGAACTGCTTATGTTCCACTGCCTCTCTTCTTGTACAGACTTTTATCACAGATTTTTACTCTTTCAATTCCTCCTTCATGTTCTACTTGGACTTCCTAGTTGAATTTGTTTGGGATTAATACTTCTTATATTCTATTCTTTTTCTTAATTTCCCCCCTTCCCCTCTTCTAGTTCCTTCCCATTTCCTTGTTGAATTTAATATTTTTTTCTACACTAAACTGTGTTCAATTCATGTGATGTCTACTTCTTCTGCTCCTTCCTCCTAGTTTATGTAGTCTGTCTCATGAAACCCAATTACGTAAAATAGTATGTTCTACTCCCTTCCTCCTGCTTTGTTCCCTAACATTCATTTTCTTTCCCTTTGTTACTCTACTTTAGATCATAAAAATAAGGCAAAACTACCTTCAGCTTTCTGTCTTATTTAGTTCCTATAAAGAATTAGAATCCTAAGGTGATTTTTTTTTGCCCCATAAATACTTCAGCAGTCTTTATCAGTTGTTCTAACTTTTCTTGATTTCACTTGACTCTTGTGTTAGAAATTCAATTTCTATTCAGTTCTTCTCTTTTCACCAAGAATGCTTGGCAAGCATTTTGTCCAGTTTCCCCTTTAGAATTATACTCAGTTTTTCCAAGTGAATTATTTTTGGTCTATAAGCCTTTATCTTTTGTATTTTGGAATATTATATTTTAAGGTTGCCTTTCCTTTGTAGTACCAGCTGCCAAGTCTTCTTCCTAATGGGTTCCTTCTTACTTAACTTTTTTCTTTCTGGCTATTTAAAGTATTTACAAAATTTTTAATCTGAAAGCTCTGGATTTTGGCAATGATAGTAGTTTTCGTTTTCGTTTTTTTTCCCCCAGAAGGTGACCAATTGGTTCTTTCTACTTTTACTTTGCCTTCTAATATTTTTGGTGAGTTTTTATTATAATTAAAAAATAGTGTTAAAGCTTTTGTTTTTGTCATGATTTTCAGATATTCTGGTGATTCTTAGATTGTTTTCTAGGGAAGTTACTCTTTAAAGGAGACAAATGCCCATTTACGAAAACATCTTTCTTCCCACTTGCTACTTCAATTCAGGATCTAGACTACATCCTGGCCTATTATAATATCTTCCTAACTATTTTTCCTGCCTAAAATATCTTCCATCTCTGCCCACCATTTATTTGCCAAATAATATTCTTGAAGAAGGAATTCCTAGATAATTAGGAAAGTAATGTGACAAAACCCAGATAGGAGTTAATGCCCAAGAGGAAAGGATGATCGGCAATTTCATATACTGCAGAGTGGTCAAGACGAATGAGGACTGAAAAAAGACCACTGGATTAGGTAATTAAGAGGACATTGGTAATTTTAGAAAGAACATGTTCAGTTGAATGATGAGTTGTCTGATGGCAAGGGGTTTAAAGGGTTAGCACTCTATGTGTCACTCCCTGCTCAGTAAATTCCATTGGCTCTAGGAATTCCATTCCTCTAGGATCACATATTGATTCTTTTAATTGGCATTCATATAACTTGACTCCTTATTTTGTATTACTTCATGTACTCCATGGTCCAGCCAAACTGGTCTTCTTGTTGTCTATCATACATGATGTATTCTGTCTCTTAACCTCCATACCTTTGAGCAGGCTCTATCACTATTATCTAGAATACACTCTTTCCTCACTTCCTCCTCTTAGAATTAATGATTTACTTCAAAACTTAGCTTAAAATCTAGTCTTCTGGCTAAAGGCTTTCCTGATCCCCATGAAATTATCATCTCTTTCTTTTCTTATGTACTTGTTTACATTTTGTCTTGTCCAAGAGAATGGCAGTTTCTTGAGGGCAGGCACTCTTTCATATTTATCTTTGTTTTCCTAGCACTAACATAGTACCAGATGCATAATAGATCTTTAATCAATGCTTCAGATTGATGGTTATTTTTATTAGCCAGTGTTAGCCAAAAAATCCAGGTAGAGAGTTTTTATTTTCTTCTATAAAGAACAGATGTGGACATTAGGAAAACTTTCAAATGACGCCTATCTACAAAACAACTGAATAGGAAAAAGCAGAGAAGTCCCAGCCTAGCATATGTGATTTGTTTTTTGCAATGTGGTCTTAGTTTTTAGAGTTTTCAAAACTCATTACTATAATGATGAAGGGTAGTTCCAGGATAAACCCATTATAAACCAATGCCAGTCTCCTTTATATTGGAGACTTTCCCTTAGCTTAGAAACCCTAGATTAGACTTCAGATAGATCTAAATGAATGTGAATGAAAGAATCAATAGTCATATTACAAGAGGATTTCCTGGAGACATTTTTCAATGTCCGATTGCACCTTATCATCATCCTCAGTTCTCTTCCGGAGGAAGGTCTGCATTTCCAGCAAAATAAGGGCTTTTTGCTTTACCTAAACAAACCAAAACATAATCTTTTAGATCATAAAGAGAAAACTTAGAACAAACTTGTTTCAATGATTTTCAAAAATTAATTTTCACAAGAAAATTCAGTTTATCAAAGATAAGTCATCCCACAATGTCACTGGGTAGTATAAAAGAACTTAATCCATGACCTTTTATGCTAGTACTTGAGAGTATCAAATTTCCCTATTATTTAAAATATAAAAGCAATATCATTTTTTTTGCTGACTCTTGATTTTTAGATTTGCTACTAATATTTTGGTTGAGAAGAAACATGAATTTGAAGATGCCAAGTCATATGTGAGTGGCATTGCACTTAATGATATGGGAGAGTCTTTCTTTTTTGAGGGAATGAAAGTACCTCACAAGTAAAATGCAGTGCTAAATTTCTCATCTGTCTTACCATTTAAAAGATACAGCCAAGTCACAAACTAAGACTAGATATGCCAAATTAAATCAAATAGTTTTACTCTTTGTGGTTTCCTAGGAAAGAAGAAACTTTCCCAAGGGAAGGGATACAGATCTACCTTGTCCCTGGCTACCACTAAAATTAGAATAAAAGGAAAATAGAATTTGAGTTGAAAGGGAACAGAGAGACCATGTGGTCAAACACACTTGAAAAAGAGTCCCTCATACAACATACTTGCCAAGTGGTCATTCAACATTTGCCTGAATACCTCAAAAAAATAGGGACTCACAACATCCTAATATGGCCCATTTTACCTTTGTATAGTCCTAACTTTTAGGAAGTTTCTCTATACATGAGACTTGCATTTGCTTCTCTACAATTTCTTCTTTTTTTTTAATCCTTACCTTCTGTCTTAGAACCAATATACATCAGTTCCAAGGCAGAAGAGCAGTCAGGGCTAGGCAATTGGGGTTAAATGTCTTGTCCTGGGTCACACAGCTAGGCAAGTCTCTGAGGCCAGATTCAAACTTAAGTCCTCCTATCTCAAGGCCTGGCTCTCTAGCAATTGAACCACCTAGTTGCCCTTTCTTCACAACTTCTAGCCATTATTCCTAGTTCTCCCTCTGAAGCCAGGTTGAAAAAGTCTAATCTCTCTTCTACATAGCAGCCCTATAGATACCTGAAGAAAACTATTCTGTTCCCCCTGGGTTTAATGATTCAGGCTAAATAAATATTCCCAGTTACTTCAGCTAATGTTTATATGCCATTAACTCAAAGCCGTTCCCCACCCTCTCAGGTGGTGGGTGTTGGTAATTGTTCTCCTTGGGAGCATACTTTCCTGCTTATCAAATATAATGTCTACATCTGTGCACAGTACTCCAAATGTGGTCAGACTAGGGCAAATACAGCAGTTCTGTGATCTTCCTGAAAATTATGCCTTTCTCAAAGTAGAGGTTTTTTTCCCCTTATTATTCCACTTAAGTTTAGCTCATAGTCCACCAAAACTGGAAGAATTGCTCTTTAACCTCACCTCTCCCATCTGGTACCTGTGAAGTTGATTTTTTTCCCATCCTAAGTCCAAGACTTTACATTTATGCTGATTAAATTTTATCTTATTTGATTTTGCCCGGGGTTCTAGACTGTCAAGGTCTCTTTGGATGATGACTTTAATATCTAGGTGTAATCTCTGCTAGCACAGACTTTATGACTCAGTTTCCAATATATTATTATTATATTATCAACATTTATTACATTATTAGGAAAACTATTTTTTCTTAAAAATTCCTTCTAAGCTTATTCAATTCTATATTTGATTTCTAAAATTTTTCAATTGAATACTTTTTGTTTTTAGATCATTCATTTTAAATACATCCTCCCAACCAACCCATTGATCTCTCCCTTATAACAAACATTAAAAAGAGAAAAAAGTATGCCAGCCCAACCAACCAACATGTCTGACACCATATGCAATATTCTATACTCTCTACATTTGATGTTAATAGAAAAAATAAAATATTACTTTTTGTTCATTTTCCATTTTTGATCTTCTTAGAGCACAGAAATTGTTCCAGACTGGAAGTTCTAAACCTTCTGGCATATTAGTTGGATTATCCAATTCTTCCATGGCATTCATTAATTGGGTAAGGTTTTCCTGCTGAATATAGATAGGCTTTTGCCCATCTGCAAAATGGATAGGTCCGAGTCCTCCATCTGATTGCTTGTGCTTTGTTTGCCTAGTATTAACAATAAATGTTCATACAAGATAAGGTTATATTTTTGTATCTTAAAAAGTATCAATATTAAATAGCAATCCTGACAAGATATTTGGTATAACTCCTTTTGCCAGAGGACTTCAAGAATTCAAGCCTCTGGGATTACTTCTTTGTAGAATAGACAAAAAAATAGTTTCTGGGCCAGCCAAGCTATTGCAAAGAATACTTATTTGTTCCCTTTAAAGCTTTCTTTGCAGTTTCTTGGCTGGACCCAAGACTACTTTGACTTCTAATCAAATGAGGTAACGTTAGTAAAACACTTAGCACAGTGTCTAGCTCATAAAATATTTATTTCTTGCCCTTTTCCTTGATTAGTACCCAGGAATCTAGCTGCATAGTGGTTTGGAAAAGGGTCCTCTCTTTCTGAGAACATATATCAATATATTGATGTTTAAAATGGGATAGTAATCAGGGAAGAATGGGAAGCACCGTTCTATATGAGTCAGCCTTAAATTAATGCAATAGCTGAGCATATTATACTTTACTGAGAAAACCAAGGCCAGTCAGCATAATTTCCTTCTTTTCCCATTTTCTAAATATCACAACTCCCTGTTATGAAGCCTCCTCACTCCCATGGTCTTCTTCAATCTCTGTTGGAGAAGTAATCTTTCACCTCATTAAGTACTCAGTATGGATTATTAGTTCATTTTCCCTTCTTCTCTGGCAGATTGCCTCACAGTAATCTCATTCTTCAATCCTCTTACTTTTCAGGCTCTCTCTCTCTCTCTCTCTCTCTCTCTCTCTCTCTCTCTCTCTCTCTCTCTCTCTCNTCTCTCTCTCTCTCTCTCTCTCTCTCTCTCTCTCTCTCTCTCTCTCTTTCCTTCTCTGTTGCCTATAAAAATGCCCAAATCATTTCCATCTTCAAAAAGCCCTCCCTAGAACCTAAGAGATTTCCTCAATTTATCATTTTCTATCTTTCCTCCCTTTTTTCAGCCAACCTTCATGAAAAAATTTATATTCAACTATGATCCTCTCATTTCTTGATTCGTTATAATCGGACTTCTGATCTCTCTCAAATGAAACGTTTCCCCAAAATTATAAATAGTTATATTAATTGCCAAATCTAATAGCCTTTTGCCAATCTTTGTCCTTTGGTATCTGTGACCATCTTTACCTCCTAGATTTTTTTCTAGGGTTTTTATGATACTTCTTTTTGTTCTCCTCTTACCTGAATGAATATTCCTTCCTAGTTTTCTTTACCAAGTTGTCATCTATGTTTCCTAATTTTAGACATACCCCAACATTCTCTTCTAGGCCCTTTTCTCTCACTTTACTCTTATTTGGCTACCCCATAATACCGCACCCCCTATCCCTTGGATTTAATTATCATATCCATGCAGATCTGTATATCCAGCCCTAGTTTTACACTTGAGTTCCAGTCCTGCTTCTAGAACTGATTATTAAACACTTTGAACTGTATAGTCTCTAGGCATCTCAAACTCACTCTGTTAAGATAGAATTTTCTATGTTTCTCCTCAAATTTACCCCTTGTCTGAACTTTCTTTTTTGTTGAGTATATTACCATCCAGCAAGCTTTAGTGCCATCTTTTCCCCTTTGCTTTATCATCCCACAAAGCTAACCAGATGCCAAATCTTGTTTGACTACATCTTGACAAAAACTCTTCCATCTACTGCGCCTTTCCACTCCCAAAACCACTATCTTAGTTCAAGGCCCTCATAATCTCTCAGTGAGACTGTTGTAATAGCCTCCTATTTGATTTCCTTAGCTTTTCTCTCCCCTTTTTAATTCAGCCTTTAGAATGCTGCTAGGGTGATTTTCCATTCACTTCCCTATTTAAAAAACTTTAGTGGATCAAATTGAAATTCCTATTTCAAATCAACCCCAATTTTACCTTCTTAGTTTTAATACACATTGGTCAACTTTACTCACTAGTTAAGAGAAACTGATTTCCTTACTGTTCTTATATATGACATTCCATTTCACATAGTTATATCTTTGAATTAACTATTTCCCATTCCTGAAGTGTTCTTTCTTCCTCTCGTTTTCTGTTAAAATCTCTAGTTTTCCTCATAATTCAGCTTGAGCTATCATCTACCTCAAGTCCTATAGCTGCTAGTATCTACCACCAACTAATATTCCCTTATGTAAATTTGCATATACTATCTATCTATCTATCTATCTATCTATCTATCTATCTATCTATCTATCTATCTATCTATCTATCTATCTATCTGAACATCCACACACTTGATCCCCTTAATATGAGCTCTTTGAGTCAGGGATAATTTCACTTTTTCCTTTGTATCTCTGGTACATTGTAAGGGCTTCATTAATATTTGCAGGTTGAATGATTTCTACTTTGATTGCCCTCCATTATTATGCCCAGGACAGTGTTGTATACTTTATTGGTGAGTCAACTTGGGATACTTGTTGTAGTGCTATATGTGCAACAGGAAGACTGATGCTATCATCTTATCATATGCTTATATTTTTCTAATTCTGCCTCCAAAAGGGAGAAAGAAAATTGAGCTTATCAGTTAACTGAAGAAAAGATAATCTTTCACATGTAGTTATATAATATCTAAAATCCCTTCCAGCTCAAAGTCCCATGAACTCCAGGACTGGAAGGTCCTAGAGAGTTCCTGAAAAGAATAGTGTGTTCTCCATAAGCTTCATTTAGCCTTGGGTCACTTCCACAGTCTGTAGCCCTTGTTTCAACACACAGACTGTTGAACAAAGGTGGAGAAAATTATGCAATCATTCTAATTGAGTCCACTACAAATTTGTTACACAACCTGAACTGGCCCCTTAGTGCTGCTAGACAATCTTTCTATATTTCCTTTGTCCAACTCAATATTGCACTCCCCACAGCAACCAGTCTTTTCATTTCTTCTCAAAGTCCCATGACTCCCTCTCATATTTTACAGAAGAATGAGGCCATTAGTCAAAACCTCCCTCCTCTCCCCTTTTCCTCATCTCATATGAAGATTAAATATCTTTTGCCATATTTCCTTCTTCACTTCGGCCTCACATGAAGGGGCAACTCTACTCCTTACCAAGCAACTACTTCTACCTGCATTATTATACCATCCTGTTTTATTCAACAGATTATCCTCTCTGCCGTCACCACTCTATCACTCATCCCCATTCCCTCTATATATACTAGCTCCTTTCTCACTACCTACAAATATGCCTATATCTCCTCTATTTTTAAAAAGCCTTACTTGATCTTTTAATCACTGCCCTTAGTAGCTAAATTCCTTGAGTAGGCAATCACAATAGCTGCCTTCACTTTCTTTCTTCTCACTCTCTTTTATCTCCTTACAATCCAGTTTAAGACCTCATCATTTCACTGAAACTGATCTGTCCAAAATTAACAATGATTCTAATTCTTTTCTAGACCTTTATTCTTCTTCACCTCTCTGCAACCATTGACAATACTAACGAGCTTTTTCTTCTTGAATTGCTCTCTTCTGTAGGTTTTTGGAACATACCATTCTCTTGGTTCTACTACCAATCTGACCTTACTTTCTCAGTCTCCTTTGCTTAAGTGTTCCAAAGGGTTTAGTCCTGGCCCTTTCCTCTTATCCTCTATACCAGTGATGGGCAAACTATTCCCCATGGGCCAAATCCAGTTTGCCCATCACTGCCTTAAGCAATTCCCTAATCACTATGCCCCCACATCCAGATGTAGTGATTAGGGAATTGCTTAAGGCAGTGATAGGCAAACTAAGACCTGGATCTGGCCCGCAGGGAAAAGTTTGCCCATCACTGCTCTATACTATGCCACTTGGTGAACTAATCAGTTCCCATGGGTTTAACTAATATCTCTATGCTAATGATTTTCAAATATGCCTATCCAGCCCTAACATCTCTACTGACATCCCATCTCACATCTCCAACTGCCTTTTAGACATTTTGAACTGGATATCTAGAAGACATTTTAAATTCAGCATATCCAAAACTGAATTCATTCTATTTCCCCCTAAACTCTCCCCTCTTCCCAATTTTCCTATTTCTGTGGAAGGCAACTAATTCTATCCCCAGGCTTACATCCGTTGACTCTTCACTTTTTTTCATCTTCCATATCCAATCTGTTGCCAAGACCTATTGATTTCACCTTTACAACATTTCTTGAATATGCTTTGTTCTCTTTTCTGATATTGCCGCCACCCTAACATGGGTCCTTATAATCTTACCCTTGGACTACTACATTGGTCTGCTGGCTAGTCTCAAGTCCTGCCACAAGTCCCTGTCCTCTCTTATCCATCCTCCAGTTAGCTGCCAAAATGATTTTCCTAAAGTACAGGACAGACCAGGTCACCTCATCCTCCTCCCATTTGGCACACTGGAGCCAACTCCAGTGGCTGCCTATATCACTCAAAGGATCAAATATAAAATGTTCTGTTTGTCATTCAAAATCCCTTTATATTACTGCCACTCCCTTCAGTATTTTTACACCACACTCCCCTTTTGTACTTTTTGATCCAGTGATAGTGGCTTCCTTGTTGTTACAAAAACAAGACATTTCATTGCTTGAGTCTGGGCATTTTCTCTGTCTGTCCCCCAGACCTGGAATGCTCTCCTTTCTCATATCTGCTGTATTCTCTCAAGTGGCAGCTTTCCACAACCCCTCTCTCTTCTATTGATTTTCCTCTTTACTTATTTACTATTTTTCCTATAGGTAGCTTGTTTGTACATATTTGGTTTTCTGTTACTGTTTTTGCCCTCCCCCATTAGATTATTAATTCCTTGAAGTGAGGGATTTTTTTTGGTATTCCTAGTGCTTAGCACACAGTACCTGGCCTACAGTAGGTGCTTAATAAATGTGTGTTGAGTGATTGACTGACTAACATAAACAAAGAGAATATTGGCCAAATAAAAGTGAAATCAACCTTGGTCGGCGTTTGAACATTTTGTAGAGAGTTTCAACCATAGAAGTAGGAAGCTCAGAAAATTCTTTTTTAAATCCTCGTTCCAGAACCTATAGGAAAACATGCACTGTCACCAAAACTAGAACTTGATTTTTAAACCTTTTGTTTACTGACATTTCTACTTCAAAATTCTGTCGTGTCCCATTCTGAGAAATAACAATATAAGAACTATATTAGAGGTTAAATATTTAAGAGTGTTCATTCATCTTGCAAAAGGAGTCACTTAACTTTCTCTTAATTGGTTAACTTCCCAGTGCATTCAAATATTACTTAATCAAATTATAGAATTCTACACCTGAAAAGATCTTTTGTGATCATCTAATCTAGTGGTTCCCATTTAGTGGTTTGCAAACAATTTGGGTTTTTGTGATAATGATTCAAGGAGTTTGCACTAAAAATACTTTAGTGGCTCCTTAAACAGTAAATAATTTCAAAACATTGGATTCATAGCACATTTTCTTTTGGTTGAAAAGGGTTTATAGAATAAAAAATGTTGGAAACCACTGATTTGGCCTAACTCCACAATTTTGAAATGGGAGGGACCTGAGACCAAGGCAAGAGAGATCATTTCCCAGAATTCAGTTCACATACATAACATAAAGAATGATGTACCTATAATTAAGAATCAAAGTAAAACCTGTCAAAAAAATAAACCCTGTGAGGAAATTCTATTCCTTTCAGTCCCTCCCAACTCTAGATGTTCAGAGATAATTGCTTGTATACATGCAAATGATCAGGAATAGATGACTCTTACTTTATCCTCTGCAATTAAGATGTCATAAGTTTCTCTGAAAGCATCAAGTTTTTCACGAGCCTCATAGATGTTATCGTAAGTGTGTATCTATAACAACATCAGGATTGGCAAAATAGAACAAGAGATGCTTGGGTGACAATTAAACATGCTAGTAACAGTAAAAAAGAACAAGTTTCTTAAATGTTTCAATGGAGTATATACTTTCTATTCTTTAATACTGATGAGGTAAAGTAAACCAAAAATAATTTTCAGAAATATTCTAACAGTTGTCTAAACAGTCCAACAAAGCCAGAAATCTACATATTTTATATATTATATATATGTTCATGTTCAAACCTAATCTCTATTTTAAAGAAACTGCAAAAGCTTTCCAATTTGAGTCAGTTAGTCAGTTTACCAGATTCCTGCCCTTATTTGCATGTTTAGGAAAACCTGAGGATGCTAGTAGTATGAATAGACAAAATGTCTGTTGGTGAAAAACTCATTCTCCTAGCAACACAGATCATGTAGCACCATGGACAGGAGCAGCCAAAAACACAGGTGCCAAAATTCTGGAAAATCATTACTTTATCTGAAGGCATTGTGTTTGGAAAAGGACATCGTTTAGACCTGAATCTTAGAGTCTAGAGTTGTCAGGGAGCATAGAGATCTGTGTTATGTAGAAAGAACAATGCCGTAGGTTATTATCAGCTGTGAACACAATTGTGATTAAGTGAAACTAGCTTTCAAATGTGAACTGCAGTTTAAAAGGCTTTTCATTTCTCTCAGACTACTAGACATAGAATAATCTTGTGGCCTATTTGGTTAATAGTGATTGCAAACACAGTCCAGTCATGGAACTGTGGAGACTGCTATATTAGTATATAGATGGCTGCTGTCAGACAGCACAGAGCAAAATCTAAAGACTATGGATTATAGGTTCATAGAATTTAAGCTTGAAGATACTGAAGAAATCTTATAGGTCCAATTGCTTCATTTTATAGATGAGGAAAATGATGCTCAGAGATAGAAAATGATTTGAGATGGGTCATTGACAGTACATGGGAAAAGATGCAGAGTGAGAAGTTTGAAACATTTAACTTAAGTAGGGACCATTGTGACATTTCAGTGAGAAAAAGACTATTACAATTACCCTTTCACTGTTTTTTCTTTCAAGGAAACCATTCAATTCTAATTCTCTTGTTAGTAGTTCTTCATCTAATAGCAAAGAGAATGTAAGGATGGCTATTTTTAATTCCTCCTGTGGAAACATTAACAATGAAAAAATAGATTAATACCACTACTTGAAGAATCCCTTCCACCCTCGGATAAAATAAACCAAGGATAACAAAAGCAAAATGCTATTTATTTATTGTAAGAAGTGGGTATTAAAATGTTCAAGTAGTTTTTAAAAAACATGAGACTGGGAACATAAAACTATGTTCAGTATAATACATATAATTCATTTTTATATTAGGAGTAACTTTGGTAGGGTGAAAGGGAGAAAGAGGAAATCAAGAGAAAGATCATGTAAAAAGAGGAAACAGGTGCTTGGAAAACTTTTTCCATTTCTCCTTTTCAGGATCTAAATATCATCCAGTATTCAATCCCTAGTTCAAGGTTGACTTCCTCTACTTCTTTGGACCTTACCCATTCAGAACTTCCACAGCACTCCACTTTAGACATATCCATGTGAGTAGGAACAAACTTTGAATTTCATCATCATTCATAACTCTGGGACCTCTATGATCTTGATATCTGATTTCTCATTCTTCCTTAATAGACCCTTTGTCTTCCCTGTGATGGCCATTTCATCCCTCTACTCAATCCATCTCATTTGCCTTCCTTCCAATTCTGACCTTATAGATGATTAGTAGAAAACTGTAATAGTACTCCTCCCCCTTGAATCTTTTACTTCCTTGTCCTAATACTGTACATGTCTTGCCAATTCTTAGACTTGGCTTACCTCCACCAATTGCAATGCTGGAGAAAGTCAAACAGCTGTGCCAAACAGATTCTCAATGAATTTATGTTAACTAAACTGAAATGGTCCTTCATTGACCCAAAGCAATCCTTTTTTTCTCTTTGACAGAATCTATCATGTGGCCACTTGTTTCAAATTTTTCATCTTTTCTCAGAGACCTCTGCTACCCTAATTCCCTGTTTCTCAGTGGAGGACTTTCTCTTTCACTTTTTGAGAATACCAAGACCATCTGCCTTGACCTTTCTCTAATTCCCTATTTGTACTTTCAAAATTCACTTGCATTATTCTCCACGATTTCTGCTTTTGCTCCATTAACTGCATAGAGGTTGTCCTCTTTTTCAAGAGTGACTTTTCTATTGATAATAGCTAGCATTTATATAGCCCTTAATTCTCAAAACAACCACAAAAGTTGGTGACATTAGCTCCATTTTACAGATTGAAAAATGGGTGATAAATGAGGTTAAATGACTTGCTCATTGTCAAACAGCTATTAAGGGTCTGAGACAAGATTTAAATTCAAGTCAATGCTCTATATACTCTGCCTCCTATCTGCCTTTATCCCTGATAACTGTTTGTTGCCTTCATAACTGCCAATTTTTCATTCTTTCACTTGTCCCTGCCATTCCTTCAAACTACAGTTCTTTTCACAGCCAAACTCCTAAAAAAAGGTTCATTTTCATTACCTACACTTTCTCTTTTTAAAGTATTCTATCATTTCCCAGTCCATTAAAATCTGTCTTCTTCTCCTACCACTTGAGTGAGTCTGTTCTTTCTAATGTTAATTTTTTTAACTGCTAAATCTCATGGCCTTAATTCAAATTCTCATCACATTTGGCCCCTCTTTAAGTTTCTGATATTGTTAGAATATTAGACCAAATGGTCTTGAGAGCGCCATGAAAATTTCCCCTTATGGGAGACCATAAGCTTATAGAACATACTTATGAAAAAAATACCTACAATAACATTTCTAGGAAAGTTGGTACAGCTATACAGTATCCCCCAAATAATATTTTGTCAACTACCAGTTTGCTTTTCTCCCTGATAACGAACCACAAAAATACTACTTTGTCTTGACTATGCGATTTGACCAGCTCCAGGGAAGCTGTCCAAAATCATATTATAAGAACTTCACTCTCAAAAGAGCACTTTGGAAATGCCCTTCCTTCTAGCTGGAGCACACTCTCTCCTCCACTATTAGCTAAAGCACCCCCTTTCTGCTGGATGGACCCGTTTCCCTGTTCTTTTCAACACAGCACTGCCCTTACATTAAGTTATGCTTTGTTAGGGTGAATGCCTCTTTCCCTTTCTCTCTCTTTCCCATTGCTTAATAAAACAATCAAAAAACTCCAACTTTTATGTAAGTGTTCTAAGGACAGAAATGTCTTAGAATCAATGCTAAGTTCATTTCCAAGGCAGAAGAGTGGTAAGGGCTAGGCAACTGGTGTTTAATGACTTGCTCAGGGTCATAGTTAGGAAGTTTTTGAGGCCAAATTTAAATGAAGATCTCCTATCTCCAGGCCCGGCTCTCTATCCACTGAGTCACCTAGCTGCCCCTTCCTCATTGCTTCAAATAAATCTCTGCATTGAACAGGGTCCAGTTGTTTTACATGTTATGTTCAGCACTCAAACTCATTAAGGGGTTGTTTTCCCCTATGTCTCCAGCAAGCCTATGAACCTTTCCTTAGACATAAAAATGGGTACCAGTATAAGAACTTAACTTACTGTCAGCCACATCTATACTGAGGGAGCATGACACTGTGACCCCAGCTGTAGAAAGCAAGGGCCAATAGAGCAACTCTACATCTGTCTACATCTGAGGGACTTCCTTTTGTCAGAGGACTGTTTCACAACAGATATAGTCACTCCTCCACTCTTCCTATATATTTTCTTTTTCCTTGGCTTCTGTGATGGTGTTCTCTCCTGGTTTTCCTAGCAGTCTGACTACTTCTCAGCCTCCTTTGATACAATATCATCTCTCTCACTCAAAGCATGAGTATGGCCAAAGTTTTATATTGAACAATAAAATAATCCTGTATCACCAACTACTTGCTGGATATCTCTACCATAATGTCCCATAGGTATCTCAAAATCAACTTCTCGAAAACATAACTTGTTATCTTTTTCTAAATCTGTTCCTTCTCCACACTTCCTGTTTCTGTTTTCATCTTCTTAGTCTTTTTTTTTTTTTACAATCTTGGAGTCACTTGACTTTTCTCCCTTCCTCAACCCCTATAATCTAAACAAATCTAATGCCAACTCTTGACCTTTCTATCTCCACAATATTCTTATTTTAAAAATCAATCCCATTTTCTCCACTCACAGAACTATATGTTACTTATTCTCATTTTGCCCAACTATTGTAATAATTCCCAATTTTTCTTCCTACTTTTCTTTCTCTCTCCTTTCTAATCCATTTTCTTCATAATTGCTGAAATAATGTTCTTCAGGTACAAGTCTGACCATGTCACTTAATTGCTCAAAAATGGCTCCCTATTGTGTCTAGGATAAAATGTAACTCCTTACCTTGGAACTTTAAAAGCCATTCATAGCCTATCACATAATTTTAAACTTTTTCCATATTATCTCCAACATACTCTGTGATTTAGTGAAGCTTTGTTTCCTAAAGTTAAGCATTCTTTTTCTGTTCTCTATTACTTTTCATGGCCTGTCTCCCAAGCTTGAAATTAAGTCCCTTCCTCACCATCATTTAGAATACCTAGTTTCCTTCAAGAGTCAACTCAGGGACCTCTTCCTGTTGAAATCCTTTCTTATTCTGCCTAGTTGTCAGTTCTCTCTCCATTCTCAAATTTCTTAGTATTCACTTACCTGTGCACATGTCATATTTCCTCAGCATGATTTAAGTTCCTTAAGAGCAGGGCTTGTTATATTCATGCCTCAGCATCTGAAACAGTGCCTTGTGTATGGTAGGCACTTAAATTTTTTAAAAAATTAAAATACTGCTCATTTCTCTAAATCAGAAATGTAAATGAAAGGAATTAAATCAGTATATCATAACTACCTCTGGTGTCAATATTTCCTGTCTTTGGTTTAAGGCTTACATTCATGAGTTGTTCCTTTACCTGTTTGATAACCATATCACATTTCACCCTCTTTCCAAAGAGTCTTTTCAAAATTGTATCAAAAGTTTGAGTTGCTTCGTTAACGGAGTTTTGAAGTTTCTTTAATTCAGTATCCAATGACTAAAATAAAGATATGAATGAAGGAAATTTAGGAATTTACTTGTCACAAGATAATAAGAACTTGTCGTTGTTAACTTTAGCTCAATCTTTCAAATGAATCAATTGAATCAATAATGTTGATACCACTGCCATAAGAATTCACTACAAATGGGCATCACTAAGGATAGTCTTTAACCCTGGCATATCAGAATATTTAAAAAAAATATCAATTAAGTTTTATAGCTTTAAAGTTAGTTGTTAGGTAGCTATCATGTGCTATGTGCTATGCTAAGCATTGGGGTAAAGCAAGAAGGTAAAAAAGTCATTTGATCTTATTTTATGAGCCAGTTTTGGATTTCATAGAAAAAATTATTCATGTACGTATTGTCATATTCAAACAGTATGCACATAAATAGCCTTTATCAATTCATAGATTCTTTATAATGTTTCTATAATTTCATGTTGAAATGTTTTGTTACTATTAGATAATAAGTTCCTTTAAGACAAGAAGTAAAGTATCTTATAAGTTTCTGGCAATTCCTAGAAAGGCATCATTGAATGAAGAAATAGCCCCAAGACAGATATAAAAATAAAAGTTTTGTCTTTTTAAAGTTGCACACCAATCATGGTGGGTTTTAAAAGTGTGGTCACTCAAATGGATATGAGCTCATCAATTTGGGTATTCTTTGCTATGATACAGATTCCAACTCATCTATGCTTAGTCATCTTGGGCAGTTGTCCATGTTTTCCCATAAGGTGTATATCCATCATGCCCAAGATCTTCTTTTCTTTCATCTGACATCTCAAGGATATTGGTGGTGTACATAAACTCTTGCCACATGACCAGCCCATTTTTTTCACTCTTTTCTTTCCTCTATACATCCCTATTTTAATGCTTCATTCTGCTATTAAGATACCACTTTGCTCTTGAAGGCAATGTTAGCTAAGCACAAACTTTGACAGGATTTGTCATGATTAAAATATATATAGATATAAATAGACATATATATATTTTATATATATATATACATATATATATATATATACACACACACTCTGGACAAAAGAATGAATCTGTTCTCTGAGGAACAGGTTAGACAGGTGAAGAGAGGCTTAGTAGTAAGTAAACTGGCCACTTGATTAATTATTTAGCCAAATCAACTAATATTTTAAAATAATATGTATAGTCAGAAAAATGCAATTTAAAAGTCATACTTTAAAAGTAAATATCTCTAATTTTACTTACTACAAAAATAAAAACTCACATTCAATAATTACATTCAATAGAACAAAATTTTCTCCAATAGACTGTAAATTCCTTCACAGGAGGCTAGGTGGCTCAGTGGATTGAGAGCCAGGCCTGGAGACAGAAGGTCCTGGATTTAAGTCTGGCTTCATACACTTCCTAGCTGTGTGACTTTGGGTAAGTCACTTAACTCTCATTGCCTATTTCTTACTTCCTTGGAACTAATACACAATATTGATTCTATGATGGAAGGTAAGTGTTTAAAAAAACAAAAACAAAAAAGACGATTTCATTGTCTCTTGTATACACAGTGATTGATATATTGTTTGCCAAAAAGTAGGCAGTTGATAAATGCTTACTCATTGATTGCATTAGCTAGAAATATTTCCATAGCAATGACCTATTCTCTAGTATTTCAGTAATAGAAAATTCACATGGCAAATATATTAACATTGAAAATTTTTCTGTAGCCTTACAAATATCTCCTTTGTTATTGGGCACCCATAGAGAGATTTGGGTTCTTTTACTTTTAGATTTAAATGATATTCTGACTTACCAAAGTCCACAGAAGGAAAAAGGACAGTGTTCTTCAGTGAGGTTCTAGAGATTTCAGTTTCTAGAGTTGAAAAGTTCTTTGTTTCTATATTAGGTAGCTTTCTATCATAAAAAACTAGGAAATACTCTTTTTGTGCCTATGTGTAACTATAATTCTGAGTATAAAAGTTTCTGTTAAGGCATAAAAGCCAAGTTAATAAGCATCTGGAACTTGTGGTAGGATCCCGTGGCTTTAGCTTGCAAAAAACTGAGGCTTTTCTGAATGTCACCAAAACAAAGGCTTTTAGACATCCACAAGATATCATTTAACTGCCTCTCTTTTTTCTTAGGCTCTCTTTTCAGTAAGCACTATAGTCCCAAACCCTTGTTGATGTTCAGCTTTAATTTCAAGAATATTCTTATGGTCAAATATATTAAAGTAATTTTTAAGAAACTCAGGAAGAAAGTATAGATGAAAAATAAAGATGAGAGTAGTTGCTCCTCATAATACACAGCATAAAACTGACAAGTTGGCTTACCCTATTGGATGCTTCATTATTTTACTTGCTATTTTCACAAAAGAGTGAATATTTGCTTTTATTTCTGAGGTAACCATCTTTTCGAATTCTATGATAAACCTTTTCATTGTCAGCATATGCATGTATTTCATATGGAAAGAAAAAAATGAAGCCAGTGGCATTTGCATTAGGAAAAACAACTTTCAATTTGAGCCATGGAAAGTATTTGACTTAGTGGGCATAGCCTTTTTTCTGCTTGTCTTTCCTTGAGAGTGGAAATTAATCCAAATTTTCACTGAACTAAATGTGTATTTTTCTTACTTTTCCCCTGAAAAAAAAGCTATATTGGATACAATAAAACAAATATCACTTGATTTTTCTATAGCTTTTGCTAGTGAGTTTTAAGTTAATTTGGTGTGGATAATCTAAGTTGTTAAATATAATCATTTTTTTATAAAATCTATTTTATGTTTTGCCTTTGAAAATTTTAAGTTATTTAATTATGTCTAGAGTACTGTAGTAACTCCAAAGTTATAAGAATCTGCAATTTGGGATTCTGTTAAAAAAGAAAACCTATTTCTAATTTATTTTTTTCATCCTGACCTTTTTATACTTCTCCCTTTCTTCATTTAAGTCTTTGACTTTTTTCTCATACTCTTTGAATTGTTTCTTTTCATCTTCAGTCCATACAGTCTCAGGTTTGAGCGTAAAGGCAGGTGGAGGAATTTCCTAGTGATAAAAAAGAGAAGCACACAATCTGCTAAACATGGCACAGTGACAGTACCATTAAAACATTAAGAAAAATTTGGTAACAACAAAGAAACCAGTCTTTTACTGGTAGGGGAGGCAAGGAAAATGGCCTAAAACTCAATTACACTGACAAAAATGCAATTTTCAAAGGAAATTTTCTGTATCATCAAAGAGAAATTATTGGTGCAGTTTAAGTATTACTAAACACATACATCTCTTTTTGTTAAAATATTTTTTTCTATTAGTTTGAAAATCAGTGCTGAAGTTTTTGGTGAACATGGTTGAAAGTTGCCAAATTTTAAAGGAATGTTTTCTTTTTAAAAAATAATTTATTCTCTTCCCATGATTTATTATTTATCTTTTTTGAGTCCCAGATTTTTTCTTTCTCCAATCTCTCTCTCACCCATTGAGAACACAAGCAATATAATATCAATTATATATGTAAAATCATACAAAACATATTTCTATATTAGCTATATTGCAAAAAAGCAAGAAAAACAAAGTGAAAATATTAATTTGCACTCAGAGTTCATCAGTTCTCTCTCTAGAGGTAGATAGAATTTTTCTTCATGAGTCCTTTGGACTTGTTTTGCATATTTTATTAATTGAGTACTAACTAAGTTTTTCATAGCTGATTTACATTACAATATTGCTTTTTCTATATACAATGATCTCCCAATTTTGCTCACTTTACTTTCCATCAATTCATATAGGTCTTCTTAAGTTTTTCTGAAACCATCTTCATCATTTCTTACAACATAATAATATTTCATCACAATTATATACTATAATTTGTTCAGCCATTCCCCAAATGATGGGCATCCTCTCAATTTCCAGTTCTTTGCCACCACAAAAAGAATTTCTATAAATATTTTTGTCCATAAAGGTACTTTTCCTTTTTCTTTGACATCTTTGGAATATAAATCTAGTAGTGGTATTACTGGATCAAGGGTATGCACAATTTAACAACCCTTTGGACATAACAGCCTGGAAATTGCTCCCCAGAATGACTGGACCAGTTCATAACTCCACCAATGCATTAGTGTTCCTGTTTTTCCATTTCTCCTCCAGCACTTGTCATTTACCTTTTCTGTCATGTAAACTAATGTATTAGGCATGAGATTAGTATCTCAGAGTTGTTTTAATTTGCATTTCAGTAGTGATTTAGAGCATTTTTTCATATGACTACTGATATCTTTGATTTCTTCTTTTGAAAAATTGCTTTTAGTATCCTTTGACCTTTCATCAACTGGGGAATAACTCTTATTTTTATAAATTTGGCACAGTACTAGATCTATTTGAAAAATGAAACCTCTACCAATAAATAATTGCTTTTAAAGAATTTCCTAAAACTCATACATATCTAGGAAATGGTAAATTTCATGTTTTTTTCATTTTAATCATTTTTATTCTACTTTCCTAAATTAGAAAAAACCATTACCATCTTCAAAATATCTTCTTTCCTGACTTGTAGAACTCCACCCATCATATCCATCAAAGCTCGTTGTCTTGCATCATCTGCCTGGAAAAATAACTCAAAGTTAGAGGAAAAGGTAGATAGGAATTAAAATATTCATTCTCTTTCATCATTGCCCAAGATCACAGATCCAAAATGGTGTTGGGAAGATCCCAGGAATTGGCAGAAAAATGTACTTATAATGTTAATGATAGTGATGGCAGAATGTGTGTGTATGAGCATGTAATTAGGCTTTTCACTAAGTATTTATCATTGATAACTGCAAAGGAATATGTTTCCATGATATGTAAAAATACAAATATGTTTATATAACTATTTATCTAGACTTAGTCTTTAACATGATACCTGTAATAAAAGAAGTCTTTCCAGCTCAAGAGCTTCAGCGATTGCTGCTTGTTCTTTTTCCCATGGGGTAAGGATTCTTTCAACTTTTATCTGAAAGCAAAAACTTGTGACTTCATTTTTGTCTGCATTTCTCAAAAAATTCAAACCAAACTGGTTTAACTTGTGAGAGCGCTAAATATCCACCATAATGTCAAAGTATTATCTGAATAATAACCCCAAGTTCAGTTCCCTTCTTTTTTTTTTTTTAAACCCTTGTACTTCAGTGTATTGTCTCATAGGTGGAAGATTGGTAAGGGTGGGCAATGGGGGTCAAGTGACTTGCCCAGGGTCACACAGCTGGGAAGTGGC